>NC_133770.1:150323853-150519526 GCF_003597395.2 Chelonoidis abingdonii
CCCCCCCCCCCCAGCCTCTGAGGCATTGGGCTCAACAACGACTCTGAGAGGAAAATGCCGCCTGCACCCCTGGGAGCACTCTGTTTTCCCTGGAGGTCTCTTGGGCCCAGCTCACCTGTCCTGCAACACCCATCAGGTGCAGGCCAGTCAAGATGATCAGCTGAGAACCTGGCTCAGCCAGCAGTCAGATGCCATCCATCCAATCTTTCTGCTCCCAGACCAGGGACTTCCGCAGAGCCCCACCCAGCACCTTCAGCTGTGGGGGTCAGGATTGGATCCCTATAAACCTCACTCTGTCTTGGAACCCGCAGAGGGCATGGATCCCTCAAAACAATTGACTGGCTGAAAAAGGACAGGAGGCCTGGAGGTGAGAAAAGGGGCAGCCAGACAATAACAAGTAAACACCTAATTCTCAAAATGCTCTACAAAGAAGAGCAGTGTCATTATTCCCATTTTATAGATGGAGAAACTGAGGCACAGAGAGGGGATGGTTACCCAGAAGGCCAGCCACAGAACCGGGAAGACAATGCAGGTGTCCTGAATGCTAGCCACCAGGAGCGAGTCCTGTGCTCTATCCACTGGACAGCGCTGCCTAGAGAGATTCTAGTTTTCTCAGTTGCAGCCTCCCACAAACGCAGCAACCCCAGAAGAGTTTGCTGCAAACATCGCCAGCCCCTCTAGCACTGCAGAAGGTCACACCAAGGCCCGCTCCTCCCAGCTCCATCAGGCAGGAAGTATCCCTTACATTGGCAGCTCCTAGGGCGGCCAGAAGTTCCTCTTCCTTTTCCTGATCCTGGGAAGATAACGGGCAATGTTTTCCATGAGCCTGTTCAGTGCTACCCACAGTGTTCACGTGCAGGATCCCTACTCCCTGACACATACGCACACATGTACAAGCAACGTGGTCCAACCCCTAATTGTCCCGGGCCAGCAGGCAGCCTCTGCTGGAGCATCTGGGATGGGAATCGAAGACCTGGAGCTGGACAGAGTGATACCTCTGGTGTGGCCGAGTCTGGACAAACACTTGAGGATCTCAAAGCATTTAACAAGCATTCATGAATGCCCCTAGCAAGTGGGTGACAATCAGGGTCTCCATTTCACAGAGGCAAAGAGGGGTGGGGGAGGGCAGGACTTGTGTAAGATCACACAAGGGTCACTGGAAGAACGGCAGAAGTCCCAACTCCCAGTCCCCCCAGCTCTAGCCACTAGACCACATTTCTCTTAGAGGTGGGACTAGAATCCAGGCAGCCTGACTCCCGGCCCTCATCCCCTCCAGCTTCCCTGTGCTGTAAATATCTCACACTGCAGCTGAGCTGTTTCCCCCTCCTTTGCAGTAGGAAAGGGGAGACTCTGCAGGTCACGTGGGGGTGGTGTCACGTCTCTGTGGCCAGGAGAAAAGGAACAGCCCATGCAGTAATGGGCTGAAACTCACATGCAGCTTGATGTGTCAGACCAAGATTTGCAGGGCTAGGGGCGAGGAAGCTGGGCCTGGGCCTGCACGCCTTGAAAGCATTCACTTGGTCTTTCCATGCCTCAGTTTCCCATCTTCACAACAAAAAGGATTAGGCCTCTTGGGGTTGCGAGATGCTCAGACACCAGGGTGATGCTGGCGTAGAAGAACTGAGACAGAAATGTAACTGTAATGCCACTCCCTGCCAAGCCCGTGTGAGGATTGGCTTTGCAACGCTCAGTGAATCCTGCGCTGCAGTCAGAGGTCCCTTCTGTGACTGCTCAGGCCAGGCCTCTGGGAGGTCCCATGCAGTGACACTGAGCAGGACTGGCTGGGAGTTAGAGAGGCCCTCAAGCTCTAGCTGTAAAGAATTTCCTTTAGATTCCCTTTGAGGTGAGGGCTGCTGCAGCCCCAAAGTGTTTCAGGTTCATAGCAAGCAGGGGGCCATGCAGAAAAGCCTGAAACCTTGCTGTGCAGACCAAACCATGGGCCCTGAGTTGCTCAGCTGCCAGGAGAAGACAGCAAGCCACATGGACAGCCCAGGTCCTGGTAGGGTGACCAAATGTCCTGATTTTATAGGGACAGTCCTGATTTTTGGGTCTTTTTCTTATATAGGCGCCTATTACCCCCCACCCCCTTCCCGATTTTTCACATTTGCTGTCTGGTCACCCTAGGTCTAGTGGGGCCCCAGACCCCCCAGACAGCTGCGGTCCCATGTGCCCATCCTGCTGCTCTGGCTCAGGCAATCAGCGAGGAAGGGCTGCATAAGGTGGTCTGGGAAAGGGAAATTTGTCTGCTGCCCCTCGTAATGCTGGGACTGCAGCAGCGAACTGATGGACAGATAGATGTGTGCAGAGTTAGACAGATACACAAAGGGTCATGTGATTGGGTAGCCGGGTGTGTATGTGAATAGCGAGGAGGGTGTGGACAGGGGTGGATGGCTAGATAGATTAGATAGGGTGTGTTTGCAAGGAGATAGATTAGAGAGTGAGAAGGGTGTAGATTAGATAGAAGAGATGTATGGGGCTGGTTAGCTAGCAGTTGAGTGTGCCTGGGGACAGAGAGGTCTACGGGCCCATGGAGGGGTGCATATGGAGCTAGCTACGAGGTCTGTGCAGAGCTGCAAGGAAGATACCATTTGCACAGGACAATAGTTATTATCGGGCCAGCTGTGGGTTCATGAGTGCCATGTGCTGGTGCCATGACTCTTAACACCTCCCCAGGCGGCTCCATTGCGGGGGTTCCTAGGGACATGTGGGGAGGGGATAGAGGCAGACCTGGGAGCTCCAGTACTACCCATTGGGCTGGGAGGGCTTCCTGGGCCGGCAGAGTAGGGTCAAGCTAATAATTCTAAGGCTCGTTCCCCTAAGCAGAGCAACTCAGCAGTACACAGGGCCTGCCCAGAGAGGCAGCCATGGCTGAGGGGCACCTGCCCATCATGCACTCAGCTCCGACACAGCTGGCTGTGGCAGTGTAGAAAGCTCCAGGGTGCTGTCATCCTGGCCTCTGCCAGCCACTGGGGTTATTTGCTGCATGCGGCTGCAATCCCAGATTAATTTTTTCTCTCGTTGTCACTTTAAGTCCCTCCCTCCTTTCCCTGCCAGCCCTTGGCCTGACAGTGAAGAATGGGCATTTCGTCCACTCCTTGGAGAAGGTGTGTGCTAGGCAGCACAGTCCCAATCTATGCAGAGTGAAAAGGGGAAACACTCGGGGTTGGAGCAGGGGGGCTTTCATTGGCTTCATCCCATGGGGTCTAACAGATCAGGGCACTGAGGGGAGCAGGGCACCTTGACACCAACACCCCTCCTCGCACAGTGCAGCGTGCAGGAGTCTCCGCTGTGCAGGCACCCACCCAGCCAGCCAAGGGCTCAGCACACCCTGAAGAGCTGAGTCCAAAGTGTGCAATGGCTTAAAGGCACAGCACTGCTCTGCTGCCGGCTGGCTGGCCCCAATCCTGTAGGCACTGGGCCAGGGAGCTTAGCTCTGTGAGCTGGCCAGGCTGGGCAGTGGCAAGCTTAGGTGCCAAGGTGGCACAAAGAAAGAGGAGACAGGGCCACATTAATTGGATGAAGCCATGGCCACATGCTGTCTGTTGCCTCAGTGCTCCAGGGCCAGGGGGTTATAGATCAGACAGGTCTAGCACAGCTGTGTTACTCCATGTCCTCTGGGCATCACAGAGGGGCACCAGGAGGTGGAGGGGGAATTGCAGACATGTGCTCTGCGTACATGCATGGGTGTCCCTGCCACCGATGCCAGGCAGTGAGCTGCCCTGTCGTTGCCTGCAGAGTGCTTGTTCCCCAGGAGAGGTTTGTTGTGCGGCACATCAGGTAGCGGCTACGCCAAATGGGGTGCCGGGGACTGGAACTGCTCTGGCCCTTCCTGACCCCAACACAGGGAGATGGGCATCTCTGTTACAATCAGCTCTCTCCAGCTGGCTGCCATGCAGGAATCATCATTGCGCTCAATTCTTATGGGAATCTTTGTTGCAACTTGCTCCATTGGAGGGGGAATTCGGCCAGATACCTGCCCCCTCCATGCCTTGTGGGCATTTCCCAGGTAGTCAGTGTGTGTGCGTGCCAGTTTGTGAATGCACTGGGCACAGTAAGAGGGCACCTTCCCATAATACGGGGATCGGGGCACATGCCTGTGTGAGCTGTATGCGGTGGCAGGGCACATGGTGGATGGGGATGGCACCATGATCCAGTGCATGCAAGCGATCTCCATGTACTAAGTGGGTGTGATAAGATCCCCGGGGTACAACCTGGAGCCGTGGGACTGCTGTGACACCTTAATTCTCCACCCTGGGGTGTCTTTCACAAAGCTATGCCAGTGACAAGCCATGAACCCCTCCAGGTGTTGTGATCTCTCAGCCAGCAGCAGGTGGAGCCCAGCGAAAATGCATGAAGGTTGTCCAAGCCACTCATGAATCATACAGAGAGACGCACCAGCCAATCACCCAGTCCCCAGCCTTGCACTCCAGAACTATACCGTCTTGCACTCCTCAAGACTTCCTTGGACAGTGCAAGTTCATTAATTAGTTTAGCGCTTCATCAAAGGGTGGACATGCACCAGCCCGTTAGCCTGAGCTGAGATTCCCCAAGCACTTCAACCAAACCATACTGTTTTAGGTAAAATATAAAAGAGGCTTATTAACTACAGAAAGATCAATTGTAAATGATTATAAGTAGCAGGCAGAGAGATCAGAGTTGGATACATAATGTGGCAAATTGCCGGTATTGTTCTCTGGGTCTCGCGCTTTCTCTTCTCTGGGGTAGGTTCAGGGTGATATTGCTTGCCTCTGAACCAGTTCTTAATCACTCCCCTAGTGTCCTTGGAGGAGGGGAGTGGAGAGGGAGGGACCTGGGCCCGCCCTCTACTCCAGGTCCCAACCCAGGGGCCCTGGGGTTGTGGTGAACCACTTGACTAGCGGTTTCTTCCCCTGGGTTACTTCCCTCTCATACCCGTCAGCTTGTGAAGGGCTTCTCGCCTCTCTTCTATACAAGCCTGGTGCCCCTTACCTAGGGTTTCTGTTGGGCTTCCCAATCCACCGCAGCACTCCTCCAAACCTTCTATTTCTCTCTGGACAAACTCTTCTCTTCTGCAATCTGCACTCTGCTCCAATCCAACCTTTCTCCTTCAACTACCACCCCCTGTCTGACTGAAGCAGGGGTTTATATCCCATGACTGGAGTCAGGTGCTCTAACTGGAGTCAGGTGCTCTAATTGGCCACAGCTGTTCTAGTTAATCTAAAGCAAACCTTCCTCCCTTGGCAGGGAATAAGGCCCCCTGCTAACACTCTTATGCTGCCCTCTGGCCATGCTGTATCACAATAAAAAATAAAAATAAATTTGCAGTCTAAATTCTACAAACTAATCTGGATTTGAATCAAACAGTCTTGCACCCTAGCAGATGTTACAGGCAGCTCGCAGTTCTCAATACACAGGCTGGATTCCCTTTCAGTCTGGGACCAATCTCCCTGGTTCAAAGTCTTTGTTCTCTAGATGATAGTACAGACATTGCGATGGGGAAGGGGAGAGGCCAAGTGGTGATGTCACTGCCCCTCTTTTATATTTTCCTCCAGCTGCTAGAAATATCCTGGCTGTGACGTGGGGTCAGGCGGCCCCTACTGTGTACCTGCCCTCTCCGAGGAGCCTCTGGGAGAGGGGATTCTTAGTGAAGGGCTATAAAAGCCTATCTGGCTACTGATGGCTGCTCCTTTTTGTCACTGAAAGGCCAGCTGTGGGTGTCTCCCAACCTCCTAACATATTTCAGTAACACAGATATGGGACCCTTCTTTTTATTTCATTTTAATTTTTCCTGGGAATTTATCAGTGTTTATTACCACAACAACAAAACAGGTGACAATCAGGGCAAAAAGCTATTAATAATTTTTCTGGGTAAATATCAGGGTTTAAATTATTTTGGTGGATGGAAAGTCAGGAAAAAAGTATTCAATATGCTTTGAATTCCGTTCATTAGTGTGGTTTGCTGCAGAATAAAAACAGAACTCAAAACAAAGTGCCACTACCTCTCAGTTTAAGAAAACAATACATCTCTAATCTCCAAATAAAACTTTTCATTTGAATAAACAGTTGACTGTTGTAGACTTAGAACCACTAGCCTATAAACATTTACATTTACTAATTGGGCCACATCATTTGCAGAGCATACACTCAACTTCACCCTTTTCTCCTGGTTTTGTTTTTTTAAAACGTTTGATTACTTTCGTGTTTTGAAACATATTCTGATAGAGATTTTCGTTTTCTTCCTGTGTTAGTGTGTCAAATCTTTAAACCGTTACTTGCTAGCAGCTTGAAACGTGTATGTGGTGGGCGTGAGATTTATCAGTACGTTCAGATGTGCACGCACTTCAGAGCTGTTTGTTTATTGGGTATATCTTCCAGATTAATACATAGCCTTACTTCAACAGGTAGCTTTGCATCTATGCACAGACTAATGGATTATCATCATACATAGATCTCAAGCAATGTATGGCATTTTCCTAACAAAACAAGTTATGTTTTATATATTTGAATGATACAAAAGTAGGGTGAAAATCTGAAAAAAATAAATAATATTTTTTGTAAAACCCGGGAATATTTTAGTAAAAATTGGTTTCAGTTGAAAACGAACGGGCTTACACATATAGCAATACTTCATAACTTCCCATACAATGAGAGTACACACAATTCAACAGGATATTAACGTTCAACAGAGCCAGGCTTTTTAAATGTGACCTCATAAGGCCTTCATTGTACAAAACACATCACCATCACATCACAGTGGTGAATGTGGGAGTTGCAGGGTGATATTTTGACATACATAGTGCCACTCCCCCCCCCACCCCCTTAGTTTACTGCAGGAGTGTTGGTCACCGACTAATGTGGAGGCAGTGTGCCAAAGGTCCTCTTTAGGTTTTGACCATAAAGCTCCCAAGTGTTGCTGAA
Organism: Chelonoidis abingdonii; assembly: GCF_003597395.2. Taxonomy (NCBI): domain Eukaryota; kingdom Metazoa; phylum Chordata; order Testudines; family Testudinidae; genus Chelonoidis; species Chelonoidis abingdonii. The sequence continues at coordinate 150,330,751 of NC_133770.1, forward strand.
CATTGTTATGTTACCCACATATGCTCTTGCAAAGCTCTGGGTACCTTCTCACACTTTGTGGATCAGTCTGATGACCTCAAAAGTTAGCCAGTGGGTTCTCTGGGTTGCTGGATAACATCTCTTTGTATCAGGGCAGCATTGTTAACCCTTCTGCTTTTCCAGCTGGCATTAACTCAGTGCAGATATTAATGTTTTCCAGAGTGTAGGTGTAACCCTTCTGCCCCTCTGAGTTGGCAGCAACAAGGGCCGGGTTCAGTATCCAGGGGTTCCGTTTCAGTAACACAATGCATAACCGGCTCGAGCCACCGTGACTGAGAGGCATTTACCACCCTCTCTGGGGCCTCTTGGCGCAATACTTCCCCTCTCGCCAGCCGGAGTCCTGAGAGTGTATGCGAACTCATCTTTTATAATGGAGAATCCCAATGCTGTCATCCCTTGTAGAAAGCACCACAAACCAGATTATAAAACACAACATAAACCACCCACAGTAATCTTGGCCAATGTCTCTTTTCCTTAACGGTCTTAGTCATCACTCCAAGTCCAACACCCAAAAAGGTCTCTGGTTGCACCCAGAATTCCAAAGTCTATTCTGTAGAGGTCCCCCCAGCCTCCAGCGGTGAGGAGGGCCCTTACATGGTCAGGCATGTTGTCCTGCTCTCCGTGGTTCACCCGAAGTGCTTTTTACCGCCGCTCCACTCTGCTCTCCAGCCATCTCAACACTGCTCGTCCAAGCTGGCCTTCGTGCGCTGCTCTTGTCCCTGAACCGCTAGTCGCTCGCTATTGTGGCTGCTCGCCCCAGTATCCACCTAGCTGCACTCGCTCACCGCTGTCCTGCGGTTCTCAGCCATCCCACAACTGTCCACTCAGCCGTCTGCTTGTTCAAGCTAGCTTCAGGCTCCCCATCGTTGCCAGCCTCGTGCTTCAGCTCAGTATTTCAGCTCTTAGTGATCTCAGCACATAGTAGGGGAGCCCCAGTGCTAGTGCACCCTTATCCCAAAGTGAGTTCAGCTCAGCAACCTGTATCTAGAGTCTTAAGGGAATAAAAAAATCCACTCTGACATCCCACAGTGGAGAGAGGAGAGGTGGAACTGGTGCTTCTGGCTCCACAAGGAGACTACACCACCAGGCACAGATACCTGTCCCCAATCTCTCTCAGTTCACTGGGTTTTGGAACCCATGTCCCTTGTCTAGCAAGTGTCATTTAATTTATATTGAGACATTTCTGTTATAAAGCAATCTCGTAGTTCCTCATTCACATAATCAGCTGGCAACACTTTATTTATCCTGCCCCAATAATGAAGAAATTGGGGATCCCAGAAATGTCAAAATAACCATCCCAGGCTCCTTGCTGGCTCCTTGCTGGGTGTGCCTATGCAAATATTTGAGCCTTCACATTCCGGACATTCTTTCCACACTTCCCATAATTCACCGTCAGATGTCAGGGTCCAGCTCATCCTGACTCTGCTTACATCGGTATCTTGGCATTTAGCCATCAAAGCATTGAAGTATGCCTCAGTTTCCCCTTCCATTCAGCAGACCACCTTTATTATGGTTTCTCTGCTGTGGTAAGCTTCAAGTCTGTTTACAGGTATTAGCTGAGAAGCAGCATTACCATAGGGCTTCATAACACAGGGTGTGTTCTTATTTACCACCCTCAGCATGGCTAAGGTCTTTCCCCAGAAATCATGCAGATTGCATCTTTTCCCTAGGTACCATCAGTACCAAATTTTCTCTTATCAGGTTTAACATTAGCATCAAATGTTTGATCCTGAGGTTTGACAGTAGAACCAAACTCTTTATCATATTTGGGCTTTCACAAGTATCTTTGCCATACCACGCCCCCTATTTAGAAAAGTCTGGTTTGTTCAATACCCATTGTGTCTTTTAACTCCTTCCTGAAACTTTGCTTGTAATCAGTTCCCTTCAGTATGGGTTCCCTGTCCAACCATTTCTTTGGGGTTTTGGTACTCTGAGGTCTGGTTAGGTGAGGATTTAAGGGGATTCTCCATATTGGCTAGCCCCTTGTGGAGCTATGTCCCAACCCCAGGACTGGATATATGCAAAAAATCCATCTTCCTTCTTGGGGTTACCCTGTGAGCCCCAATCTCAGCACTGGGACCTTCCCTGTCCCCTTTTCCTAGAGGATTGTGATCTGTGCTCTCTGGGCTAAGAGTATCTGCTCTTTGGTCAGATGTACCTTTTCCCAGCAGCTTACTCGGCTGCTTTCTGTGTCTTACCAGCCTGTGTCTTACCCCCTCCCTTCTGCCAGCTGGGTCCTTTGCATGTTCACAGACAACCTCTGCCTGGCAACTTTCTGGACTCCACTTCTTGGCTGTTACAGGTGTGGGAGCTACATCTTAACTAAAGAGACACAGTTACTTTCCACAAGCATATCAGGAACCAGTGGCCTGGAAAATGGACCTGGATTGGGCTACCCTCCATCACCCCTCTCTCTGTTCCCGAGAGGTCAGCTGTGTGACTGCTCCCCTCCGGAAGGTCAGCTGCACAGTTTCCTCTCAAAACCTGAGTCGCAGGCTGCCAGCCTGGGTGCACAGATGCTGAATCAGTCCCTCTGTCCTGGGCAATTCTCTCCCAAGTGAGCACCAGTGAGGAGACATTCATGTTCTCCCTCTATTCTTACTCCATTTTCCTTCTGTGGGATCCCTCCAGGACAGATGTCTCTGTGCCGTGTAGAGTGGGGTCTGTCCCTGGTTCAGCTGCAAAGGGCTCACCGCTGGAACAGTTCTCTCAGTGATAGGCACTCCACCCCCCTTCCTCCCTGAGGAGAGCTGCCTTCAGCTGCAGTGCAGGAGCGGGTCTCAGAGATCCCCCCCTCCCCCCAACACACATACCTGGAAGCATGCTGCTTCCTTCTGCTGCAGAGGAATCAAAGAGACTTTCTCTCTTTCCTTCAGCTGTTCCTGGCGCTTTACCCTTTTCCTCAGGGATCCCAGCAAGATGATTCTTCTTACTGCTTCCCAGCATGAGCTACATGGAAAAAATCATTTCCCATAAGCCTATCAATGGGGATATCGTCCACCACTCCCATCTGTAATATACTTTCTAAACCCTCAGTTTCTATGTGCATTTTGGCCAGAGGCACATGAATCCTGACACCTCTTACTAATAAAAGCTCTGCCATCTGCCCTGGCAATGTGGCACCTTCTCGAATTACGCTCTGCTTAATCACAGAAATCTCTGCACCTGTATCTTCCCATCCTAAGTATTCCCTGCCATTCATTTTGACAACCTTTATGTGCTCCAGTCCCACACAACCAGTGTGATACGTGTCAGGTGTCTCCGAGGCTTCTGTGCTAAGGACAGCAGTATTAACATGGGCTTCGGGCTGTCTGCTTCCTCCCAGCACAGGGCATGTATTCCTCAGGTGATCAGTGGAATTACAATGATAGCACCTTCTGGGCTCTTCTGTTTTTACAGGGGGGTTGGGATGGGGATTAGAAGAATGGTTTTGGGGAGGTGAGTGCCCAGTCTCCCATCCATCCTTCTTTTTCCCAAGCGGAAAATGGGATCCTCCCTTCCCACTAGGTTTAAACCCTTCTGTCTATAGTTTACTCTCAATAGATGCCTGGGTCTGCTCAAAGGCATTGACTAGAGACACCAGCTCATTCACAGGTTTCACCTTTTCACCCCTCAGACACTGTTTCACATTAGCTTTACATATACTTAGGAAATGCTCCTGAGCAACATGGTCAAATATTTGTTCAAAACTTTCAACACCTTTTCCTCTCACTCACTTTCCCTTTAGATCTTTCATCCTGTTTACCTATTCTCCATTACTCAGACCAGCATTTCTCTTAAGATTTCTAAATTTCATCCTATATGTTTCAGGGGTAATCAAAAATTGTTTCAAGACAATTTCTTTGAATTTACACTAGCCGAAAGCATCTTGAACTGGCAGTTCACTGAATATATTCAGAGCTCTACCAGTTAACTTTGCAACCAAAGTGGGGATCTTCTTGTTATCAGAAATTTCATGAACTGCACTCAGCCTCTCCAAATATTCCATGCTATCACCTGTCTCTTTGTATGCAGGACTCAGCTGGTCCCATTTGTGGAATTTTGGAGCGATGGGAATCAGTGGGGCGGGAGGGTCCTGGTTCTACTTTTTCTAGCAAGTCTGGTGTCTGTGCTCCCCTTCCTTCTCCTCAGCTTCTTTGGCTTGCAGATCTCGGAACTATTGATGTGCTGCTCCCTCTACCTGCTTCAGTTCCAAGCCCTCCAACAAGCTAACACCTTGGCTTGTTTCTGGGCTCTAATTTCTAGTTCTGTCAGTTTCATGGCCCTTTCATGTGCAGCTTCCTCCTTGGCCTTTTCTGCCTCTTTTAGCTTCAAGATTCATTGGTGCACTTTCTCCTTTTCTGCTGCTTGCAGTTTCTACAGCACCAATCTTCCAACTGCATCACCCTCACTCCATGTCCTTTTCATGCCTTTCTGTTTCTACTTCCCTTTCCCAAAGTAAGCAAGCAGAAAATAAAAGGCAGTTACCTTTTCCGTAACAGGTGTTCTTCGAGATGTGTGGCTTATGTCTATTCCGCAGCAGGTGTGAGCACTCACCACGTGCACCGGTGCTGGAAGTTTTTCCCCTAGCAGTACCCGTGGAGCGGGGAGCTCCCCCCGTGAACCCTGGAGTGGCCCCTGCCTGGCGCGGTGTCAGGGGAGCTGTGCGTTCCCTCCACCCTCAGTTCCTTCTTGCCAGACAACTCCAGCTGCGGGGAAGGAGAGCGGGATGTGGAATAGACATGAGCAACACATTGCGAAGAACACCAGTTACGGGAAAGGTAACTGCCTTTTCTTCTTCGAGTGATTGCTCATGTGTATGCCACAGTAGGTGATTCCAAGCTGTATCTGCTGGAGGTGTGTAGGAGTTCACACGTCCTTGGGATAGAGTACCGCACCCTGCCAAACCTGGCGTCATCCCTGGTTTGGGAGACTATCGCATAGTGCGAGGTAAACGGTGTGAACCTAAGACCACGTGGTGGACCTACAAATGTCCTGAATAGGGACGTGGGCCACGAAGGCAGCCGATGAGGCCTGCGCCTGAGTCAAGTGTGCCCTAATAATGGGCAGCAGGAGGACACTCATCAGCTCATAACAGAAGCGGATGCATGAAGTGATTCAGTTGGAAAGCTGCTGAGTGGAAATCAGCTGGACGACGTGATAGCAACCAGGAAGGCCACCTTCCATGAGAGGTGAGACCAGGAACACAAGGCTAACGGTTCAAATGGGGCCCCCGTAAGACGAGCCAGCACCAGATTCAGGTCCCATTGTGGGACCAGGGGCTTAGAATGTGGGTAAAGCCAGTCCAAACCCTTCAGGAACCGGCCGGTCATAGCATGGGAGAATGCAGTGTGTCCTTGCACCGGGTGTTGGAAAGGCAATATGGCTGCCGGATACACCCTGACTGACGAGGGCATCAGGCCCTGGGCCCTCAGGCGAAGAAGATAATCAAGGATAAGCTGGATCGGGGCGGCCGTTGGGGACACTCCTTGGTCTGCCTCCCACCTAGAAAACTGAGACCACTTTGCCATGTAGGAGCGGCAAGTGGAAGGCCATCTTCTTTCGAGGAGGAGCGCTGAACCTGTTCTGAGCATGTCCTCTCCTCGCCACCTAGTCACTGAGCAGCCACACCGTGAGGTGAAGAGCTGCCAGGTTGAGGTGGAGGAGGTGGCCTTGATCCTGAGAGAGCAGGTCCAGGCGGAGCGGCAACAGCCATGGCGGACCCACCGCCAGGCCCAGGAGGGTCCCATACCAGTGCTGCCTGGGCCATGCCGGGGCAATGAGGAAGACCCTGGCCTTGTCCGTCTTTATTTTCTTTAGGACCCTGCTGATCAACGGGAATGGGGGGAAGGCAGGACCTGGCTGTCATCATCGGGAACCTTATGATCGAGTCGATGAGCCTTTAGGGGTCTCAAACCTATCTGGGGGGAGAGAGGCCCTGGCCAACGTTGTGTCCAGGAGCGCCCCAATAAACTCTATGCACTGGACTGGGACTACCGTGGACTTGGTGTTGTTTGCCAACAGGCCCAGGATGGTGCACGTGAACAGGAAGAGTGCCACATGATCCCTCACCTGCGACCGGGAGGTGCCCTTCACCAGCTAGTGGTCCAGATAGGGGAATATCTGGACCCCTCGGGGTCTGAGATAGGTCACTACTATCGACATGCACTTTGTAAAGACCCTGGGGGCAGTGGACAGACCAAATGGGAGGACTGTGAATTGGGTAGTGATTCTGTCCCACCACAAAACAGAGGAAGCGCCTGTGCCCCTCGAATATGTGGATGTGGAAGTACGCGTCCTGTAGATCGAGGGCCGCGTACCAATCCCTGGGATCCAGGGATGGGATGATGGAGGCCAGGGAAACCATGCAGAACTTGAGTTTCGCCATGTACTTGTTCAGGCCTCGCAGGTCCATGATTGGCCTGAACCCCAGTTTGGCCTTTGGGATAAGGAAATACCAGGAGTAATACCCATTGCCCAGGAACTCCTTGGGCACCGCCTCTATCGTTCCTAGTTTCAGGAGCCACCCGACCTCCTGCTTGAGCAGAGACTCGTGCGATGGGTCCCCCAAGAGGGACTGGAGCAGGGTGTGGTTGGGCAGGGAGGAGGTAAACTGTAGGGTGTAACCTTGCGAGATGGTGTTGAGGGCTAATCTGTCTGAGGTGAGCTGTGACCATTCCAGGAGGAACGCACACAATCGATTGGAAAAAGGGAGTTTTTTGGGGTGTGGATCCCTGCTGAGAACTGGCGGGATATCCCTGAGTGTCCCATCAAAACCGCCTTTTACCCACTTGCTTGCCGTTAGAGGATCCAGGCTGGGGGGCAGGCCGGTATTGTCTTTGTGGGTGTTTCTTATAGTCCCGTTGCTTTTTATGGGTGGCCTTATACTTCAGGAGGGTGGCCTGGCTGGGAGCCTGCTGCGGCTTGAACTTGGGCTTTGCCGGAGCAGGGACATAGAGGCCCAAGGTCTGGAGGGTCGTGAGGGAATCTTTCATGCCGTGCAGCCTTGTGTCTGTTTCCTCAGCAAACAGCACCTTACCGTCAAAAGGGAGATCCTGCATTGATGACTGCACTTTGCTGGATAGCCCAGAGAGCAGGAGCCAGGACACCCGTCTCATGGACACCACTGAGGCCATAGACCGCGCGGCTGTGTCCATTGCATCTGAAGTGGCTTGCAGGGATGCCCTTGCGGCCGCTGCCCCTTCCTCCATGAGCACCTTAAACTCCTTTCTATAGCGCTCCCGGAGAGAGTCCTCAAACTTGGGGATCCCAGAGATTAAACTACTAGCGATCCAGGAGAGGCTGATGGTTTGCTACTCTCAGCTGGAAGCTTGACGATGAATAAACTTTCCCCCTGAAAGCATCCAGCCTCCGAGAGTCTTTGTTCTTTGGGATTGAGGCTGGCTGCCCCTGCCGTTCTCTGTGGTTGACCGACTCGACCACCAAGGAGTTGGGTGCTGGGGGCATAAACAAATACTCGTAGCCCTCTGAGGGCTCCTCCATCTCCTGTGCCACCCTTTTAAGAGGTCTTGGTGGGCCCAGTAGTCCTCCTGTGGGATGGAGGGGGGCGGGGCCGCAATGAGCTCCTCCGGACAGGGCAGGGAGGCCGATGCGGTGCTTTGGGTGTCGGCCGGCACCAGAAGATCCACCACCTGGTCAGACTCTGGGCACGGTGCTGAGGATACGGGTCCCACCATCTCCTTTCTTGGCGGTCTAGGGATGGAGGCCAATGGTGCTTCCGATGCCCCAGCCACCGAGCAAGTCCCCACTGGGGGCTGCGCCGGAGGCCACAGTGCCCACTGGTACCACTGGGCTGGCCACGATGCTCGGTGCCACTGCACTTGCTGAGGCACCAGCAGGGCTGGCTGTTCGGGCTGGGTAGCCTGGCCTGTAGATGGGCAGCTGTGAGCAGAGGCTGGGCTGGCGTATGACCCACTGCTGCCTCTGGACCTGGAGTAGTGGCGATGCCGGGATCTATGTCGGCCAAGGGACCGTGATCTCGAGGTGGAGGAATGGCTCCGATGGTAGTAGCTGCTCCGCGAACGGCCTCAATGGGTGGACCTGCGACGGCAAGATGCTGGCGATCGACGCCCGGGGCTATGGTGCTTTGGTGGAGACTTGGAGCGGGATTCCGAGTGGGAACAGCATCGACGGTTGTGCCACAACTGACTGCGATCCTGCCTTCGAGACGAGGACCGTTGGTGGCGTCCCATCTGTGCTCACTCCATGAAGATGAGCAGAGCCGGGAGTCCCGGTTGGAAGGCACCCATCCAGACAGTTTAGCCGGCGTCGAGGGTGATCCACATGGACTGAGCCCTGAATGATTGCTGGGTGGTGAGAGGTGTCGGGAATGTTCCCTCGACCAAGACCGGTACCAGGCCGACAGAGACTGCGGCGATACCAGCAGCGGTTTGCCTCTGGAGCATGGGGACAACATTGGCGGAGCTCCTGGCACTGGCATGGACATGACATCCCTGGCCGCCTGGAGGGCTTAGGGCATAGATGGCATCCAGACATCTGGAAAGGCCTGCTCCGAAGAGGCCGGGCTACTCCGCTCAATGTGAGTCCGAGGCCTAGGGCCCAGTGGGGATCGAGGGCTGCCCGACATGGGTCTAGCCTCTATCCCAGACTTCCCTCTGTGCTGTTGCGAAGAGGGAGTCTTTCTGGTCCTCTTGGCATGCTCTGTGCAAGGGGAGCGGTGCGGACTGGTCGATGGTACCAGAGGGTCTCCAAGTACCAATGCCGCGGTGCTGGGTACTGGTTTGGAGCGGCATGCTGGGGTCAGGACCAGTGCCAATTCCATCTGGATGGCCCAGAATCTAATGTCCCTTTCTTTTTTGATCCAGGGCTTGAACGACTTGCAGATCTTGCATCTTTCGCTGATATGGGTTTCTCCCAAGCAGCGCAGACAGTCTGCGTGCGGGTCACTCCTTAGCACACAACACCTACAACGCACGACTCACTAACTAACTAAGCTAACTGAAATAGCTCACTGACAACAGGTACTAATGAACGAAGGAACAGTTCTGGGGACAAGCTGCAGCAAAGCTGGAGCTGAGCAGTTCCAATGCACCTTCACTGGCAGCAAGAAGGAACTGGTGGGGGGGTGCCACTCCAAGGATCGCGGGGGGGTGCTCCTCCCCCCCACGGGTACTGGTAGGGGAAAAACTTCTGGCACCAGTGCATGTGGAATACACATTAGCAATCACTCGAAGAAGAAAAAAAGTGTGACGTTCCCCTGATGTTATCTGGACTGGTGATCTGCTAGGTCACTCCAATCCTCGACTCTGGGAGCCAGCCTTCCCTGCTGTGCTGTGAGACCCCGCACTCCTGGGCTGTCCATGCACAGCCTCTGGCATGTAGGCTGCTTTCAGTTATGTGAGTGACTTTGGGACAGCTGCTGCTTGGATTGTGCAACCGAATGACACCAGCCAATATCTTCGGTCCCAGACACAACCCTAGGAACCTCCGTCTTGCAGTGCCCAGTTATGCCCGCTCAATGTTGCAAGCTTATATAAGTTTGTCAATTTAACAAAGAAACTGCTATGTACCAGGCATGTTATCCCAAGGGGAGTCTCTGACACACTGCAAGCCAGACGCACTGCTTCAGGTAGAATAAACAGACCGATTTATTAACTACAAAAGATAGATTTTAAGTGATTACAAGTCAGAGCATAACAAGTCAGATTTGGTCAAATGAAATAAAAGCAAAACTCATTCTAAGCTGATCTTAACGCTTTCAACGTCCTCACAAACTTAGCTGCTTCTCACCACAGGCTGGCTGGTTGCCCTTCAGTCAGGCTCTCCCTTTTGATCAGCGCTTCAGTCGCATGGTGATGGTGTCTGTAGATGTAGGTGGAAGAGAGAGAACAGGGCAAAGGTCTCTCCCTTTTATCGTGTTCTTTCTTCCCTCATGGCTTCCCCCCACCCCCCCAATCAGGGTCAGGTGAGCATTACCTCATCACAGTCCCAAACTGACCAAGGGAAGGGAGGTGACTCACTCGAGAGTCCAACACATCCTTTTGTTGCTGCCTAGCCAGTGTCCTTTGTTCCCGTGAGGCTGGGCTGGGTTTGTCCCATACATGCCCTGATGAGGTGTGAACTGCCCCTCTGCTTCTGGAGAGTTTTTGCCTGGGTTTGTTTTAGCCATGAGCAACATTTTCAGCCTCATAACTATATACATGAAATTATAACCTATAACATCACTATAACAACACTGCTCAGTACATCATGAGCCTTCCGAAGACACCCGACATGACAAACTTTGCACTGATACCACACAAACATTTTACAACAATGGACATGTGGGTGCAGGGTGTTCCCCTGATGTACAGCATGGCAGAAAAAGTGTAACCTTTCCTTGACTATTTCTAGCCTCTACACTTGAAGTCTCACTTAAAATCTCTACAGTGGCGTATGAAGAGCAAATCTCACTCAGAGCTGCTCGCTGTGCCACTGTGATGGGATGCCTGGGGTACAGCCTGAAACTGTGGGACTGCTGGGCCCCCTTACCTCTCTAGCCTGGGATGTCTGTCATAAAGCTATGCCAGTGACAAACAGCAACCCCCTTCAGGTGCTGAGATCACTCAGCCATCAGCATGTGGAGACCCACATCCAGCTAAATTGCATGTAGGATCTCCAAGCCAGGCATGAATTATACAGAGGGGTGCCAGCCAATCACCCAGCCCTGCACCCCAGAACTACACTGTCTTACACTGCTCAAGAGTCCCTTGGACAGTGCAAGCTCGTCAGTTAGTTCACCACTCCTACAAAAGATAGGGTCCTAGAGGCTGAGGTGTCCAATATGGGCTCTCCAGCAGAACCCCCAAAGCATTCAAATAAGCAGTGGCCCCTGCTGGCCTATGTTGGAAGCACAAGACTGAGAGGGAGATTTTCACTCAATAAGAGCAGCAAGTCTCCGGTGGGGCCGGGACAGAGGAGCTGGGATCCCGTCCCCCAGGGGGACAGGTGCAAGGCAGAGGGATTGTGGTGAAGAGGGAGGATTGGAGGGGAGTTTGATTCTCCCAGTCAAGGCACCTGGCTGCTCACACCTCCCCTGCTCCTGGCCCACACACATGGGGAGGTAAATGTAGGTTCTTTGGCCAGGGGTGTGGAGGGTCACAGTGCTGTCACAAGGCGGGTGCCGGATGCCCCCACACTGTCCTGGAGGGAGAGTTTGGCACAGGGCACTCAGCTGTAAAAGCTGGCGCCAGACACCGCCTCTTGGCAAGCAGCAGCTGTCGAGCTCCGAGCGTGACACAGACCAGCCAGCACTGACGTGACTGGTGACGTAAGGTATTGCTCATGTGGCCACCTTTGCACCAATCCAGAAAAGACAATGAGAACCCAGCAAAGGCAGATTATAAATGCTGTGTGTGTGTGTGTTATAGGACAGTGTGTGTGTGAGATAGAACTCTGTGTGTGTGTGTGTGAGAGAGAAAGAGCTAGGACAGCGTGTGTGTGTGTGTGTGTGTGTGTGTGTGTGTGTGAGAGAGAGAGAGAGAGAGGACAGCATGTGTGTGAGAGAGATTGAACGAGCAAGAGCACTAGGGGTGTGTGTATGTATGTGTGTGTGTGTGTGCATGCATGTGTCTGTGTGTGTGTGTGCGCGTGCATGCCAGAAGCCTAATGCAGTACAACCCAGAGTGTTAGGACCCACTGTACCCATTCCCTGAGGCTGTACCTCGATGACTTGGGGCTTTATGAAACGCTGGGCCTCCCTGCTGGGTTGCAAGTGCTGCAGGCCTGCCGTGGGGGTGAGATGCTGCTTGCTGAGCTCGGATGAGACTATTCATGCCCGGAGGCCTAGCTCGTGTTCTATCGTATCTGTTGTGCTGTAACCAGCTGTGGCCATCACTCACACTCGCTTCTGTTTAAGTCTCTGTTTTCCCTGGTAACACATTTCCTTTTGCTTCACTCTCCTTGGCCTGCAGGGCTGTGTGTGGCCCGGGAGAGCTGGGTGATGGGAAAGCTGCTACGCTGTGGTGTTGGGGTTTCTGTGGGGATCCCGTGATCAGGGGCTGGACACTGTGAGGGGCACGTTGAAGGGACTCTGGGGCTGGGGTGCAACCCACAGGAAAAAGGTAGGGCTGGTGCAGCCTGGAGGAGTGTGTGTGAGTGGCAGGGAGCTCACCCTCCAGCTGGCACAGGCAGCAGAGCCCCTCATGCTGGGGGCAGGCAGCCCTGGGTACCCTGAGAAGCATCAGAGGGGGTCAGCTGCATCATTCCCAGCTGATTTGGGGCCCTGATTTGTGAGGTGCTGAGGCTGCCTGGGCCCCTGTTCTCTCCTGGCCATCAGTCTGCTCCCTCAAGACCCGTCTGGGACTTCCCACACCTGCGCCTCCCTTGCTAGCGGCCCCTTTCCTAGCTTGCTGCATAGGGCCCATGCTGACACCCCCGGGCCAGATGGCAACCCCTCAGCCCTCCAGCATGCTGCCAAATTGCTCAGGAGTCCTTGGGAGCATAAGCTGGGTGGGGGCTGCTCACGCTGGTGCCCAGGGCCTTTCACCACCACGGAGCCTGGCTCAGAGGGAGTGCGGGCAGGACACACAGGCCGCTCCCGGCAGCCTGTGGGCCACGTTATTGGCACCTCTGGCTCCTCTCTCAGCCTCCCCAGGCCTGGCTGAAAGAGGGGGAATGGGAAGCAGGACAGGGGGACTGTATTGCTCCCCCTGTCTCGCGTCTCTTGCTGCCAGGCAGGGTGAATGGCTGTTGCTGTGGTGACAGCAGCTATGCTCCCCCTCTGCTTCGTTAGCCCTACCCCAGTGGTTAGCCAGGCGGCCTTAAGGGGAACTGCTGAATCTCTGCCTCCTGCCCCACAGGTGGATCCAGCTGCCCCCTCACCCACCTCAGGATAGCCATCAGCTGGGGAGGAGGGGGGAATGCTGTGAACTGGGAGGGACAGCCAGAGGAGATATGGGCAGGAAGCTGGGGGAATGGTGTGGCTGGGTCTCCCTCTGCCTTCGGGGACGTTCTCTGGAGCGCTGGGATTAAAACTTCCCCCTGGTTCAGTCTCTCTCAAACACTGATGCGTCACTTTCTCCAGTCCCCACCCCCAATTTTAATTGGGTTCCCCCCGTATGACAGACCCCATCTCCTGTCTCAGGCTGGAGGAGGTCCTGCTCCATGGCCATGGGGAGAAAGGAAGCAGGCGGGGAGCAGGAGGCCAGGAAATGACTCATCCAGGGAGCAGCTCCTTTTCCCTTTCTGAGGGGCTGGAGCAAAGGTCCAGTTTGGCCAGTCACTGCCCAGGTCCCCGCCATAATGTTCCCCATGGGCTCCAGCACTTACAGGCCGGTGCTCAAGAGAAGCCAGACTTGTGCAGGAAGCAGCAGGGCCAGGATGGGCGTGAGATGAGCCCCCCCTGCCTTTTGGCTCCAAGGTCATGTGTCCAAAGCCAGCCCAGGCTCAGAGCTGCTGCAATCCCACGGGGGCTCCGTGGCTCCCACAGGATGGGACTCAGTGCACAGAGAAACCAAGGAGTGAGGAAGGGGTCAGGGACCTTGGACCAGCCTGGCCATGTGGGCAGGGTGGCATAGGGCTCCCAGAGCATTGTCGGCCAAAGGCCGAATCCTGCTTGGCCTCACGCTACTGAGACGTGCTAGAAGAAACCAAAAGTAACAGCTCATGTCTTGGTTAGTGACACCTCTGCCCAGGGTAACCACAGAACTGTGCCCAACAGGGCATGACATCTGTCCCTCCTGAGCTGCCCCTGCAGCCAGCTCAAGGCTTTTGGTCTTAACTTCCCACGTCAGGATCTGCCTTCAGCAGAGCTGGCCTCTCCACCCACCACCCTACCCCACTGTGGCAATGCAGCTCCATGGCAGCGTGGGTGTGTATCAGTGGAGGGCTCCTGCCAGGGGGACCAGCAGATGCTTAACCCTCCCACTGAACCCAAGGGCATATCTGTTCTGATGACCTCTAGAGCATGTAAATGGCTGGATGTGCCTCTGAGATCCTACAGGGTGCAAGAAATCCTAGAGGAGAGAAGGAAACTCCCCACCTGGGGTAAGAAGTGCACAGCACTGCTGGGGTTTTGATAGGCTTTATACACCCACCTCATAGAGCTGGAAGGGACCCTGAAAGGTCATAGAGCCCAGCCCCTGCCTTCAGTAGCAGGACCAAGTACTGATTTTTGCCCCAGATCCCTAAGTGGCCCCCTCAAGAACTGAACTCACAACCCTTGGTTTAGCAGTCCAACGCTCAAACCACTGAGCTAACCCTCCTCCCTTTCTCTCAGGGCCGCAATACCAGCCCTTCTGGTCTTGTCTGCCTGGCTTTTTGGCTGCTTCTGCCCCTTCTCTCAGAGGCATACGCTCCCACCAAACATCGTCAAGTAAAACCTCCTTCACCCACCTAGTTCTGAGTCCTGAGCAGACCCACGTGGGCCACATTTGGGGTGAAGACTGCTATTATCTCATAATGGAGTCACACTGTTTTGTACAGCTATCGTAGCTGAAGAATGGCAAGTAGACACCCCCTGCCCCAGGCTTAATGACGTGTCACCCAACCCACAGCAGCTTTTAGCCTCATGACACCTCTGCGTGGCAGGGCAGAGCTATTGTCCCCATTATACGGATGGGAAACTGAGGCACACATACTCAGCTCTATGAAATCAATGGGCATGGGGCACCCAATACCTCAAAGGCCTTCATGTAGGCCTGACTGACCTACCTGAAGTCACATGGTGGGTCTATGGCAGAGTAGAAATCTGAACGCTAGCTCCCTAACCATTGGACAATCCTTCCTCTCAAACTAAGTGGCATGGGCTTATGTTCTCCCTCTAGTTTTATGACCTCCATGCCTCCCTTGGTTATTTCTCCATCCTCACTGGTATCCACAGCCCTGCCCCATCTAGCCAATGCAATTAATGAACGTTCCCTCCTCTCTCTCTTCCAGCTCGTTAAAGAGAAGAAATAAAACCAAGTAGGAGGCAGGTTCCCACAGCACCTAACTAAACACCGCCACCCTAACTCAGCACTGTGTGGGTTGACCCTTTCATCATGGGCCCCCAGCTGAGTTTTCAATCCCAATTTAACAGAATCCGTGTGTAAGAATGCAGGCAACACATGACCAAACTCTCAGTGTCAGTCCATTGTGAAATCCTCCCCAGCCAGGAGTTTGACTGTTTGGTTATTTTTAAGCACGTCCGTGGCATATTCCTCATGGTTCCTCCGGAAGCTTTGGGTGTCTGATTTCTTCTATTATTTCACAAGGGTCAGAAGTTAATTAATAAATAACATTAATAGTTAGCACTAAGTCATCACCAGGATCCTTTTGCTTAGTGGTACCACATTTGCTTTTATCCCAAGCTCCCACTACCTCCCTTTTCCAAAATAATCCTCAGGCTCATTTTGCTCTGGCAATTGCCCAAAGATTAATCGATTTAAATGGCCCGAGGGTGTCTGCCTCTATTTTGTAAATTCTTCCTGCTCATCTACTTTCATTCATTGACATCAGACTTAAGAGTTCAGGGTCTCATTGTTAAGTTCACCTCCTGACCTTGGTTATTAACGGATGTGCTTTCTCTCTGTGCTGATGGAGTTTCAAAATTCCCTCTCGCTCTAGTTCCGTGGCTCAAACTTTTGTACTGGTGACCCCTTTGACATAACAAGTCTCTGAGTGAGACACCCCTTTATGAATTAAAAACATTTGTTTATATATTTAACACCATTATAAATGCTGGAGGCAAAGCAGGGTTTGGGGTGGAGCCTGACAGCTCACAACCCCCCATGTAATAACCTCACGACCCCCTGAGGCGCCTGCTCTAGTTAGCGTTTTGGCTGTGGTCTTTACTTTGCCCTGCCTGACACCATGGGGACATTCACACTCACGCCCAAATCAAAATCTGCCCCCCCGTGCACCAGTCTAGTTGCCGCTCAGTGTTGGGAGAAGCAGGCCCGGTATGTTTTCCTTACAAATCTTCGCCAAGGGAATACGTGTAATTAGAAGCCTCTGCACTTCAGGCTGGGTTCTTCTGTCAGCTCCAAGCAGCCCCTGCCTGATTCTTTTGTGTGAGCTTCTCTCTCTCTGGAATTATTGTGTCGTATCCTGTGTTCCCCCACTGGCAGATGTTAATATTCCTTCCTGCTACACCTCCCTCACTAGCTTCCTTGTCCGACTCCTTCGGGGCCTCGGGTCAGCCCATTTCAGATGATTCCTGAGCGCCCAATGGCTCTTTCATTTGCAGCGCTTTCCTCTGGGTCAGACTGGCACCAAAGAGCGCAGTATGGGAGGGCGGGGGTGCTACTTTGGATTAAGAGTCAAGGATTGAAATATAAAGGGGAATGAGCAATGGGGGGGTCAGCTCCCAGGCTGGGAAAGGAGGGGTAGCCAAGCACTGGCACCAGCACTATGAGCGTGCCCGGCCTCTGCAGGAGCAGGCAAAATGCCATGAAAATTGACGATCCTATCGCTGCACCAAAACCCAAAAACCCAACCCTGGGCTTCCCTCCCTGTCCCAGCTTTTCTGGTACATCTCAGTCCTGACCTGCAGACCTCTGCTATCTCAGCCCTGGACTCCCCCTGCATATACAGCTCTGCCAGTGCCCCTCAGTCCTGACCCACTGTGCATTGCTATCCCAGCCCTGGGCTCCCTTCCCACACTGCTCTCCTGGTGCACCTCTGTCCTGACCTGCACTCCCCCTGCTATCCCAGTGCTGGGCTCCCCCACTCCAGCTTAAGGTGACCAGATATAAAGTGTGAAAAATTGAGACAGGTGGGGCGGGGGCGGTTATAGGTGCCTATATAAGAAAAATTCCCAAATATTGGGACTGGCCCTATAAAATCGAGACATCTGGTCACCCTACCCCCTGCTCTGCCAGTGCCCCTCAATCCTGACCCACAGGCCCCTGCTAACACAGCCCTGCATCCATCTCCCCACAGTTCTGCCAACCCCACCACATCCCAATGTGCAGCCATTCTAGCCCTAGGCTGAACAGAAACGGCCAATTACACCAAGCCTCTGGCGTTTGTGGGAAGTACAGAAACGTCCCTGTGGGTGGGGGAAAGCCAGAGAACAGACATTTCCTCTGAGCAAGGCCAGTGCTCAGCCCTCCTGCACCATGCTCCCCCAAGCACTACCCACACGCCCACAGCCCTGCCTCTTGCCAGCCAGGTGCCCTCTTCTACTGTCTCTGGGTGTAAGATGGTTCCTGGGCTCTGCCGCCCTGGGCCTGTGGCTCCTTTGCTGATACTCTGCCACTATGTAGTGGCCCTGAGGATGGAATAATTAACGCTGGAGCTGTGCAGCTAGCTGCTGGGCCCCTCCTTGTCCCACTCATCTAACCCGTTGCCTTTGTCAAAGGTGACGATCCCTGCTGCTGGGGAACAGGATTCCAAACTCCATTCCCAGCCTGGAACCCTAGATCCAGCCAGTTTGAGAGCAGAGGGGGCTGCCTAGCCAGCAAGGCCTGGAAGTGAATGCTAGTTCTGATAAGGCAGACACAGCCCTAAACCAGGGGGTGCCCAGGTATCCCATCACGGGGCTGGTCGCATTTCCCCAGAGGAGGCTGAGGGGGCATGTGAAGGCAAGGGGAACTCTGCTTCTCATGAACGTGAGAGCCCTGCCATCTTCACCAACACTAGGGCATGAGCCAGGGGCAGTACCAGTCAGAGCAAGAGACTGGGGCTGCAACACGCTCAGAGCCACTGTGAATGGGGCTGCGAAGGGACCCCTCACACACACTGATGCTGGCACCCTTGGGGAAGTGCCACCGGGCTGGAGCACAGGCATGCTTGGGGCCAGGAGACCCCCCGCTGCACAGCAAAGAGACAAGAGGCTGACATGGGGGTTGGGGAGGGGAAGAGCAGGGCAGTAGTTTGCAGGTTCAGGCCTCCCGAGGCGCCCACCTAGGATGAAATCCTAGCTGTGATCCAGGCAGCCGGGCCCTGAGCTGAGCTAAGGTGCTGCTGGAAGCAGCACGCAGCCGTGGGCAGAGCCCTCTGTGCCCAGGGGCAAAGACTGCATGTGCATTGCTCCCCACCCCCCTGTGAGGGATGCACAGGGGTGGAGGGCTGGGTTCACACAGGGTTACCATCCACTCACAGCCCTGACAGGCACCAACCTTGTCAGTGCTTGGGTGGGAGGTCAAGGAAGAGAAGAGGGCTACTGACCCCAGCACAGTAGTAGGGGGCACTGTGCTGCAGGGAGCAGGGTCGGGAGCTCAGCAGGGGGTGCACCCCCCCATAGTCCCCACTGACCCCAATGCAGTGGAGGGGTGCTGTGCCATCTGCAGGGCAGGGCTCAGCACGGGGCATGCTGCCTCTAAGCCCCTGGACTGACCACAGCAATGGGCTGCGGCGCTGGAAGGGCAGATGAGCAGCCCTGCTCCTGGCCAGGTGCTGGGAAGGGAAAGGCCCTTGGCCCCTGAGATTTCTGGGCCCATGGGAAGGAGCCACACCCTGCATCCCCGTTGCCTGACATACCCCACATGGGGCAAGGTTGCCCCACTCACCTGCCTCTGTAGCACACGAGGGACACCTAGTGGATGCAGCTTGCATGACTGGTGCCCCCTGGCTGTAACCCAGGCCCAGCTTTCTCCATGCAGCCCCACGGCCCCGAGGGATCAGGAGGGTGGGGGGATAGTAGGGGGAGTTTTGCTAGAACCAGCCGTGGAGCTGCATCACTGCTGCTCGACCTCTGAAGCCAGGTCTCCCCAGGGAAGAGAGGCTGAAGGCCAATCGCTGCCCCTAGCACAGGGCAATTCCTGGGCCTAGGGAGCACACGGCTGCTCTAACGGGTGCTAGGCTCAGGCCAAGTGACCCCTATCCTGGGCAGAGGTAGGTATTAGCCAAGCTGGGACTCCAGCCCTCTTCCAGGGAGAATAGATTGCATAAGCTGGGAGCAGGCAGTGCAGGACCTGAGCTTCCCCAGGGAGAAGGCAGAGGCAGGAGTGCTGAACTCCAGGGCACTGTACAGGACTGGAGCCAGAAGTACACAGGCATGGTTCCTGGGTGCTGGCAGGCCCATTTGACGGGGCCCAGATGGGTGAAGGGCCCAGCAGTGGGCACCAAACGGAATGAGAGGAGCCTCAGCTTTTAATGGGGAAGCCAGAGACAAGCTCAGGACTTAGTTCTTTTTTCTTCAATAAGTCACTCAGTCTGAGAGTGTGAGGGGTGGCAAAGCAATGCCCCGGGGCAACATGGCTTGCACCACTCTACTCCACCTGGCTTTGGCCCAGCGAGATCAGAGCTGCAGGAGCAGCCTTCACCCTTAAGAGATGTTGGATGTTTCAGTGCCAGGAGCAAGAAGCCAGGACGGACCCTGCAGCCCAGGCCCTGGTCACACGGTGTGGGGAAGAGGCTGGGCCAGCCCCCTGGCTAGAAGTTTTTATTCCCAAGCTGCAGCCAGGATCCCAGGAACCAGCACACACAATGTGATGCGGTGCTCCGGGGAAGGGGGACTGAGGCAAAAGGCAAAACAGTGGGGCTCCTGTGGAAATGAGGAAAAAGCTGCAGCAAGCCCACGGGGGGAAATTCTCCAACACAGGGACAAGTGAGCAGCTTGCACAGAGCAGTCTGAAGAGCTCAGGGGAGAGACCTGACTGACAAGGGGGCACCTATGGGTGCTGGATGGCCCAGGAAGGGATGGTTCCCCAGGGCTGGGCTCCCGGGGGAATGAGTCTCAAGAGCACCGGCCTGCTAAATGCCAGACGCATCCTCAGGCAGTGCCCAGAGAGCTGAGTGAAAGCCTCACGCCATGCTGGGAGGGGAGTGAGTAGGTTCCCCAGAGGGGCTTGGAGAGGGCCTGTGCTGGGAGCTCAGGAAGGCACCAGGCTAGCATCTCTGTTCACATGGAGGACAGAGGGGTGCTGGTGTCTCACCCATAGCAGCTGGGAGCAGGGTGCATCTCATGGAAATGACCCAGAGCCCCTTGGGGCTGAGCAGCAGAGGAAGAGCCCTTGGCTCAGGGTGTTCCCCACCCAAGCAGATTTGGCGGATGCTGGCTGTTCAAAGAGATGCACAGGGCTGCATTGGGCTGCCCTGGGGCTGGGCCATGGGCTTGCGCTGCCCAGGCTGTCAGGCTAAGGGGCTCCCTGTACTGGGGATGACAGGCTCCAGCAACGAGGCCTGAAAGGCAGCAAACATGCGGCTAGGACTGCCCACCAGGGATGCGGAGAGGAGAGTGCAAGGGCAGAGATTTGATGGACTCTCCTGTGATGTAAGCAGAGCTCTGCAGAGATCCACGCTGACCAACACTGGCTTTTCCAGCACCCGCAGGTCCCTTGCTGCAGTGTTTAGAAACCACCCCAGACTCCATGCAACCCTGGAGATTAAATGGTAAGTGGTAGGGAAGCCGTTTAAAGTCAAGTGGCCCCTTCCTTCTAGGGAGAGATGGGCCTTAGCAGGGACTGCCATGAGGAACCTGCCAGCCCTTTTCAGAGGCGCTGTGCCACTAGCCCCGGGCTCCCCCTTCAGCGGAGCACAGCACAGCACACACCAAGATCCCTGTCTCATGTTTCCCTGTCCCCCCACTAGAGCCAGTCCTGCGGGGCTCAGCCAAGCAGCGAGTGCCTGTGATTCAGCCAATGGCCACTTTGAAAATCCAACACTGGGTTCCTTTGACAGCAGCTGCGGGGTGGACAGGCAGGAGGGACATGAGGGATGTGTGTGCCATGCCTGGGGTTTGTTAGCAAGGTGGCAGGGATCTGGGGTTACACAGCTGGGAGTGGGCTCCATGGCAGATTAACACACAGGCCCACAGGATCATGCCCAGGGTCCCCACCAAAATCTTGCTACTCACCTGCCCGAGGCCCTTTTTGGCAAAACTGGGTATTTGTCAGGATGTCTGGTTCAAGGCTTAAAAAGGGGACTGTCCTGGCTGAAACGGGACACATGCTCACCATAAGCTGTGGTACAGCAGCCCAGACGCCCTGGGCAGCTCCTAGGGAGCCCTGGCCCCTCCACCTGCCCTGGCAGCCCCAAAAGCAACTCCTGGCCTGTGTTCCTATCCCCCAGGGCATGGGGAGGGTCTAGGCCTCCCCACAGCAGCCAAGACACCCTAGGCAGCTTTTACCATGGTCCAGCTCTGGCTTTGGGCTGGGTCAGGCCAGGGGAAAAGCATGAGGGATCCAAATGTTCTTTGTGCCTAGGACCCCACTAAATCTTAATCCGCCTGAGCGGGCTACAGTGCCAGCGGCCCGAGGCTATGACCCAAGCACAGCCAGCCAGGAGCGATTGAGGAGGTTAGCCACAGAGGCTCTGAGCTTTGGGAAAGAACCACCACAGGCAGAAGGAAAAAGGAACTGTCTCCTTCTTATGGAGAACTTAACTGCATCCCCTGCTGCTGGCAGCTTTCCTCTGCGTGGGAGAGGTGTGCTTGCAATGTCCCTCCTCCTGGCTCTGCCAACCCCAGCTGCTGCCCCGAGCCAGATACAAGGCAGCATGGCAGCCCCATAGGGAGGGGACGGGCGGGCTAAGGACAAAAACTAGCAGAGGCTGAGCGCCAGACCTCCTGAACTGACTAGTGCTACAAGCTTTCGGGGTAGTGTTGGGATAGAGTTGGCCACTCAGGAGGCCACAGAGACTGAAGCCCCTCAAGGACAGGGCAAGGGGGGAGTTAAAACCCAAGCATCCTGCAGAGGTATTTCAGTGAAAGGCAACAAGCCAGAGCGATGAACAAGGACTCCAGGCGTGGGCATTTAGTTTACAAGGTCTGTAGTTAAGAACGGAGACAGGAGGTGAGCAAGAGCCAGACAGCATGCAGCAGCAGCTGCGTGGGGTCTAGGTGAAGGCCTTATAAGCATCCAGGTTGAAGGCAGTGTCCAGGAAGCGCTGGAGCTCAGTCAGGTGGGTTTTCTTGTTGCCAGTGGCTGGTGCAGCAGCTGGGTCGCGGCCGGCGTACCTATGGCAAGGGAGGGAGAAGCAGCAGCTCAGATGAGGGCCAGCACAGGGACGGGATTGCACACTGTACTCAGGTCTGGGAAGACTACATACAGGCCTGGTCTAGCAACAGGAAAGCTGGATAGAAGAGACGGCCAGCGGCTGCAAAGATCTAGCCACCCAGCCTAGAAAGAAACGCTGTATCATGTGCAGACCCCACTGCCCAAAGCCCAAACGCTCACCAACCAGGGACCAGCCCCTGCTGCCTGCAGCATCCCCCCTGGGCTGCTAGCCACAGTACAGACCCTGTATCGAGCTCTTGTCCCTCATTCAGTTACCATCTTGTGGAGAGTGCAACGAGACCAACGTGCCCACTGTGACTGTATTATTTTGTACGTGAGCCTATGAGTCTTACTGTTTTGCATGAATGCTGTGTATGCCTCAGTTTCCCTGTGTATTGCACCAATGCCTAGATGATGGGAATAAGGGTGAGATTTTTCCTGGGACTCTCAGGGGCAGGTGATGAGGCTCCAGCTGCCTCCACACAAGTGATGGCCAATGCCTTTCATAACCTGAGACCCAGGAGAAGGGTGAGACTAGGTGACACTGTGCCCCGGAAGGAAGACAAAGACCAGGAGGAGGGGGAACAGGCACATCAGAGGTCAGGTCACTGGAAGCTGGGCCATCTTCTGTTTGGGACTCTGAGGGGGGAGTCCAGGGCATCTGGCCTGGGGTCTGCCTCCCCAAGATGGACTTGGCTGAAAGTCACTGATTTCTGTGCTAACAAGCTCTGTTCTACGCTGTGTTCCTGTTGACTAATAAACCTGTGTTAACATGCTAGCTGAGAGTTGCAGTTGACTGCAGAGTGGGGATGTAGGGCCCTCTGGCTTCCCCAGAGGGCCCGTCCAGGTGGACCTGCCAAGGGGAAGTGTGTGATATGAACAGGGATGCTGAAAGCTCCAAGGTCAGTCCCAGGGAGGCTGTAGCCGAGGAGGCTTTTTGCCCTGGACAGCATGTCCTGAGGGTAGTCACGCTACCCCAGAGTCCTGGCTAGCCTCATACAGAGCAGTTCCAGAGCATCGGGCCTATGATTCTGTCACACCCACCCAAGAGACCTCCCTCCCCAGCCCACACTACCTACGCCCAGTGCCACTGAGAGATCTCTATCCCCGCTCCCACATGATACTGAAACCCATTGGGGAGCTAGTGGCCTCAGATGTACCACCCATGGCACCACACTGCGCATCTGTGGGGAGGTCCCGAGAGCAGGACAAGATGTGGCTGCCACCCATGGCACTAGTCCATCATGGCGCGGAGGGGTGGCCCTTACCACACAGGCTTGGCGCGGTCGATGGTCGTGCGGAGCCGGGGTTTCACATAGTCGTAGTAGCCCTGGTTCTTGTGCTCCTCCTGGCACCAGACCAGCTCGGCATTGGGGTACTTCAGTGCTTCCTTCTGGAGGAGGTCGAAGGGGAATGGAGACAGCTGCAGGGGAACATGGACAGCTCAGTTCCACTGGGGCACGCAAGCCTAGGGCAGCCAGCAGTGGAGGCAGGATGCAGGCAGCTGCAGGTGGGCTGTGGAGTGGGCCATGCAGCCTCCATGCTCACTGTTCAGCCTGTGCTGCCTCAGCAGCATCTCCCGATCCCACACAGCTCTGACATTACACACTTAGAGGGTCTGGGGTTGCCTAGCGTGAGCCTGAACGACCCTTCCAGGCCCAGGAGATTATATAGTGGGGTGCATGCTGGGCTGGCCAACACCACTCCCACCACCAACAGTCTCTTCCCTGCAAACCTGCAGATATCCCAGCTCTGCCCTCCAAGGGGTGCTGCGCAGCGTCTCCTGGACTCAGACTGAAGACACAGGATCAAGCTGGCCCCTCCATCCATCTCTTCTCAGGTGTGGTGATGGCGTATTTCTGCCTGCTTTCTGCCCTGAGGCTGGGCTGGGACATTCAGCAGTGGGAGTGGGACGAGGGACAGAGCGCTTTGTGTCTGAGCCATAGCGGACATGTTGTGGATTAAACTCCTCATGCTCCTGGTGACGTGGAGCAAGCCAGCAACAGGACTGACTATTGGCCCCTGGCCTACGTGGAGCCCCGTGTGGTACAGACATGCTCACCTGCTCCACCCTTGTGATGGCCACGTCTGGCTCCATGTCCTGGGCCTTGCGCTCCCGGGTGAGCTCGTAATACACTTTGCCGGTGCAGAAGAGCACCCTCTTGACGTTGTCGGGGTTCTGGGCTGCAGGGCCGCTCTCAGGGATTACGCGCAGGAAGTTAGTGCCTGTAGGAGAGCACAGACAACCATGGGGGACATGCCTCAACAGCCCAGGGGCCACACATGGTGGGAGGGGGAATGCTAATGGGGGCCAGCTACAGGCCTGGACCCTGTGGGATTGGCTATGCCTGCAAAAGGACTGGGCTAGCTCAGAGATGATTAAGGCCTAGAGACCCCACTGAGATCAGGGCCCCATTGAGCTGGCAGTTGTGCAAGGAGAGAGACAGGGGTGGGGGGGGAGAGAAACAGTCTGAAGCACACACCGTCCTGGTGCAGTTCTGGACTGTCATACATGTGGACAGGAGTCAGAATCCAGAGGCTCCTGGGAACAGGGCAGGGTCCTGTAAAGACGAGAACAAGCGCAGAGTCCTGCACTTAGGACAGAAGACTCCCATGCACGGCTACAGACTAGGGACCGAGTGGCTAGGCAGCAGTTCTGCGGAAAAGGGCTTAGGGGTTACAGTGGATGAGAAGCTGGATATGAGTCAGTGTGCTCTTGTCGCCAAGAAGGCCAACAGCATTTTGGGCTGTATAAGTAGGAGCATTGCCAGCAGATCAAGGGATGTGATCATCCCCCTCTATTCGGCATTGGTGAGCGCGTTCATCTGGAGTACTGTTGATCCAGTTTTGGGCCCCACACTACAAGAAGGATGAGGAAAATTGAGAGAGTCTAGCAGAGGGCAACAAAATGATCAGGGGGCTGGAGCACGTGACTTCAGGAGAGGCTGAAGAAACTGGGATTGTTTAGTCTACAGAAGAGAAGAATGAGGGGGATTTGATAGCTGCTTTCAACTACCTGAAAGGAGATTCCAGACAGGATTGATCTAGACTGTCTCAGTGTATCAGTAATGACAGAACAAGGAGCAATGGTCTCAATTTGCAGTGGGGAGGTTAGGTTGGATATCAGGAAAAAAAAAAAAACTTTCACTAGGAGGGGGGGTGAAGTTATGGAATGGGTTCCCTAGGGAGGTGGTGGAAAATCCTTCCTTAGAGATTTTTAAGGTCAGGCTTGACAAAGCCCTGGCTGGGATGATTTAGTTGGGGATTGGTCCTGCTTTGAGCAGGGGGTTGGACTAGATACCTCCTGAGGTCCCTTCCAACCCTGATATGCTAGGATTCTATGAAAGAGAAGACAAACACTGCCCTCTTGTGGTATGAGCCCTGCTCTGCATCTCTCCAGTTCAACGGCACCTCTGGACACTGACAACACCCTTCATACCTGGCAACATATCATCAAAGCTGGAGCGGGCTTCGGGGTGGCGCAGCAGCGACTTTGGAGTGAAGATGATCAGCTGGAAGATCAAGGCAAGGCAATCAGAAGGGGCTGGAAATAGCCTTTTGGCATACAAGTTGCACATTGTGGACTGGATCATCACTATGAGAGCCAGAGCACAGACCCTCCTGCTACATCCCATTGTCTTTGGTCAGTTAGTTCTGGCCTGGCCCCTGTCCAGCCCCCTAATTCAAGTGCCATTGATGAACTGTGCATTTAACCCAGACAGGAATCACAGGAACGTCTCAATTCTCCCATGCCGGCCAGAGAGAAAGACTGAAGCCAAACACTGTTCTGGGGCAAGGCAATTTGAAGTGGTGTGCAGAACTCTGGTGCTGTCAGCAGGTCTGGCTGCAGGTTGCCTTCTTTGCACAGCACTCAGAATTACCTTCTCCTCTAGCCCTTTTGTTATGGAATAATGTGCAGGCAGCTCACAAATGCTGCTGCCCAGACAGGACAAGCGTTTCCAGTCTGGGCAGAGCTCAACTGAACCTTGGCAGACACAGGTATTTAATAAGTGCAAGTCACAGGGCCCCAGTGTGCTTGGGAATGTACAGCTCACCTGTAACAGTGATCACAGCACAGATCAGCAGGCACAGACTGGAGTAATATGAAGTTTTTAATCTCCAACACCTCATGCTCAGTCATGAGCCCACTGGCTATTGGATGCTCTGCATACATGTCTGGGATACTCTTACCAGATCCAATAGTCTATAACGTGCCACAGGACTCTGTCGCTTTTTACAGCTCCAGACTAACACAGCCACCCCTCTGATACTTAATACTGGTATCTCTTATCAGGCAATACACCTTTACCAGGGGTTGTTAGTACCTATCCATTAACCAGGTAAAGGGTGGAGCACAGAGCTGGTCAGACAAGTTGGAGTTTTTGGCAAAATATTTCAATCCTGAAATGCCACCGCGCTGCCCCATGGGAGTAGTAGTTCTCTATAGGCTAGGCCAGGAGTTGGCAACCTTTCAGAAGTGCTGTGCCGAGTCTTCATTTATTCACTCTGATTTAATGTTTCGCGTGCCAGTAATACATTTTAATGTTTTTAGAAGGTCTCTTTCTATAAGTCTATAATATATAGTTAAACTATTGCTGTATGTAAAGTAAATACCATTTTTAAAATGTTTAAGAAGCTTCATTTAAAATTAAATTAAAATGCAGAGCCCCCGGACCAGTGGCCAGGAACTGGGCAGTGTGAGTGCCACTGAAAATCAGTTTGCGTGCTGCCTTCGGCACGCGTGCTATAGGTTGCCTACCCCTGGGCTAGGCTCCCAGCTTGGACTACATCTCCCATGATGCATCACAGTCACCACTCTTAGTGAGAGGAAGCTAAGCTCTATGGCAATCAGGAGACTGTAGTGCACCATTGGAAATGTACTCTGGCTGGGGAACCCAGCTCATAGAACATGAAGCACCTGAATAACAAGTCCCACGAGGCACCGCAGCAGCATTCCAGAATTGAAGTATTTTAGTTTTAGGTGCTCAGTTTTTTTGTTTTATTTTTGGACAAAAATTTTGTTTTTTTGCATGGAAAGCAAACACATTTTGCAAAAAATTTTGTTCGGTCAAAATCTCAATTTTATGCTGAAAAACGGTTTTGGTGGAAACTTTGACTAGCCCTACTGGAGCACTCGAGAAGTTAGCTTCAAATCCAAGTCCTAAGCCCTTCTGGCACCAGCACCCATGCCCCACCTGCCAAGCGCTGGCTTTAACCTAGCACTTGAGCTACAAGGCAATGGTGCGTGACTGGGTCCATACCAGGGCAGTGTCTAGAACTCACTGACCGGTTTCCGGAATGGCAGGTGTATCTGCCTCCGCAGGACGTGGAAGAAGTTCGCTGGAGTGGAGCAGTTTACAACAATCCAGTTGCAGTCGTACAGCTGGCGTACGTCAAAGTCATCGAGTTTCTACAGCACATGAGAAGTAGAAACGGTTTAGACAAAATTGTGACTGTCCCCACATTAACATCCTGCATTTACATCTGCAGGCAGCTCCAGTATGAACAGAGAGAGGCCATGTGAGTCAACTCGAGTACCCCAACATGAGGGCCAGGAGTTTCTCTTGCTCATCACTTGCCCAGGACCAGGGGTTAGCTGAATGCGGCGGCCCTAACCTGCAAGCTCAACCTAGAGTGTTTCAAGTCCAGGCAAATTGGGAGAACTTGGCTCTTAAAGTCAAGTTTAGTTAAGTGCTTCACTTTAGTTTTTCCATTTCAACTGAGGTAGGATTTTAGCAGCAAGTATCTGGAGTCCCAGCTCTATACTGTCCATTGCTTTCCCGGCCTAGCAGAGCTTTTAGGACACTGCTCAAGAATGAACACAGCAAATTCTGGGCCAGTGTAACTTCCTGCTTTCCCTTTTCCACTATCCTCTCAGGTGGTTTTCAGCCTATCCCGGTCTCTTAGTGCCTCTGTGTCCCTAACCCAAAAAGGGACTGCCTCCCTAAGTGCATGGGCCAGCTATGCAGACAGCACAGGCTGAGAACAGGAGAGCTGCCATGTTTGCACAGGGCTTTGAAGCGCACTTGGAAATACTCCGATAAACCCCCTGACTATGAAACCGGGAAAATCGCTCCCTAATAAAACATGAGCAAATGGGCCTGAGAGCAATGGGTGTCTCTGATGACAGCTTTTGGGGAAAGCCAAGGAGGAAAGAGCAGAAGCCATGGAAACAGAGTTCCATGCACTGGCCTTGCTTGGGTTACAGCCAGCCTTTACTGCCCCACATCAGCGCACTAACTAGAGCTCTGCTCATTCTGTGCTAACACAGCAACGGACATTTCCGAGTCCCCCTCGATAACCCAGCCTAAGTCTTCCTGACTCTGGGGGCAGAGGAAGCCCAGGAGTCATTAAATGCAAGTCACCAGCACAGCACTGCTTCCTATATCCTGCTCCCCTCGGCCTGCTGCCCAGAATCTGGGTGCCCTGTAAAATTGTTCCATGTGTTACCATCCCATCAGCAAAATCCCCCAAAGCTGTTTCTGGAAGCCTTTGCTGTGTAGTAATCAGAGTCAGGGACAGAGCAAGTGCTCCAAGATGCAGGAGGGGAGAGATGGGATAGGCCCCAAAGGGGAAAAGTGAGAGTTTAGCACAGCCAGACACTTACAGGGTAGACATCTGGATCGTCATTGCACATCTGCAAGAATCGCTCTGGTCTGGCTGACGAGTGCTCAGGACCCTGTGGGCAAAACCAACAAGAGGTGAAGCGAACCACACATGCGAGTTTCCTTCTTTAGGAGAGCTCTCCAAGCCTCGTAGAGCAGCTGGGTGTAGAGCCAGCTGATGCTAGTCACTGTTTGAGGAGGAACTTGGTATGTGCTGCCCAGCAGGATTTCACTCTGGTGTAAAAGTTTTGATTTTTACTAAGAAGTAGGTCCAACAGCTGCAGCCGCCCTTTAGTACTGAACTTTAGACTCCACTCCCCTGGCCCCAACAAGCCCCTGTGCTGAGACCTGTTGCTCCCAATCCTCTTCCGTTCAGCCGCACACTCTAACCTGTAGAGGGGCTGGCACTGCTCCCAACCACAGGGAGTCCAGGCCCCTCTGCAGACTGTTAACACACAGCTGTATGGGAAGCAGTGACATGGGCTGGTGAGGCCAGGTGACACAGGCAATCTCTGAATTGCAGGACTACCCCCATGCTCCCAGGTGACTGGTCACACAGAGACCTGGTCTGTGCAGTGTTTGGCCTGGGGAAGTGTCCTGGGGCACTTCGGGAACCGTGACATTGAGCTGTCAGTGCTGCCCAGAAAGATGGGAAGCGAGTGCATCCTTACCATGCCCTCCATGCCATGGGGCAGCAACAGCACGATGCCATTCTGTCTCACCCACTTGGCCTGGCCAGGGCAGATGAACTGGTCAATGATGCACTGAGCAGTGTTGTGGAAGTCACCGAACTGGGCCTCCCACAGCACTAAGGCATTGGGACTAGCCATAGCAAAGCCCAGCTCGAAACCTGCAGAGAAGAGAGGAAGAGTGAAGATGCCATATTCACCAGCACCTGGCACAGACAACCCAGCACGAACTAGCCCTGTGGCTGTCGTGAGCCAGGGGGAGATTCCCCAGTGTTACTAACCTAGGACTCCGTACTCCGACAGGGAGCTGTTGCAGACAGTGTAAGGAGCCTGGTTTGGCCAGAGGTGATTCATGGGGATACAGGTCCTCTTGTCTACGTTCTGGTCATGCAGTACATGGTGACGATGGCTGTGGGAGGAAACAACGGCCAGCAGTAATGTTACTGAAGTGTGACCCTAGCCAGTGGGTCAGAGCAAGTGCCTGCGTGCAAGTGGCCGTCTGGCTCACGCTGCTCTGTTGAGAGGCTTGGCTTGCAACTGCAGAATGCAATGAAACCAGGTTACGATTGTATCTAGGAGCTGCCCATACTAACACCATTAAGTGCTGTGAAAGAGACCCCGACACCCCCAATCTGGACTCCCCCCTGGCCTTTCAGCAGAGCTCCAGCACAACAGGCAACCTACAGATGGCCTCTTCCACTCCCACTCAGCAGCCTCTTGAGGAAGGCTAGAATCCCCTTTTACTGGGGGAAACTGCCGGCTTTACCTGAATGTCCCCCTCTCGACATCCTGGCCGCTCAGTCGGATGTGGATTCCCTCTTTGAGGAGGGAGCCAAATGCCATATACTCTGCCAAGGCCCAGTCTACTGTCCTGTTCTTAACCAACATCCCACGGGTTTTCAGAATCCGGCTCAAACCTGCAGACAAAAAAAACAAAAACAAAAACAAACAAAAAAAAAAACAGTTTGCAGCCCGTTGGGGAGGAAATGCAGTGATGTACTATGCAAGCAGCCTTAGGCTGGAACAAGATGGCTCATGCTATCAACCCATCTATTGGCAGGCTGGATTCCCTAACATGCAGATGCTCTGGAAATAAAGGGACAAAAGGGAGGTGGACTGTTCCAGCCTAGCACAGGGTGAAGCACATACAGGTAAGGAGCAGAGGAGACCAGCTTTGAGAAACAACTGGAGTTGCTGGCCATTCTGTTTTCTTTATCTAATGTGCTTTTTGCTGAGCCAACTTCACCTGCATTAGGAGCACTCACTGCCAGACATGGCTGCCCAGGAGAGGAGACCTGAACTCTAACTTCAGAGGAGTCCAAGCGGTAGTGGAGAGAACCGTTTGAGTGCTGGGTCAAAATCATGGGCATTGCCAGGTCCACGACCAGAAGGTACTGGGGATGAGGGGTCTAGATTCATGTCACCAGACTGTGAAACTCACAAGAAGCTCTAAAGGTCAAGAACTTAGTACCAGCTGGAGACTTTGGCCACTGCCATAAGGTTTTTTTTTTTTTTTTGGGAGAGGAAGTATGGGACACTGGGTTCAAGTCCCTGCTCTGGCACAGGCTGCCTGCATTACCTGAGCTAATCCCTTAGCCTCTCTGGGCCTCAGTTTCCCCTCTGAACAATGGCGATACAAGTCCTGCTTGCCCCACAGAGGTATGAGAGGATAAACACATTGAAGATGGGAAGCATCTCAGATACTAGTGATGGGGGACAGATAAGCACCCTCAGAAGTCTCATTAGCACTCATTCCCATCCTAACCAACCATCATATTTTGGGTCTGAACCACCACATGGAAGTCCTCATTCACTCAGATTTGAAGATCTAGTCCTGTACAGCAGTGGTTCTCAAACCAGGGCCGCCGCTTGTTCCGGGAAAGCCCCTGGCGGGCCGGGCTGGTTTGTTTATCTGCTGCATCTGCAGGTTTGGCCAACCGTGGCTCCCACTGGCTGCAGTTTGCCACTCCAGGCCAATGGGGGCTGCAGGAAGGGTGGCCAGCACGTCCCTTGGCCCATGCCGCTTCCTGCGGCTCCCATTGGCCTGGAATGGCGAACCGCAGACAGTGGGAGCTGCAATTGGACAAACCTGCTGACGTGGCAGGTAAACAAGCTGGCCCGGCCCGCCAGGGGCTTTCCCTGAACAAGTGGCAGCTCCAGTTTGAGAGCCAGTGCTGTATAGCACACGGGCCATGGAATTTCATCCAGTTACCCCTTCGCTGGCCCAACAACTTGTGTATGACTAAAGCATCTCCAGGAAGGCAGCCAGTCTGTCTGAAGACACCAAGAGAGGGAGAACCCACCATTTCCCTTAGTAGCTTGTTCCAAGAGTTAACCATTCTAGCAGACCTTCTCCCTCCCACTCCCCAGGCTGGCCTATGGCTTCAGTCTACAGCACCAGAGACCATGACTCCCTGTAGATTGTGGTGGAACAACTTCCACTCACAGTATTAACCATATCCTCTACTCTGTAAAGCCTCCAGCTCTACAAAGAATAAACCCCTAGAGTCTGGGGTGCCAGGGGCATCTACTCCAGCACGTTTGTACCTCCATGAATTGTGAAATCCTCAACAGGCACGGAGCTGGCCACCTTGCCTATATGGGCCAAGTCTTCTTCATTCAGACCAGTAGAGGGACAGGTCATGCTCCGAGGCTGGCCCTCGAGAGTGAAGAAACCTGGGGAAGGAGGAGAGATCATCTGTGACCTGGTGAAGGCCAAGCTGGCGCTGTAGTAAGAGCATTTGATAACTATGTTACAGGCCCTTCTGTACTCTCTGATGTGGAAGAGGATTTGGGATGCAGAGCAAACCCTGAGCTGCTCCACCTCTGTCAGTCCCCCATGCTTTCCCGATGGGTGCATTTTCTTCACCAGGCTGGAGTGGTGTATTTCCCACTCTCTTCATTACACGTCCCTGGAGACACACGGCTCCTATCTGTGACGGAAGTCGAAGGTCTAATCCACTGGAGGCAGAAGTGGTTCCTGAGTTCTGGCCATTTGTCAGGGAAGCTGCTAGTTACTTACCAGGCCAAGGGGAATCCAGCCAGTGCTTGATGTGCAGGATTTTTTCATTCTTGGATCTGGCATGGGCCTCTTCACAGATCCTATCATACTTGGAAATTTCCTCCTGAGAGCAATAGGGCAGAATATTGTCACTGAGAAGCAGCCAAAGTAAGAGCGCTGGGGTTAAAGGCCATGCCTCTTGTTGCTGCTCTCTCTCCATTTCAGCCCAAGTCTATGTGGATCCCAGAGGGGGCATTTTCACATCCAACTCCTCTCCAGATACTTTAACCTCCATGAATTTAAAGTAGAGTTTAAGTCCATTAATGGCT
Source organism: Chelonoidis abingdonii (assembly GCF_003597395.2). Classification (NCBI taxonomy): domain Eukaryota; kingdom Metazoa; phylum Chordata; order Testudines; family Testudinidae; genus Chelonoidis; species Chelonoidis abingdonii. The sequence goes on from NC_133770.1 coordinate 150,363,277, forward strand.
ATTAGCCAGGATGGGTAAGGAATGGTGTCCCTGGCCTCTGTTTGTCAAAGGGTGGAAGTGGATGTCAGGAGAGAGATCACTTGATTATTATCCCTCTGGGGCACCTGGCATTGGCCACTGTAGGTAGATGGGATACTGGGCGAGATGGACCTTTCGTCTGACCCAGTATGGCTGTTCTTATGTTATGTACCCTGACTCATGGGTTAGGACCTGGACCACAAACGTGCCTCGCACCACATTCATGGCTGCTGCACGCTGCCATGCTTGTGCCTGACCATACAACACTAGGAACAAAAGATCAGCACTGCCAGGGTACAGCCTATTGCTGACTGTGCGCCAGTTAAAACCTTATGTCTTTCGCTGATGCCAAAGTTGCATAAAATACAAAAGCCCAGTTCCAGTGAGGCATCCCAAATACCCCTGACATTAGGAAATGCCACAGCCAGCAAATGGGTCTGAATGCTCAAGAGGCAGAATAAAGCACTTTTCAGTTACGTCCCATCGACACAGTGCCAGCAACTATGTAAGCAGCACAGGTACAATGCTGTCTGATCTTATAGTGCAGGCAAGGCTAAGCCAGGAGTCACTTGCGTTCCTGAACTACGTCTACAGCCCTGAGAGTTTTGCCACTGACTTTGGTGAGGCCAGGATTTCACCCCAAGACTGCAACATGGCTCACAGTTAATTACTGCTGTGCTCCAAATACAGAGAAGGGGGAATGATATTGGCACAATTACTGTATTGTAAGTGGGTAACCAAAATGGTAGCATGTAAAGCGTAGATTGGACCACAGACCTTATTCACAGTGGGACTATAACTGTACCAACTACAACTGGGTTTAAATGGAGTCCATGTGTTTCCAGGACCAGTGAAGAGAGGGATTTTTTGCCCAAGGGCCAGGTACTAACCAGAAGCATGGATAGGCTTGTGCTGCTCTCAGAAAACAGCTTTAGCTTCTTTAGTCAGGAGAACCTTGCTAGGAATGCTAGCAACAAGTGCTGAGGCCCCTTGGATGTCTAACTCTGAGCTCCTACCTTCCAAACACATCAGCAGATCTTTGGGTACCTCTTTAGCCCTCCCCTGCCCAGACCCCTTAGGGCAAGGCAACGCTACACCACACTGCTGAGTCTGCAGGGAGGGGCGCAGTCATGCTATGCAACAATGGCAATACTGGTAACCTTCATGTATTTCTTGCATGATATTAATTTGCATTTTCCCCCACTCAACATTGTTATTTGCCAACTAGATTTAAGGGGTTGTGACTGATCACTGACTGCACCTTTCTTTTAGAGCACTGGGTAACAGTACCTCGTACTCTGGTTGATTTACCACCCCCTCTGAAATTAACATCTCAGCGTATTTTTGCAGCACAGGTTTCTGCTTCCGGATCTGATTATACATCAACGGCTGGGTGAACATGGGTTCGTCCATCTCGTTATGACCATTGCGCCTGTAACACACCTAGTGCATTCAAGGAAAGAAAGCCATAAAAAATAGCCAGTCTTCAATCCCTATGTCAGACACCAAAAAAGCAGTCACATTTACATTGATCTGTATGTGGGATGCACCCATGATGAAGAAAATCATGTACAGCCTGAAGGCAGAGGGCCTGATTTTGATCTCATTTAGACTAGTGTAAAATCAGGAGTAGGTTCCACTGAAGTCAATGGAGCGACACTGGTGTAAAACTAGAGTAACTAATGACTTAATGGAATGGTTTCATCCCAGTTTAAAAGAAAAACTGCAGCTATTTGAGCAGTTACAGGAAAATTAGCATCTCCTTTCCTTCAAGCACAACACAGCTACATTTTCAGTGTCTTGTTTTCACTTAAATATTTCTTTAGATGTCCCCCCCCCCCAACCACTAGACCCAAAGAACAAAGGGTTAAGGTGCAAAGAAACACAAGACGGGCATTATTTATTATTTGGATTACAGTAGCACCTCTGAGCCCCAGTCATGGCCCAGGGTTCCATTGTGCTAGCTGCTGTACAACCACAGTCCAAGATGCCTCCAATGGTTCATCTGAAGAGCATTTTGTCATTTCCCCAGAAGTTCACTAAACAAAGCCAGGATTTTAGCAAAGCCCGAACTGGTTCCCAATCACCTACCAAGTCAACCACCACGTCTTTGTGAAAAGTGCTTCTCCATTCTGCTGCTACATTGCACACATACACCACTGCCTCTGGGTCATCTGCATTGACATGGAAAATGGGTGCATTCACCACCCGGGCAACGTCGGTTGGGTACGGAGAGGAACGGGCCATACGAGGGTCTGTAGTGAATCCAATCTGGAAACAGAGCAATTTGGGACCATCATGGAAAATTGCAGAAGGCAGACACAAAAAAGGTCTAGAAAATAGTTAGGCTTGGCAATCAAATAGCGCTCATCTGAGCATCTCAAAGTGCTTCACACAGAGTGGGAGGAGAGAGAGTTCCCTCCACTTTGCAGAAGGAAAACAGACAGATTTTAAGCAAGTTGTTGGCAGAGCTGGGAGTAAATTTGCAAGCTTCCAACTACCTACCAGTCCCTGCTCTAACCACAAGACCACACTGCCTCCATGTCAGGTTAGACCAAAGAGCTGTCATGATTGATAAGAGATTTTTACAATAATTTACCCCACCTGCTGGATAACAGATCTCCAACCAGAGGTAAGTATTACAGAACAACTATTACCTTTCCTGGAGAAAGCTTCTCAGGCCAGTAAAGGGAGCCCCAGTTATTACATTGGTCTAGCTAGAGAAGCTACCCAAGTCAGTTTTAAGTTAGTTCTGTTCTGACTTCGTTATGCTCTGTTCAGCAGAGGGAGGGTGGTCACCGGAGGAGAGCATTAATGGAGTCCACATAAAGGGCGGTGCTTTGAGAGGTAAGACAGGGTAAAGACTCTTTCAGAGAGATCATATAAAGCTCAAACAGTCCCCCTCCTTCTTCCACTGGGCGCTGCTCAGAACCAGTCTGCCCAGCATCAGTGAACGGGATATCAATCCAGCCACTGTCACCTGACCTCAAAACAGAACAGGGGATCAAAAAGACAATAATTTAGGGCAAGTCTACACTACAGACTTACGTCCACCTATGTTTGGTGGCTGTAAGTCAACCTCTGCAGTGGTTCATGTCCACACCCCCCTCCTCCTGTCGGTGATGCACGTCATCATCAGGAACGCTTCCACCGACTTAAGAGGGACAGTGTAAGGGGGTTGAGAGCATAAGCTGTCAGCTCTGCATGCAGCTCCCTGCTCAGGAGCCCCTGGGCAGTGGGAGGCAGCTGGGCTGGGAGCCAGGACCGGGGGAGCAGCTGGGCTGGGAAAGGGGAGCCCATGTAGCTGGCAGGCTGAGAGTGGGCAGATGGGACCCAGGGAACAGTCGGGCTTTAGCTGGAGCCCTCTCCACATCCTGGAGTCGACAGCCCCGCTTTCTTGTCAATTTCAGGATGCCAGCATGGAGCCATGAAATTGATAAGAATGACAGCCAACAGCCCATGTAAGTAACCCGCAGTGACACTGCGTCACCCTAACTACACCAACATAAGCCCATCTCCACAAGAGGCATAGGAGGTACATCGGCACTTACACCAGTGGGAGCAAGGCTGTAGTGTGTACACTGACTTAATTAGGCTGAAGTAACCTGTCTTATGTCAACCTAAGCCTGTAGTGTAGACCAGGCCCTAGACACTAGAAACTTAACTGTTATAGCCCAGAGCAAGTTATCATCAGTTGTTCTTGTTCCTTAGCCTTGTCTCATAGAAGCTCTCCTGCTTATGGATCTGCCTATAGTCATCCCCAGAAGCCCTAATTCCAGCAGTGAACCATAACTGGAGTTTCACAGGTACAACACAGCAGCATTTTAGTGGGAGAAGACCCTGATGCAGGGCCCCATCCCTAGGATAAAACACATCCTTGACACATGCTTACTAGTGCTAGCGCACGAGCATGATACATCAGAGACTGACAAACTACTATCCCTGCCCTGGGCATTTAAAGTGCATGTTCTCAAAGATTCTGGTATCAGTGGAGCTGAAGGACCCAGTCCTGCAACGAAGGGGCCCAGTTTTTACCTGGTTATTCACAACCACGTGAACTGTCCCATGTGTGGTATAGGATGGCAAGTCGCTCAAGTGGAACGTCTCATACACTATGCCCTGCCCGGCAAAAGCCGCATCTCCGTGCAAGAGAATGGACATCACCTGTGGAGATAAGAAGGCCAAGCTGAAGGCTGGGGGCTTGTTGGCTTACTTTCAGCATTAAAGGTGCCCAGAAGTGCACACAGACGGGGCCCGGCAGTACTGGGGAAGGAGGGGCTATTGGCTAGAGTGGGGAAGCAGCCACAAGCAGGCTCTGACTGGGCATGGAAAAGAAAATTCTCTATCTCCACATCTCTCTGGTGGCAGCTCCTTTGCCTCATCCTTTCCATTGTCTGTCCATAACCTTCATGGCAAGGAAAATCTGATGCTTTAGCCCCCAGGTGACTGCACTAGGGAGTGAGGATCCAGTTTGATGTTTCGACAAAGCTCTTCCATGTGAAGCTGGATCTGACAAGACTATGGCTAGTGTCTCTGGTGCAATGACTCAGGAAGATACTGAGTGGATTCAGAGCTCTCTCCTCCTGAAATTCTAGAGGACTATGTTAAAACTAGGGCTGTTAAATTGAACAAAAAATTAATCGCAATTAATTGCATGATTAAAAATATTAATCGCGATTAATCACGCTGTTAAATAATAGAATACCATTTATTTAAATATTTTTGGATGTTTTCTACATTTTCAAATATACTGATTTCAATTACAACACAGAATACAAAGTGTACAGTTCTCACTATTTATTTTTGATTACAAGTATTTGCACTGTAAAAAACAAAGAAATAGTAATTTTTCAATTCACCTAATACAAGTACTGTAGTGCAAGCTCTTTATCATGAAAGTTGAACTTACAAATGTAGAATTATGTACAAAAAAGACCAGCATTCAAAATAAAACCATGTAAAATTTTAAAGCCTGCATGTCCACTCAGTCCTGCTTGAGCCAAATCGCTCAGACAAACAAGTTTGGTTACAATTTGCAGGAGATAATGCTGCCTGCTTCTTGTTCACGTCACCTGAAAGTGAGAATAAGCATTCTCATGGCACTTTTGTAGCTGGCGCCACAAGGTATTTACGTGCCATATGCGCTAAAGATTCATATATCCCTTCGTGTTTCAACCACCATTCCAGAGGACGTGTCCATGCTGATGTGGGTTCTGCTTGATAACAATCCAAAGCAATGCAGACTGAACATGTTCATTTTCATCATCTGAGACAGATGCCACCAGCAGAAGGTTGATTTTCTTTTGTGGTGGTTCGGGTTCTGTAGTTTTTGCATCTGAGTGTTGCTCTTTTAAGTCTTCTGAAAGCATGTTACACACCTCATCCCTCCCAGATTTTGGAAGGCACTTCAGATTCTTAAACTTTGGGCAGAGAGCTGTAGCTATTTTTAGAAATCTCACATTGGTACCTTCTTTGCATTTTGTCAAATCTGCTGTGAAAGTGTTCTTAAAACAAACATGTGTTGGGTCATCATCCGAGACAGCTATGACATGAAACATACGGCAGAATGCCGGTAAAACAGAACAGGAGACATACAATTCTCCCCAATGGAGCTCAGTCACAAACGTAATTAATGCATTATTATTTTTTTTTTTTTTTAATGAGCATCATCAGCATGAAAGTATGTCCTCTGGAATGGTGGCTGAAGAATGAAGGGGCATATGAATGTTTAGCATATCTAACATGTAAATACCTTGCAGTGCTGGCTACAGGAGTGCCATGAGAATGCCTGTTCTCACCTTCAGCTGACATTGTAAACAAGAAGCTGGCAGCATTATCTCCCGTAAATTTTAACCAAACTTGTTTGTCTGAGCGATTGGCTGAAGTAGGACCGAGTGGACTTGTCGGCTCTAATGTTTTACATTGTTTTATTTTTGAATGCAGTTATTTTTCTGTACATAATTCTACAATTTGTAAGTTCAATTTCCATGATGAAGAGATTGCACTACAGTACTTGTATTAGGTGAACTGAAAAATACTATTTCTTTGGTTTTTTACAGTACAAATATTTGTAATAAAAAAATATAAAGTGAACACTATACACTTTGTATTCTGTGTTGTAATTGAAATCAGTATATTTGAAAACATAGAAAACGTCCACAAATATTTAATAAATTTCAATTGGCATTCTGTTTAACAGTGCGATTAATCATGATTTTTTTTTTTTGGAGTTAATCGCATGAGTTAATGGCGATTAATTTACAGCCTTAGTTAAAACATGATTTTTGGAATTAAAGGCAATCAGTGGATTATGCCAATTAACTGATCTACTGTTGAGTGTTACACTGGAACCAGTCCCAGTGGTGGATAAAGTTTACTGAGCACCAGCCTGTGCCCATCTCACTTCTCCAGCTTTTGGAAAAAGGGAATAATCCTAAATGAAAATTAGTGGTTGCTTTTCATTTTACTGCTGACAGACTTCCCTCCCAAGCGTGGGTTGAAAAAATTCATCCGCATAGAGAAAGGATGTGCATTTCACAAGCCACCTCAAACATTAGTAAGGACACTTCAGGTGCAGCAATTAAAATGGGAATTCCACTAGCATCTGTGTGAGGCTGCTGCCTAACCACGCTAGACGTGGAATGCTGTCTACAGATGCCGCCATACTAGAGGAAAGTGTTCGTCTTGGTATATTCTCTGTCCTCCCACAAAGGGCCAGGGCTATTTTTGATCTTGTTGAATCTCACTCTTACACCTCTCCCAGGGTATTGGATACATGTTTGTTGTAAGCAACTTCAGTGTCTGGCTTATAACAGTCCATTTTTTACAGCTTGTTCTTTCACATCAGGATACAGGTTGAAGGACACAGCTGTTCTCTCTCAAGGAATGGATCCTCTGTTCCTCACTACCTATTTCAAGCCAAGGAGACATCTCAGGATCAGTGATCCTCAATTTACATTCAGTTCCTTCAGTATGGTCAGGTTTATCTGGGGAGGAAGTTTGTTTATAGTCATTTTCTATAAGAGAAGGTGACTCCCTGCTGCACAACATGCCTCTAGACATGCAACTCCTGACTACACTGAAGTTAGTGGCCAAACTCTCACCAACTGCAATGGAACCAGGACTTCACCCAGACACTCTCACACCTGGTTACTTATCGCAGAGATCTCCTGCCGCAAAAGGGACCTCCCTCCCCATTCCGTGATGCCTTAGGCTGCATCACTGCAGCCCGACTCTCACATTACTCCCTCTCGAGGTTCCTTAGTGTTATTTCTCTGGTCGCTGGGGTCTGCAATTCTAGAGTGGGTCTGCTTGTTAACCACTCTTTCAGAATGGATCTAACCCCAATCCCACTGACGACTCTCATGCGTCATTCGCTGGGGCTTTCCACTACCGCACTTTACAATATGCCTTAAGGCTTTGTCCAGACCCTAAAAGAGAGTATCCCTATACAAGGGCATCTGAACTAAATGAGACACTTGATCAAACAAACAAACAAACAAACAAACAAACTCCATCCTCTGTGTCCTCTTCCTCCACTACATTTTGTTAGTAGACCAAAGTGAAGAAGAGTCTGCGATGATTCCACATAAGCCCATTTCTCTTACTGAACATGGGCCACTCACTCATATGGTGTCTTTTTACAAGGGAATGGATTAATGGCTGGTAAATTGCCAGCATAATTCTATTTTTCTTTGAGGATCTGCACCACAGATATTTTTCTCCAACCCTTTCTGCTGTTCTCTGTCTCCAGTCTCTGCTGTTCTCAGTGAACTTCCAGAGTAACTGGCAGTGGTTCTCAGTCTGAGTGAATCCCCTTTGCATCACCTAGTCATGGTGACGTCTAGATGTGCAATCCACCACTATAGCCACCAAATATTGGCTTATCCCTTTCCAGCAAGTTATACAAAGCTTACTTGTGGCATCTTTCAGCCTTCTACCATCTTACCGACTTCAATATCTCCTCCCATTTCCATCCCCAGTCCCTCTGAGAATACTACCAAGGCCTCTCGCTGCTGCTAAGTAGCAGCACAGCACAAGCTGATTTTTTTTATTTTTAAAATGACCACCGATTTGGGATGCCTTGGTTCTCAGATACCTCAGCACCCTGAGCCCCATTTTCAGAGGTGCTGAACACCCACCCCTTCCCCTGACTTGAACTGGAGATTTGTGCATTCACCGTTCCTAGCAAATCTGGCCTCCCACTCCAAAACACCCAAAATCAGAGAGGACGTTTTGGCTGAGCCGCTACTTCCGCTGCTCGCCATGGCTTGGTTAAGTTGGAGCAGGCCAGAAGCAGCACTGCTCTGACTATTGATGGAGGAATAAAACAGGAGAGGATGCTTTATGTAGGACCAGAACTCTGTGACAGACAGCATTCCAGATCTCTGGGGAAATTTAGAATGGAAAACAAACCACATGGATTTCTTCGGCTAATCTGGCTCCCTGATGGAGCAGCAGTTTGCCTCCCTTCAGTCAGCTACAAGCTGAGTTTGAATAAACTTGTAGCAGACACTAGATCAGAGATATTCGGTGCCCTTTACCTTCTTTCCTTTAGTGTCTCCACAATAAAACTGCTCTGCCTTTGTTTTGCCCATAACCACTGGATCTGCAGCCTCCAAGTGAGAGGGGTTTGCCACCAAGGAGAGGGTGATGTTCCTCTCAGTGACACGGTTAATCCTCCGGTGGTACATTCCCAAGTGGTACTTCACGTCTCCTGAGCCCTGGAGAGAAAGAGCAGAGTCAAGAGAGGAGACTGGGCGGCAGAGCTCGGGGAGATTTCGGATGAGAGCAGGAGTTCCTGATGCCTCCCGCAGTCAATAGGCTCACAGCATGGGTACGCAGCATCTACTAGTGCCGTGTGGAGTACACAAGTGTCATGAATTTCGAGTTCTTCAGCTAGAGCTGCAATTACCAGAAACACTGAACCCACAGAGCAAGTGCATTTGCTGATATCACAGAGTAACAGCAGCACAGAGGTGCCCCAAATATTGGCCACAAAGGTGAAAAATCATTTATATTGTTTAAGAACCGAGTCCTGCTCCCATTGAAGCCAAGGAAGGGCTCTTGTTTGGGTACCTAGGTACTACTAGCTTTAAACATCCAAGTTCAACAACATAGGCTCTGGTCACCAGCTGTATTCTGTGCACCTCTGATAAGCATCTGACCTCATTTATACTCTAGAGATGGGAGAACCAAAGGGTATTGAGGGTGGGACAGCAGCCAGGAGGTAGAAGCACTGAGGAAAGGAGGTAAGTGCATGGGATCTGGAGAGAGCAAGGGAGGTGGATGGGGCAGGGGGGAGAGGAGAGAAGAGAAGGAAGCGGGGTCTGGAAGTGGGAATAAACTCACTAGGGTGGGAGAAAAAGATTGGGACATGTGAAGTAAAATCATGTAAGTGTAAGAAGGGGCACAAATATACACAAGCTTCCCCTTCCCCCCCAAAAGACAGTTACCTTTCCGTAACTCGTGTTCCTTGAGAGGTGTTGCTCATGTCCATTCCACAATAGGTGTGTGCTCACCATGTGCAGCAGTGCCGGAAGTTCCCTTAGCAGTACCCATAGGAGAGCGACTCTCGTGAGTGCAGCGCCGCCCTGGCACAGTATAAGGGGTGCTGCGCGCTCGCCCCACCCTCAGTTCCTTCTTGCCAGACAGCTCTGACAGTGGCGATGAACTATTGAGAGCACTTTCTGAATGGTTTCGTACTTTTCAGGTAAAAGGCCAGGGCCTCTCTCACATCCAGCATGTGGAGGCAGAGCTCATCACTGGACGCATGAGGTTTGGGACAGAGTATTGTCAGGAAAACGTCTTGGTCCATATGGTAGGTGGAGAGACATAACGTCTCAAGCCGCCTGCAGGGCATCCGGCATGGAGGGCACCCAAATGTGGCCACTGGCATCCAGGGAGGTCAGCTCGGAGTGGGCTGGGCTACTCCGCTCAACTTGAGTCGGAGGCCACGAGGCCGACTAGGACCGAGAGCTGCCCAGCGTAGCTCTAGTCCCTCCTCCAGTCTTGCTCTGGTGTCTCGGTGGACAAGACCTCTTCTTCGCCTTTTTAGTGTGTTCCATGGACGAGGAGTGGCGCCGACTGGTGGAGGGCACCGTTGGGTCACCGTGCACTGATGCCACGGTGCTGACTTGGAGCGGCGCAGTGGTGTCAAAATGGCTTGGAGCCAAACGTCCTGCTCCTTCTTGGTCCGAGGTTTGAAAGATCTGCAAATCTTGCTGCGGTCACTGAGATGGGGTCCCCCAGACAGCATAAACAGTCTGCGTGCGGCTCACTCACGGGCACAGGCTATTTGCAAGTGTTACACGACTTAAAGCCTGGAGCACAGGGCACACCCCGACCCAGGCGCACTTAACTAATTCTAACTAAAGCTACTTTTTGTTTTTGTTTAAACTACAGGGACAACTAACAGAGTCCAATAGGGAAAGTAACAGCAGAGTTGGAGCAGAGCAGTTCCGAGGCACGTTCACTGGCAGCAAGAAGAAACTGAGGGTGGGGGGAGCACGCAGCGCCCCTTATACCACACCAGGGCGGCGCCACACCATGGGTCACTAGGGGCGCTCTCCCCATGAGTACTGCAAAGGGAAAAACTTCCGGCACCGGTGCACATGGCAAGCATGCACACCTGCTGTGGAATGCACATGAGCAATCACTCAACGAGGAACAAGGAATTACTATAGCTGCTAGTGGCATGGCATGTGGCCAAAAATCAGAACATGCTACAGAGGGGAGGTGCTCCCTAAGATGATCTCTCTACCAACACGTGGGCCACGCTACAGAAGAAAGGGGGAAGCCTGACCTAGAAGCTCATCATACGATAGAGACAGATCAGCCCAGCTTGTGTCAACGAACAACCACATCTCTAATCCGCTAGCATCTCTGACAGCAAGGTAGAGGCTACAGGAGAACCAAGATTCATAATTTACTGGACTCTCAAGACTATTTTGAAGAGGCTACCAAGTCTCACAAGAAGCTATTAAGGTAAACAAAACAGTCATGGGATAAAGTACTGTCTTGGCTTGGAAACTGGATCAACTGAGACAAGACATTTAAAACAACAACATTTACCCTGCAGAATTCACTGCCACAGGGTAATCGAGGCCATGAACTGAGCAGGATCAATAAATAACTAGTTATCCACCTGGATAAGGAGAACGCCCAACGTTAAGTCACAGGATAAGAAAAACAGAAGGGTTACGAACCTTCCTGGTTCAGGGCAAGCCAACCACTAACTGATGAGGGTCAGGAACAGGCAGAGGTTTCCCGTATGGACAGTTATTCCAGAATTGCCCACTAAGGGGATTCTTGCACCTCCCTCTGATACAGCTGGTGCTGGCCACTGTCAGAGATGGGATACCAGGCTAGATGGGACCCTAGGCCCAACAACTCATGTGGTCTTCTGCTGGGGCCTCTAGGAACAGGGATTGCCAAGTGTTGTCTGCTGCCTGGAGAAAGAGCCCTGCTGCATACTGTACCTATACTCTCATGCAGCTGCTTGCTTAGATTCTACTCAAACCTCACTCACCTCATCAGCAGCCTCCAGCTTGGAATCAAACTGACAGAAGATCTGCTCCAGCTCCTTCCTGATCACGTTGGCGAGAACATTCAGACGCCCTCTGTGAAATCAGTGCCACAGGTCAGCTACAGGTGGACAGCTCACCTTGCACTCTATGCTGTCTGTCTGGAGAGAGTGCTTCTCACCCCACCATCTATGCTTCAAACCAAGGCAAAGGACCCATTCTTCCTTCTATTTTACACCAAGAACAAGCAGTTTTACTTCTCCCACGCCCCCCAAACTGGTGGTACAGTCTGTGGCAAGAAACTCCAATACCCTGCACTCCTTCTGAAGAGGAAAGCAAGGTGGGTCACCCGGCAGCACCCTGTCCCATGAGGGGTTCTGTCTGCAATACTATGATTTACTCATGCCGGACTCTGGCAGAAACAGCCACAGGAGATTCCCCTATGCTGGCAGCCACCTCAGGAAGACCATTCTTTACACTTCCCAATTAATTTGGGCCCAGATGCCAGTTAAATCTGCGTTGCAAGGCCAGACCTCTTAAAACACAAGTCCAAATTGCTTAGTATTGTGCACCTGAGCAACAGGGCCTCAACCCCTGGCTCCTCTGCAGGAGGTACAACACATACCCTAGATTAAGGGCTTACTGGACATTTTGTTTAGAAAGGCACAGGGTGTTCCCTGTACGTTAAGATACATTTCCTGCAGCCTTGTATAATGGGTGATGTTAGCTATGAATGAGTGATGCTAATGCCCAAGATGCATTTGAATCTCAATTTGATTGAAAATGGTATCAACCAACTAAACTTAATAATCTTTGGAAAAACAGTCATCTCATGCTAAGAGCAAGAGTTCTAGGGGAAGCCAGCTTCCCTTTACATCTCAGCCCCACCAACCGCCACTTGCCTACATCTTTCTGACGTGCCAGCTGCCCCCGTCGCCAAAATATGGGGTGGAGAGAAGGATCCTGTTACCTGTGTGGCATTCCCATGATAACATAATCCACTCCATTCTCACTTGACTTGTCAATGATGGTCTTTAGGGCTGGGATAAGCACCTCACAGCCTTCCAAGCCAAATCGCTTCTCCGAAGACCATTTCCGATGGAGGAACTCCTCAAACCTGAAAGGCAGAGTCAGACAGAAGTCAATGGTCAGGCTACAGCCTATTGCATGGGCCAGAGAACCCACAGGGACGTTAGTGGGAGAGTCACAGATGGATGATATAGACCGACAGATCACTTGTGCAAATGATTCTTCTATGCACCATTGGCTGTGTTATGCCCTTATAATTATTACTACCAGCACAGCACGCACTATGTACAAAGTGCTAGCCACGTCCAGCACAGTCCCTGCCCAACACTGGTCCTAATCTAAGAATGAAAGGAACACATGAAGGGCAAGAGAGAAGGATAAAATATAAAATCTAAATATAGCTTTAAGTAAATGCCAAGAATTCCCATGAGCAGCCAACAGCCAGCTGGCTAACAGGCAACGGTAGGCTGAAGTGGTGGAAACCAAAAGGGGGGTGTCAAGATTTCAAAATGGAACGTCATAATCAAGAGCACCAAAAGCTGCAGAGGGGTGGAAGAAGAGGGCCTCGAGAAGCAGCTGCAAAGTGGAACTTGGTAAGAGCGGATGCAGTGAATGGAATGGAGAGTCCAAGTGGGGAGGTGCAGGGGGCAGTGGTAGTGAATGCAGATGGGGTGGAAAGGGGGACAAGGCAAAGGTAGGGAGCAATCAGAAACCTCTGTCTGTGACAGAAGAGAAGAAGGGAAGTAGGGGCTGGTGGAAGACTCATAATCTTGTTGATCTCCTTGAAGGAGCTGAGAAGACCTTGAACAGGGAGGGGAAAGATGCAAGATGGGGGGCATTTCAGAAGGGAGGCAAAGGATGAGTGTCTGTGAGCTGGAACCAGTGGGCAGTGATGAATAGCACTGTATGGAAAAGAGGAGGGAAGGACTGAAGGAAGAGAAACTCTCCCTGGAAACATTCAGGAGCAGAGGAATCAGGCACTAGGGGAAATGGGGGATAGCTGAGCGAAGTTCCACAACAAAAATCGACAAAGGAAACATCTGAGAACAGCAAGGCCATCAAAGGCATTGACGGTTTGGAGACCACAGAAAGCTTCGGGGTAGTGGGCAGAAGGTGATGTTGAAAGAGATGAGATGGTGGCCTGAGAGAAGGAACTTGGTGATGAGAGATTGGTGAGAGCAGTGCTCAGACAAAAGTTGAGAGAGGAGCCATTGCAAGAAGTGTGGGAATTAACACAGGGTTAAGGTCAACAAGCAGGCAGTGGAAAAGAAATGGGAGGCCGAGGAGTCAGGACATCAGTGAGATAGCTGAAGTCTCAGAGAATGAGGTTGCTAGAGATCAGACTCAATACAGGAAAAAAAAAAACGCATTATTCACCTTTTGTAACTGTTCTTCGAGATGTGTTGCTCATAGCTATTCCAGTTAGGTGTGCGTGTGCCGCATGCTCGGCTGTCGGAAACTTTCCCCTAGCAGCTACTCGTTGGGCTGGCTGTGAAGCCCCCTGGAGTGGCGGTCTATATACGACCCTGCCGGACCGACCCTCCTTCAGTTCCTTCTTGCTGGCTACTCCGACAGAGGGGAAGGTTTGGGGGAATGGAATAGATACGAGCAACACATCTCGAAGAACAGTTACAAAAGGTGAGTAACCGTTTTTTCTTCGAGTGCTTGCTTATATCAATTCCAGTTAGGTGACTTCCAAGCCTCGCCTGCAATCACATTCGCCAACTCCTTTAGCACCCTTGGATGCAGTGCATCCAGCCCCATGGACTTGTGCTCGTCAAGTTTTTCTAAACAGTCCCGAACCACTTCTTTCTCCACAGAGGGCTGGTCACCTTCTACCCATGCTGTGTTGCCCAGTGCAGCAGTCTGGGAACTGACCTTGTTCGTGAAGACAGAGGCAAAAAAAGCATTGAGTACGTTAGCTTTTTCCACATTCTCTGTCACTAGGTTGCCTCCCTCATTCAGTAAGGGGCCATGCTTTCCTTGACTTTCTTCTTGTTGCTAAGATACCTGAAGAAACCTCTTGTTACTCTTAACATCTCTTGCTAGCTGCAACTCCAAGTGTTATTTGGCCTTCCTGATTTCACTCCTGCATTCCTGAGCAATATTTTTATACTCCTTCCTGGTCATTTGTCCAACCTTCCACTTCTTGTAGGCTTCTTTTTTGCATTTAAGATCAGCAAGGATTTCTCTGTTAAGCCAAGCTGGTCACCTGCCATATTTACTGTTCTTTCTACATATCGGGATGTTTCTTCCTGCAATCTCAATAAGGATTCTTTAAAATACAAGCTGATATTTGTCCTGGCCTTCTAGCCACTGGCCTGTACCTCCCTGGTCCTGGGAGTGATAGCCACCTTGTGAGCATGAAGACAGAGGTGGAGCGAGATGGCCAAGACGGTGCTGTACGTGCCGGTGCAGAGTACCCCAGTGCTGTACGGTGCCGGGGACCGGTGCCGTGAGACAGAACTGTACTGAAACGTTGATCGGTGCCTGCGGTCGTATCGGTACGAGGAGCCTGATCTGGATCTCGATGGCGACCTCCAGTGAGATCGGTGTCAGAATCAGCTCCAGGTTGAGCGCCACTCGGTACCGGCGGTAACACAATCCGGATCTCCACAAGCCGTAGTGGCGCTGCAAGTACAACCGGCGCTGAGAATAAGAACGGTGCCGGGACTGCGAGCGACATCATGATGGGTGCCAGAAAGAAGATCGGGACCGGGACCAGTGTCGTCCTCCTTCACTCAGCAACAGTGGTCGCATGAGGGACAGCTTTCCCTTGGACAGCACCGTCTGTGCTGCCAGTAGCAGAAGAGTTGGCTCCATGAGTGCGATCACGTCCCACGCCATTGAAAAGGTCTCTGGTGTGGAGGGTAGTCTCAGCTCGACCGTGGTGTACACTGGGGAGCTTATGTGCACCGGACTCGACAGTCCTTGTGGCGCGAGTCGATGGTGCAGGAGCCTTAGGCAAGAGTCATGGAGGTCTCCCATTGGCATCGATCTCTGGCAAGCCAAGCACGGTTTGAAGCCTGGAGACCCAGGCATGGGCCTGGGTACCAGAATAGGGGAGAAGGGAGAAGACCCCGTCCCCCCCACTAATTAAACTAACTAACTATACTAAGTAATTCACAACTATTAACAACTAATCAGAAACTACTAACAGGTACTAAAGAGAATGCTAGGGACAGTGGAGATCAGCTAAGCCACGCTCCACAGGTCCAAAAACCATCATGGGTGGTAAGAAGGAACTGAGGGGGCATTGGGTCGGTCGGGGCATATATACAGCGCCTTTAAGGCGCCGCTTTAGGAGGCGCCTCAGCTGACCAACCAAATGTTGGTAGGGTAAAAATCTTCCGACAATCGTGCATGCAGCGCACACACACACCTAATTGGAATCGATATGAGCAAGCACTCGAAGAACCACCCTGAATTCAAGTCCCTGCTCTGCTACAGACTTGGGCAAGTCCTGTAGCCTCTCTGTGCCTCAACTGCCCCATTTGTATAACAGGGCATCATGGGATAAATACATTAAAGAGTGAGATTCAGATACATAGGTGACGGGGCTGGACAAGTACCATAGGCAAATCAGTGGCACTAAGAGCTCCGTGGGACATCACCGAACCACCTCATCCATACAGCAACAGAGGGACACCAAAAGGTAGACAGAATACCTGGTTGAGCGCACCAGCCTTGCTAGTAGGGTTCGTTTCTCATCAGTGGTAAACTGCATGATTCCTGGAGTCTCAAATTTCTGCCGTATCCACTGACATTGCTCCAGGTCATTAATAAACATGAACTCCACGCCAATGTGCTGGCAGTAAGCCATCTATTTAACACAGGAAAGGGGAACAGAAGGCAAAGCAGGAGATTTAAGTCACTTTTGCCCTGCAAAGTATAAAATGTAATAAATGCCTGTCACCGCATGTGGCATGGGCTCCTCGTTCAGAATTCAAGGAGCCCTGCAAATGGCACAGAAGGCCCAAGCAGTACTAGAACGGCCTCCTGCATCCCCCTAACACCAGGGCATGTTGGGCCTCTGGCATATCAGAAAGCGAAGAGACCTGCTAGTGTTGTGAAATCCAGCCCTGCTACAGACTGCTCACTCCTCTCCTGTGCTATTCCCCAGTACTGCACTAAGCTGATGAGGTTGTATCAGCCATAGGGTCACTCCAGGGAGCTGGTTAGTCCATACTTACAGAATAGAGGTATTCTGCAGAAGGCACTGGCATAGCCCCAATGAAGTCGTGTGGGAGATGCATTGTCAACAGCACAGTGCATACTAGGGAGTTACCTGGAACAAGAACCTGCCTAGAACCAGAGAAGGGTATGCTGAGGCAAAAGATATATGGAGCCAGATTGTTGCAAGAGCTCAGGACCCAACACATTCAGCTTTCTTAGAAATCTGGTCCTTAATGTTAGCATATAGGACTAGCGGTCAGGACTCGATGTTGAAGGTAGGAAGAGACTATGGCTTGGCAGGTGCTGTCCTGTTTAAGCTGTGCTGATGGTTTCAGACTAGATGCATCTTACTGAGAAAATGTGCTGTATCTGAGACTGTGAACCATAGATTACACACTGTTTTCTGAACACTGACTGGTTCTGAGAGCAACAGCTCCAAAAAACACAGCCCTCAGGACAGAACAGTTACCATGCACAGCTCCTCCTTTCATAATCAAGGTAACATAGCATGTGCAATATTCTATCATCTGGGGTTTGCACAACCCCTTGAAATACATGATGTGTTACAGCGCAGCTGCCACCATTGATGCATAAAAGGAGGTGATCACAGTCCTTCTACGGACTAGGGTGAAGCATGAAACTCAGTGGCTCCTAGGGAGAAGGGAGCTTCGTAGTGTGAATGAACAAAGCTGGGCTGGGCAGGAGCTGCTGAGGGCTGGGCAGCTGGATGGTTGCACCTGGTGTGACTAGGTGCATAAAGAAGTGACAGTGCCCGAGTAACTGGCTCCTTGCCCTACTTCCTTCATTGGAAGCATGATCAGCAGCACCTGCTCCCTCCCTGCTCCTGCAAGAGCAGCAGGCCAAGGGTACATGCTCCAACCACTGACAGAGCACGGAGTCTGCTTGTGCCAGGGCTGCTCTTCCCCCATCTCAATTCCTTAGTGAATCTGTCCAAGGGATGGTGCCCAGCTCTCCCTCCTTGTGCCTGCCCACCCCATAACAGCAGGCTAACTTTGGCCATCACTTCAGTCCTCCATCCACAGACATCCAGTGGGTTTAGCACCCACCATCCTAACAAGCATCTGGCTCTCATTCTCCCTACAGTGGCTCCTTGGATGAGGCAGAAAGGAGCACAAGTTACTTATGACAGCACCCCACTGCCCTGTAGCACCAGTCCCTGAGATCCAACTCCTGGAATGAGAGCACAACTATGAGTTGAAAAGATCTGCTTCAATCCCAGACTGAGGCTCTGAACCTTCCAGATACATAACATGGCTGCTGGAAGAGAGGAGTACTACAAATGTCCATCATGGGCCAGAAAGCTTTCTCCCTGCCAAGCCTTGAGTTACAGGTCCCAGCTGCTTCCTCCATCCACTGTTATCTTGAGTGCAGAGCTGGGAGTGACATTCTCCTGCTTTCAATACTGTTTTGGGGATGTCTGCAATGGGTCAGGCTCTCAGTGTTACTAATTCTCATAATATTTATGAGTCGTACGATATCTATTTTTTTTCTTCAATTTCCAACTCCTGGAGTCTTGTGATGATGGGAGAATCTCACCTTTCATAAGTGAAAGGTTTCTATTCCCTCATGATCGCAGAGTGTGGCTGGAAAATGTGATCCTAAAGGCTCAAAATCCAGAAGGCAAATAATAAAAGTACTCCCAAATTTATTAAGATCTCATGATTATTGGGGAGGGACTGCACTTATGAAATCTATACACTTGGGGCTGGCAATACCGGTCCCTGGATTGGTAGTAAGCAGAACTTGGTTAGGTCACAGTGACCTAACTCACTGTGTGATCTTGGGCATATCACAATCTCTCATAGCCTCTCTTCCTCCAGCTGTCAAATGGTGATAACAGCACCTCCTATTGCTGAAAAGAGCTTGGAGATCCATGGATGAACAGTGCCATGTTAAGGGCTGACTATGAGTAATAAAGGAAAGGGGAACAGAGAATTCTGATCTCTGGTGAGGCAAGGGGAAGTAGCATTCAGAGTTGTGTTATTAAATCTCCCGATACAGATCCCGAATTGGGAAGCAAATGGAACAGCCTAGTTTTCTGAAGGCTGTGCAATTCCCCTGCACTTGTCTTACCTCCAGCCGGCGGATGATCTCGCGGAGTGGAAGAGCTGACTCATTGCCTCCAATGAAAGTGGTCGTGGGCAAGTGGAAGACCTTGTCGAGATCCGATTCATCAAGTCCATAAAACCCTGCAGGATTTCATGGGTAGGACAAGCCAAAGCAGGAGAGAGAGAGAAGGGTGTGTTTCGGACATGGACAGTCACACAGGAACCAGGGTTGTGGAGAGGATGACAAAAAAGCAGCACAAAAACCAAAAATAAGCATGAAGGAGGTTTGTGTGGATAAATAACCAAGCAGTAATTAAACAAAACACAGGCACAGAACAAAAAGGTTATTACAAAAGGCACGCAGGCAATGCCAGGATACAAACACATCAAAGCAATATATATGCATATAAATTGGTAATTAAATTGAGTGTTGAATAGAGATGGATTGAGTCCCACATACACAAAATACATTTTAAGAATATAATATAGGGGAGAGAAGGAAAACAAAGAGGATTGGCCAGAGTCATTGAGCAAACAGATTTCACCATGTTTGGAATTAACAAAACAAAGTTGAAGCAGAAAACAAAAAGGTTAAACGGACCGACCCAAAACAATAAAAAATAAGGAAGGAAAGCAAGATAAAGAAAGCTGCGTCAGTTTCAGGATTCTGCAGTGGACTCTTCTGAATAGCTCATGCGGGGGAGAGAAGTATTTTACAATAAATGGGACCCATGTGCTTTGAGCAAGGCCCTCTTCGTAGGTAGGCAGGCAGGAGGGTTTCGCTACTCTGCCCAAGAGATGGCCTCATTAGCCTGCTCAGGCCTATGAGTTTAAACATGGCCACTCTTGGAGCTCTTTGTTTTCCCCTGTGGTGGATAGGTTCTTACACTAAGCCCACCACACCTTGGTACCTGAGGAGGCGATGCTGAAGCCTTCAGCATAGTAAATGGGAAGTTTCAGCTTGAAATAAATTAATGGTCTGTAAGGAAATTTACATGGGACTCAAATACAGGGCTCAAAGCAAAGAACTGGCAAGGGGGAGGCGAGGTGCTCAGAACATGGCAGCAAGGCCTATGCAACATCCCATTACCAGAGGCAATCCCTTAATGATTGACCTGTACGCCAGTGATAACCAGAGATGTTACTGATATGGCCCTATATGTGCCATTCCTCCTCTACCAACAAGCCAATTGTGCTATAAGGTTTCTTCCCCACCAAGGTCCCCCCAGACATTACCAAAGCTGTACGCTGGCCCACATGATTACAATTTAAACACCATCACAACTGTCTCTCTGAGCAGATCATCTCCTTTTAGAAGCAGGCAGCTAGGTGGCAGTGTTTGGCTAGTACACACACCCTTGTTTACATACTTTCTTTTGTTTTTTTTAAATCTGCTGCCTACTAATTTCATTTGGTGCCCCCCAGGTCATGATTTTATAGACCTCTGTCATATCCCCCCCTTAGTCATCTCTTTTCCAAGCTGAAAAGCCCCAGTCTTATTAATCTCTCCTCATATGGCAGCCATTCCATACCTCTAATCATTTGTTGACCTTTTCTGAACTTTTTCCAAATTCAATATATCTTTTTAGAGTAACTCAGCCCTGCTCCTTGTACCTCGTTTCAAAGCAGATAGAGATCTGCGAAGAAATTCTATTTTCATTCCATATTTTTTGGACTAGCAATAACTCCTCTGAGCAGACAGAGCTCCTGACCTGCCTGCGGTAACTGGAGTCCACTGATAGGAGCCATCCTGTGTCCATGCAGTGGTTTGTCTACATCCTCAGCTGCCAAGTGGCTGGTCTACACTACGGGGTAAAATCGATTTTAGATACGCAATTTCAGCTACGTGAATAACGTAGCTGAAGTCGAATATCTAAAATCGATTTACTCACCCGTCCTCACCGCACGGGATCGATGTCCGCGGCTCGCCATGTTGATTCCGGAACTCCGTTGGGGTTGGTGGAGTTCCGGAATCGATATAAGCACGCTCAGGGATCGATATATCCCGTCTAGATTAGACACGATATATCGATCCCCGAGCAATCGATTTTAATGCGCCGATACGGCGCGTAGTCTAGACATGGCCAAGGTCACTCCATGTTAATGGCTCTTCAGGGCTCCCTCTATCAGAGCACTTCTCAGTGCCCACTTTTGAAAGTGGAAGGACTTCTGATTTAAAAGTGAGCACTGATGGAGCAATTTAATCATGGACGATGTGCTGGCATGAATATATCTGAAGGTAGTTTAACATTGTTTGAAGGCACTAGTAAAACAGCCAGATAATTAGTACAGCTAATTACCGGCATGCTCCCAGCAGCTTTTATACTGTCAAGCCTTTTTTTCAGAGGGCATAAATAGGCCACAGAACCAAGCTGGAACTCTGGACAGGAAGTTTCAAGTTGTGAAGGGGGTATTTTTAAATCCACAAAAATAATCTTCCTGTTGATGTTCAATAATTACTATCCTGCCCTATAGCACCTCAGTGGAACTCAAAGTGAGTGACAAACATGAAACCACCACCTCTGTGAGGTAGGTCAAAATGCTTGAGGCAGAGAAACTGAGGCACTGAAAAGGACTTTCCTTTCATAATCCAGCGGCAGATCTGGGATCAGAACCCTGGAATCCTGACCACCAGTCCCCTGTTCTAACCATTAGGCCACACTTACGTATCAACTAGAAGTGCGGTGAACTAGTAAAAGCAAACAAACAGCATTTGTTCTCTCTTGGTGCTGAAAAATCTGCTTAGCTTTGATATAAGGTTTAATCTGGCCCAGGGCTCAGGCCATCCCACTTGCATCTGTGCAGTCACTGCAGCTCCTCTGCACTTGTATGGGGAGCAATAGCCATGTGCCATAAACAGTGCCAACTCTGGAATCCTGCCACACACATGTTGGCAGGATGACACCAAAGGGATGGGTAAGGTCATGGAGTAAGATTGTTACTGGGTGGCTAAATACACATTTACAGAGTGACAAGTGCCTTCCACAGGAAGGGTTAGGGACCACATGGCAGTATACACTTTCCATGAAATGGCTGAAGCCTGAATGACACAGAAGAGTCATTGTAGCTCATATCAACACTCCAGTCTTTGAATGCATGTGATCCTCTCTAGGTCTACAGTCAGGCCCTCTAAAGTCTCAACTCTGTATTACGCAGTCCCTACATTGCCCACACTGTACGTACTGTGCTACAGGAGGCCACAATGCATGACGTTAGAAATATGGATGCTGTTTAGAATTTCCTGCCTTGGTGGGAGGGTGCAACTTTAATAACGCACAAATTTAAGCCTGCAGTTAAAGCCTCAGTCAGCTAGAGTGGAGTTTCCATAAGGTAGGGACCTGTCTGTGGCAAGTTCCTGGTCTATCTTCTTGGCTTTTTAGTTCTCAAATCACAGCAGTGCTGGGTTACTTCAATGGGCATATCTCTGTGCTACTGTACTACAGGTGAGTCATCCTGGCGATGGGCAAGTGATGAGCAACGTGGCAGCCACTCCCTGTGGGGGTGAAGGAACAGCTGGTCTCACTGGAGTTCCACAGAGTCCTGCTGCTGGCACATGCACTGCATTCGTGTCTCCAAGATGCTCGTGCCCTGTCCAGGCCAAGCTGGTTAGATCTGGGGCCTCCAGCTGAACTGCAGTGGCAGGTGGTTTGTGCTGCTGAATGCCTCCTCTCCACAATAGGATTTTACACCTCTGGGGCAAGGGAGGGAAAACTATGGCTCATGGGCCAGATCCGGCCCATCAGGGCTTTCCAATCCGGCCCACAGGATTGCCACTCTCAGAAGTGGCCAGCACCACGTCCCTGCACACACACCTCCACTGGGGACAGGAAAGAGGGCAGAGGGCTCCATGCACTGCCCTCACCTGAAGGCACTGCCCCCAGCAGCTCCCATTGGACAGGAACAAGGAACCACAGCCAACGGGAGCTCTGGAGATGGTACCTGCATGTGAGGCGGTGTGCAGTGGTGCCTCCTGTCTCCCCTGCTCACCCACAGGAGCCACTGCCAGACATGTTGGACACTTCTGGGAGCAGTGCAGGACCAGGGCGGGCAGGTAGCCTGCTTTAACCCCGCTGCACGCCACTGCCACCCTGGAGCTGCTTGAGGTAAGCAATGCCAGGCTGGAGCCTGCACCTTAACTCCCTGCCCTAAGCCCCCCCAATCCCATCTTGAGCCCCCCGCCGCACTCTGTACCTCCTCCTGCACCCCAATCCCTTACCCTGAGCCCCTTCTTGCATACCACACTCCCCTCCCCATGCTCTCTCCCATACCCCAACCCCCTGCCCCAGCCCTACACAAAATTTCCCCATCCAGATGTGGCCCTTGGGCCAAAAAGTTTGCCCACCCCTGCTCTGGGGTAAAATGGAGCCCACTGCCTTCAGAGGGAGTAAAGGGCAGAATCTGGCTCCATACTCATAAGAGTTGGTCTCTTTACCTCCTCTATCACTTATTGCTTGCCCAGCAACTGCTCAACTCAGCCTTTGCTTTTGGCAGTGTTGAGCAATTAAACACAATTTAAGTGAAGCTGTTGTTTATATATAAATTACACACACCGGGGTGAAGCCAAAACAGCCTGTGTGAGATGCGGCAAGGTCACCAGGTAGGAGATGGGACTACACTGCACAGAGTGCCTGGCTCCTTCTCCATGACTAGCAGGCAGCCACCTGAACAGTCCTAGGCTGGGGATTTTCTAATGCCAAAGAAAATGCTGAGAGCCTCAGGAATGTTATGTTAGTGACTAGATTAACATCAGTTTCCACTGCAGTCACAAGGAAGTTATTCCCCAATAGGAGTAAGGATGTGTAATGGGAAATCTACATAAGGAAATTTATCAGAATAATTCCCATAGTGGACACCTATTCTGAAATACCAATAGTGCTTTAAATTCACACCTTACCTTATTCTGGAGCAATTTCCCCATGTAGTCATGAACATGCTACCTTTTGGCAAAAATGTGGCCTCAAGAAGGAAGTGGGTGCTTAATGCCAATGAGTTTCGTGAAAAGCCACCTGTCATTTGGAAACTCTCTGGTACTAGGCTGGGGCCCTCTGAGCCTGCCTGCCACACTGGCAAGGGAGGCTCCCCGTAGGCTGGGAGAGAGACCTTAGCTGTGGGCAGGCTTGCCCCCGGCCACATTCCGGAACCCAAACAGGACACTAGCAAGGGAAGAAGGTGAACCACAGACCCAGCAGATAGAGGAGCATTCCTTTACCTTTCCTGACAGTTGCTAGAGGTGTGCAGGCTGTTTGCCTCCTCTTGCTCTTTGCAAGGTGGTTGCTCACCCACTACTTCATCCTCCACTCTACAGGATGGGGGTTTGGGGGTACCTGGGCAGGGGTGCTGAATTGTATCAGCCCCTGGTGTCCATGCTCTAGTAATATTCAGGGCCCTGGGGGAAGGCTCCACCAACGTTCAGGGGCAGGTCTC
This sequence comes from Chelonoidis abingdonii, assembly GCF_003597395.2. Classification (NCBI taxonomy): domain Eukaryota; kingdom Metazoa; phylum Chordata; order Testudines; family Testudinidae; genus Chelonoidis; species Chelonoidis abingdonii. The sequence goes on from NC_133770.1 coordinate 150,387,518, forward strand.
TCCTGTCTGCAGCCCCAACTCGCCTCCCCTGGAACATCTCCTGGCCCTGCCTGCTGCCCCTAGGCAATTTAGAGGGCCTGGGGGGGCACCGGCTGCTGCCATCACCACCCTGCCTTAGCCCTGCTGTGCTGCCATCTGCCCACCCTTGCTCCGCGCCACTCCCAGAAGCAGTCAGCATGTCCCTGTGGCCCCAGGAGGGACGTGTGTCTCCGCGCGCTGTACCAGCCCCAACTCTGCAGCTCCCACAACTGCAGCCAATGGGAGCTGCGGGGATAGTGCCTGTGGGCAGCAGTATGCAGAGACCCCTCAGCCCCCTGCCTAGGAGCTACTGCCAGAGAGGTGTGTAGGTCCCTTTCGGGAGCTGCCCAAGGTAAGAGCTGCACTCCTCACCCTCTCCCGCACGCCAATCTCCCTCCAACTCCCAAACTCCCACCCAGAGCCTTAGGCAGGTGGGGGCGGGGGTGTGGGTGAAAGAGAGGAGAGAGAGACTTGGACCTGTTCTGGGCACCACCAAAAATTACACAAACCTGCTGCCCCTGCACCTGGGAACAATGGGACTGCAGTTACAGATTCAGGTTTCTGAGCTTCCCTTGATTTTTTGCTTTAATTTTATGGTGGCTACGTGAACACTAGGATCAACGTCCAGGGTTATTTTCAGACCTTTGTTTCTCTGCTCCCTTGCTATGCTCCAGTTTTGTTTTTGTTTTTTTTTTATTAATGTCAGTATTTACAGAAACCAGAGATCAATTCATATAACTGGGTGTGAGAGGGTGTGGATTAGGGGCAGAGTTCGCACACAGGCAATTTAGATCTAGGTCAGATGCAAGCCAGGAGGGCAAGATTCAAGGATCAGGTGACAGCAGGAAAAAGGAATATAATCAGTCTGTAAGTGGGCACATCTGATTGTGGGCTGTTTCCAGCCCACACAGCTGGGACAAATTCCCTTGTTACTCACCCCCATACTCCTCCATGTCACCGCATGTAACTTGTAGAACAGGACTATGAAGAAGCACACAGACATGGTCCAATGGCAGTACAGTGTGGTCAGGCTCTCCCTAACCTTTCTATTTATTCACTATATAGGGTTATTTTATTCTAACACAGAGATCACCTCTTTAAAACACTGGCCCAAAATTCCCCAGTTTGGATGCCTGGAAGTTAGGCAGTTCCTTTAGGTGCTTGATTTTTCAAATCTGCTAAGCACAGGGAAGTCAATGGCAACACAGATGCTCAGCAACTCTGACAGACTGTTTAGAGGCGGAAACTGAGAAGGGCCTGACCTTAGGTGCCCAACAGGGAAAACTGGCCTCCATGCACAACAACAACAACTCAGATGAAAGCAAAGTGGACCTAGTAATATGAATGTTATCTGGTCAAAGAAAGGTAGGTGCATTGAAAGCTACTCAACTATTATGCCAATTCAAAACAGGCTGTAGGCTCTAGAAGATATCAGGATACCAGAGAATGATTGAGCACAATGAAATAGGATTTCTGGCAAGCCAGACATGCAAGTGGACAGTATGGAAAGCACCTGAAAAACTCAGGATTAAAATGAGTCTATGCATATTGGCAGCATCACTAACCAAGCATTTAGCTCAGGCACTGTTATTCAGAGAGAAATTAAAAAACAATACAAAAACACTTGACACTGTTGATGAAACATGGAAGGATTTTGTAACTTTACCCGCTCTGCACATGCCCAGAATAACCTATTCAAAGAGTCCTGAACTCCAGAAGGGTTAAAAGCTCATTATTTGCATACCTCCTACTGTTAGCAATCTCAGCCGCTCCTTGAACACTGCAAGATCTGGGAGGGGAGGGAAAGATGGGATGCAGAAGGGAGAAGACAGAGAGATGCAGTCAAAGTTAGTAAAACCAGAACTGTGAAGAGAAGTCATGGAAAGCACAAGTTAAAAAAAAATAAAAATAAATAAAAGTATTCAAATATAGTCAAAATCACCTTAGGAGGGAAGGCTTAGAATGGGGGATGACTACGCATTATACTAGCGAAGAGATCCATGAGGAAATCCTTCAGAATGCCAGCTGCAAAGAGGGTGCAGGTGAAAGTGAGAGGTGTCACTGACACTGGGGAGCAATTGAGCTGCATGGTTTGAGATCTCCTCTTATTGTTCCCCTAAACAAAACATCCTTGCTGCTGGCGGGAGACAGGATTTTCAAGGTCATCCCTAAAGAGTAACAATGGATTGCTGACAGCATTCAGCTACAAGGAAATTGGATGTAGAGCCACAGTGCAGCTGCCTCTGCAACATCAGTGCAAGGCACAGACAGAGGAGAACAGGTTCTCTGCACGCTGACAGACACAGAGATGCACACCTGTCCTTACAGGGATAATGTTCTGATCACAGTCTATGCACTGACTCGAGTGTGCCCTGTGTATAAAAGTGTTATTAATGGCTTGCTCATTTAATGGAGAGCCACGCATGCAAGATGCCTTGTTGTTTCTGACACTAGTTGTGAGCATGCTGGATGGAGTCGGACATGCTGGGGACACAGGCAGTCAACACGCTGGACTCCTGCGCAGGATGGGCTACAGCTGGTTAGCAGTGCCAAATCTCCATTTGTGGGTTAGAAAGACTGGGGGCTCAACCATTTTCATAGCATGGACCACATGTGAGACATCTCTCCTCCCTTTGGCTGTTCCACAATGCCCCTAGGCAATTGCTTGCATGGAGAACAGTGACATATGCAGTGTAGTTTTTAAGCTGTCTTAATGACATTTTAGCAGCCGGAAAGGAGGCAAGCCAGCAACAGATGAGCAGCCAGCTCTCAGTAGATCACACACTGGGAACCTCTACAGCAGAAAACATGGAGCATAAACCCCCAGTGTGAACTGGGAAGGCTAAGTTCACAGCTGTCTCGGTGAGAAAGGAAGCAGTACACTTCCATATAGGGGATCTAGGCAAGACTGGATCTGACCAACGTGCTACTGAAACTTACTGGCTTGTGGAATGAGATTTTCAGGCAGAGAAAATGTTCAGGCACACCAAATTTACCCATCCATTCATACTCCTGATCAGAGAGACCACACCTCCCTCAGCCCATCTCTTCTAATCACTCGTGAGCTTGCTGAACTACTCCACGTGATTGCCTGGTCATTTCAGAGCTAGAGGTTAGATGCCACTATCTTTTACTTACATAAGATCAAGGACAAGCAGCATATGTTGGCTTGTGAGAGAGGTCAGAGCCTGAATGATTACAAGAACACAGACAGATGCAGGCTCAGGACAGTCCATTCCATGCAACTCTTTTCAGGGTTACTTTAACATGCTTTTCCAAAAGGGCATTTGGACCAGGAATAGGAGCTGCTCTACAATTTGACAACTCAGAGGGGATGTGTAGGACAGCATAAAATGCTTATACCAGATTAAGCAGGTAAAGCCAGGCTTGGATACAACAACTATCAGGGAGTTATCAAGAAGTTACAGTGGGGAGGAAAGGGGGCTGTGGGGGTGGGGAGAAAAACTGGTTCAATGTCTGAGTACCCAAGTTAAAGCGGGAGAAGGAAGACAGCAGTTTGAAAAGGGGAGGAAGGTTTGGGAGTCTCTGGTTACAAATAATCCTGTATGCTGCCCAGTGATCACATAAGCAACACAGAAGATCAATCTGGGTTTGGGAAATCACCTGCTTGTTGAGCCTCTTGGAGCTAGATTTTGAAGAGGAAGGCGCAACAGGGCCACAAGCACCACTGATGAATGCGCCCAACAACTCATCCAGGGGCATAAACGGGCTCACTGGCTAACTTGCTGTACCTTGATTTCAATACATTCCCCCCCCTTAGCATCTAGCATAGGGTGGAATCTGCTGCAAAGACTCAAGGCACACCTTGGATTTTAATTGCTAACATGGTTCTCTTTGTATCACTGTCCATCAGATCCATTACTGGCAGCAGGGAGTTTGGCTGGAATTTTCAAAGGAAAATAAGGAAGTTCAGCACCAACACCCCACTAACATTCCAGAGAAACTGGGTGCTTAAGTCTTTCTGGAGATCCCAACCTCAAACTTCTTCTCACACAGGCTTCAATACCCTTACACATTTCTTGGCATAAATGGGGTCACATTGTTTTTAAGTCAAAAGGAGTTTCTAAAAGAGCAGCAATAGCAGCAAATTGCTAAATAAAAGCCCTTTGAAAAGCAAGAGATCAGTTTCGGAAACTAGCTCTGTGCTACTCCCCTCTTAATTACAGCATACACTCAACAGTATCTTGTACCCAAGCTATTAGCTGCAGAACTTGTACTAAAGCTGATCTCCATGTATTTCACTGCATGGACATTGAAAGCAGATCATGTCACCAGGACAAATAAAAATCAGAGTAATTAACCATTCTGCTCGTTAACTGCAGACCAAGTGTCAAGAAACCATTTTAAGATAACATCGAGCAGGATTTGCTTAGAAATTAGCTTCGTATGTGATAAACAGGCTACTGCAGATCCTAGGCCAGTGACCAGAATATTTGTACTTGTCTTGCTGGTGACTCAAAGTTTGCAAGATCAAGTTGTAAGAGAAGGCCTAGGTGTTCTTCCTCTCTTTAATGATCCCTGAGCTACCAGCCAGTGAATAGCATTGGCAGAGAGGTCTGCTAAGTGCCCCCCAGTGGCAAGAGTAACAGTACATGACCTCCTGATACTAGTATAGCATTTCCCCACAGTTAAAGCACTTTACCAACAGTATATAGGTCGCAGCAGTCCTGAATGACAAGCAAGTATTACCTCTAGATGAGGAAATGGAGGCATAAGTGTCTTTGCCTAAGGCCAGGGGGGTACCAGTGCTGAAATTGGGATTTAGATGAATGATAACACTAAATCTGAAGGATTCAGTTTTTCAGTCCCACATCATCCTCTCATATAAGGCACACATAGGGAAAAGGCATTAAACCAAGAGACACACAGACCCCTATCGTCCTCTCCCCCACCCACTTCAGTGATTCATACCACTGTAAGTGAGATCAGAATGAGGCTCACAGCTTCTCACTCCTGGAAGAGAGGAGAGGAGGAGGAGGAGTGAGAGATACCTCAGTAAAAACAGAGGTGACCAGTATGCAGCTGACAGGTTACATGGCTAGACATGGCCCACAGTGCTCTGTGGTTGCCCTCAGTTTTATTCTAGAGGTTAAACGTCCAGCTGTGTAATGAGACTGGTCTGCTCTGATCAAAGTGGCATAATGCACTCTGGGTCCTGTAATCCCCACAGTTGTACATCTCTACACTCCTGGGCCTTGTGGCAAGATGCCAGCCTAGCTCTTGTTAGGCAGCTGTGGATGCCCTGGAATAGCAGAGCAAGGCAACCTCTTCACTTGTCCCTAGATTATATCATGTGCCAACAGCCATCCAACCTGAATCTTAGTTTTCAATACAATAACTTTATGAATTATTCCGTTTAGTACCTCTCCTCTGTTTATAGCAGAGAAGTCTGAAGAAGGGGAAATTATTGCTTTCTGACTGTGCTCTTTGGCATCTGAAAAACATCTGGTTTTGTCCTATTTCTTAGGAAGCAACTTTGTTTACTTGCTTGGGCAGTGGCAGCCCGAATGGGTGGGGCTAATTAGGGAACAGTGAGAAAACGAAGCTGCATAGCTGGCAGATCAGTTGTATCTTGTTGTCAGTCACCACTTTTTTTTAAGCTTTAAAAACACTGACTGCACAAGAGCTTTTTAGCTTGCCTTTTCCAAAATCTAATACAATAGGCCAGGGCTGTGTGTTAATTTGCACCTCTTCAAACCCACTGGTTTCAGATTGAACTCAGCAGCCACATATGGCTTTTAGGACAGCAAAGATCTGAACTAGCTTGGCTATGGTGTCACATCAGAACAAAATCCTCATTAATCCAGACCCATTTTCTGGCTCTGGAGATTGTCATCAGTTTAAAAAAGGAAATCCTGGCAACACACTGCCTGCCAATGATGTAGGATTTTGGAGCTGGGCTTGACTCAGTCTTGCATATAAATGTTGTAGCTAATGGCATTCCAAATGCTCCAGAGAAGGTCAGGTCAGCACTTGCAGTATAAATATATGTATTGGATGTGTCCTCTGCTGTACCTGCCTATGGCATTGTCACCAATATTTTCCTATGGGCGCTCTCATTCACAAATGAGAGAAAGAGTGTTTGTTTCCAAGCTAGTATTGCTAAGTTTAGTTTTCCCATTAACTCATCTGCTGCAGAAGGCCCTCCATTGGGCCTCAGGCCTGCTTCTCTGAAGTCTGCAATGATTTACCTATTTTGGTAAAACAGATCACACCCCTAGCCAAAAGTTAAACCAGTACAAGAACCATGCATAGCCTAGCTCCTTGAGACTATCATTCTGAGGAGAGCTTTCAGATAGTCATAATTAAACAAAATTCATGGTGTAGATAGGATAGTCTAGATATGCTTAATCCTGCCTCAGTGCTGGGGATGGACTACGTGACCTCTTGAGGTCCCTTCCGGCTCTACATTTCTATTATTCATCTCAACAAATGAGATGGAACTGCCCCATCAAAGCCGTTATGATGTTCATTCTGACTCTTCTCTTGCTCCCATTTGCAACTTCACACTGATGTTGGTGTGAATAGCGCCATGTATTCAGCATTATGACTTCATGACACGGTCAGACACAATCCACACTGCCCTGCAAAAGGAAAAGGCAGCACAGAGAAACGCTATGCCAGATTATCTCCTACACCATCAGCACCAGAGAAAGAAGGGAACATTAGGTAACCAGCTACAGCTCCCAGACCCTCCAGCACCATCATCACCTGGAACTGCTGATAAGCAGCTCTAAGTTGCACCACAGATGTAGGGTCCTTAATGGAACCCACAGTCTACACCAGTGAGGGAACCAACATAGTGAACTCTGGCAAGCTCCTTCCCTCCTCACTACACTGATGGTGGGCCAGGTACAGACAGGGCTCAGATCAAGCACATCTGAGCCAGCAGAGAGCCCCTCTATACCAGAGGAAATTTCTGCAGGTCAGTTGCAGCCCATTCCCAGCTGCCTTGCACAGCCTGAGCAGTCACATTTGATCCCAATACAGCATTTGGCCCACACACCAAGTAAATGCACAGGACATTTCCCCACTCCACGGCCCTCTGGTTAGAGCTAGTGTCAGAGTCTCTCTGTAGAAAGGAATCCTAGACATTTGCTTTGTAGATTTAGTTTCCTTCCCTGCACTGCTAAATCCTCCACAAGTCTCCCTGGGTTGCTCTTCACCACTCTGGTTTTAATCTCTTCTAAAGAGAGCTGAACTGAAATTCTTGCCGGGTTAAGCACTTGGGGCCAGATGCTCATTTAGGTCTGGCCTACCCCCAGATTTTGTACTGCTATAAACTAGGTTGGCTTGGGATGCATTTTTTTTTAAACTGATCTAGTTATACAAGTAAAATCCCTAGCATGGTTGCATGTGTGTGTGTATTGTGTTTTAACTACTTAACTATATCGGCGTAGTTAACACGGTACATCTTGTGTGTTTAGATAAGGCCTTTGGCTCCTAAATGAAGGGACCAGCTTTTCAAACACATGCCGGTTTAGCTGCTGGGCACAGCGGTCTTCTAAAAGTCTGTTCCCTCAAGCATAACTCGATTATACCTGTTAGTAAGACTATTTCTTCCTTTGGAGTCACAGGCCACGTCTACACTACGGGACAAAATCGAATTTGCTAAAATCGGTTTTATAAAACTGATATTATAATTTCGATTTCATGCGGCCACACTAGGCACAGTAATTCGGCGTTGTGCGTCCATGCTCCGCAGGCTAGTAGATTCTGAAGCGTTGCATTGTGGGTGCACTTCCGTAGCTTCCATAGTCCCGCAGTCTCGCTCTTGGAAATTCAGGGTTGAATCTTAATTGTCGGGGGGTTGATAAAGTCGTCAGTCCATTCCTTCTCGGGAAACATCAGCTAACACCTTTCGCGAGCGTTTTTCCTGGATTGCCCTGGAAAAGACAAACAGACCATAAGCACGGCAACCATGGAGCCCGTTCAGCCTTTTTTTTTTTCCGACCGTAGTGTACTGGATCCGTGGAGAGAGAGGCGATACTCCAGCGTAACACAGACATTCACTTGCTTTTGCCAATGATAGCAGAGATGGTTACCGGTCGTTTGTACCGCTACTGCGGAGAACATGCATGAGATGATGTTATCTCTTCCTCTGTATGTCCGCTGGCTATCATAGTGCCCCTGCTGAAACGCGCCGGCGAACGCAAAAGCAAAATTGGGATTGACTCACTTGGAACTAGTCAATCCCTCCCTTACATGTTTAAAATAGAGTCAGTCCGCCTAGAATAAGGGGCAAGTGTATTAGAGACCAGTGTATCAGAAGCACGCTCTTGTGTCAGTATTACAAGGGGGTCCCCACAACCTCCACGCTGCTATCCCTCCTCCCCCAAGCTTCTGGGCTACCGTGCACTGTCCCCCTCCATTTGTGGTCATGAAGTTAAAAGAATGCAGGAATAGAATAGAACAAGAGGGGACCCTTGGTTTTTTTTTTTTTTTGAATAAATGAGGGGGGGGCAGCCTCCGGCATGAAGTCAGCGGAGGTACAGAAGGTTTCTTTAACATCAGGGAAGGAGGGGGCTGAAGCCCAGTTGCTATGATGAAGATGCTTATAGCTGTTCTGTCTATCCTATGGGAAGTACCAGGAATCATTCCTCATGAATTGATCAGTTATAGCCTGGGGTTTTGAGGAGGTTACCTGTCTGACTGCACGCTACAAGGGGAGGGGGAGAGAGCGGATAGTGCCTCACGCTGTAGATCGCGTCTACAGCAGCATTCAGTACACATAGGGTGAACACTGAGAAGTAAGAAATGATTTTTCCTTTCTTTCACATGGGGGAGGGGGGGGACTGAGGAGCCATTCTAACACGCCAGACATGTTTGAACTACAGACTTGGGAGCTCAGCCAAGAATGCAAATACTTTTCCAGAGATGCTGTGGACTGTGGATAGCTGGAGTCTCAGTACCCTCCCTCCCTATGACGTCATTTGAGTCTTGGTCGTTACGCCTGTCACGCAGCGGTGTGTAGGCTGGAGATTTTTTTTCGAACCGCTTTGGCATTTCATGTTCTGTAACGGAGCTCTGATACAACAGATTGTCTCCCATAAAGCGACCATCAGGTATCTCGTAGCGGTCATGCTGGAGCTTTTTTGGATTGAGACTGCATGCACCGTCGATCAGAGCTCCCACGCTGGCAAACAGGAAACGTAATTCAAGAAGTTTGCGGGGCTTTCTGTTTACCTGCCCGTCATCCGAGTTCAGATTGCTGTCCAGAGCGGTCAGTGGTGCACTGTGGATACCGGCACGGCGGCCAATAACATCAGTTTCCGTCCACACTAACTGTAATCCGATAAGTTAATATCGAATTTAGCGCTGCTCCTCTCGTCGAGGTGGAGTACAGAAATCGATTTAAAGAGCCCTTTATATCGACATAAAGGGCATTGTAGTGTGGACAGGTACAGCGTTAAATCGATTTAACGCTCTTTAAATCAATTTAAACGCGTAGTGTAGACCAGGCCATAGCTGATGCATATCTGCTCACAGCTAAGCCAGCTAACTTCATTTAGAACTTCCTGACCGATCAGATTCCTTCACAATGAGTTTTAACTGCAGCAGGGAAAGCTGAGACACTCAAAGACAAAAGTTCTACAACATTCTTATTGGCTTCTTATCTTGTTCTTGAACAACTTTAGGATTTTACTCGACACAGATTTTCACAGATTGCAGGAACTCTTCAGCAGACATCTGTGTTAGTGCTTACTTTTCTCTTGTGCTTGCTGACCCATCCGGTGTTCCTACAGCCTTTCCAAAGCACTGTTCCTGCTTTTAGATCTTGCAATGCCCATTTGGGGGAAGACATCCAGTTTTAAATTATTTTTCTTTAATGAAGCAAACACTCTGATCCTGGTGAGGATTGTGCCAGAGCAGAACAACCTGTGTTTAACCGGATGCTCAGATGTACTGTTATACTTCTCATATCCGGAATCTTTCCACACATGGCTGAATTCTACAGCCATCCTCTTATTTAATGACAAGTTCCCTTTCACATTCATGTAGCAACTGTTCCCTTGACAGGATGAGAAAAATGCTGTAAATAGTAACCCTGCTAATGTTGAAAATCTTATGCAGCTTTTTACACTGATCTTAGTAAAGACTGGGGGAAAAGATGTTAAGAACAAGATTTCAGAAGTAACTGGTGACTTCGGGTGTTATTTTTAGAAAACATGTTAATACATCCCCAAGTCTAGTCAGGGTCTAGAATCAGCAGATATCCTCAGACTTTAAGTGGTGTGTATGCACCAGTTTAAGACATACAGCCTACAGGTAGGTTTTGTGCTGGCCCTCAATTTCTCCCTTAATGGATTTCAGCCTGCTCTGCTCCAGCTCTATTCTAGCTCATACATCAACAGAATGTTACTAAAGTTAAAACGTGTTTTCTGTCAGTACTGCAAAACTGGCGAGCTGAGAATAAGAGCAGAATCCCAACAGAAAACACAATTTTGCATTTAAATGAACAGATGTGCTTGAACCTGTGAGGCAGAAACCTACTATGCCTTTAAAGACAAGGCATTTTCCAGATTAGAACAGTACTCAGCTCAGTGCTAAATTTAGTTCAGTTCAAGAAGTTTCTTCCTTTTAGTGCTGTGATACGGGGCCCCAATTCTTACCTACACTAATGCCCCTTTGGCAGCATAAAAGTTGCCTCGGAGGGCAGAAACAGCCTTATGAGAATACTGAGCACAGAGACCTCCCCAGCTGGTGTACAGCCTGCTGTAAGAGTCTACACTGGCCCAACTCTCAAACATCCCCCCAGCTGTAGGGGGTGCATTGGAGTCATGGCTGTAACACACTCACTATGACTATTCTTTGCTTTCCAGGGCTTACAGGAAGTAGAGCTTAAAATTAAAGCAGCACAAGGCTGTTCTACTTTACATGAGGGGGTGTGCAGGGTGCCACACAATCTCAGAATCCAGGGAGCACAAGATGTGGCTCAAAACCACCTTTACCCATCTTGCTTCCACAAACATAGGCACAGGACTAGACTAAGAGCCACCAAGTGATTTTAAATGCTCATCAGCTGTTTCCAGTGATGCAGTTAGCAGACATCAGATTAAACATTCCTTTTTTTTCCTGGATCTGGACTCTTGGGAACTGACAGGCTAAGCCATCAACATGAAGAGATACCAGCCACAGAACTAGCTCCACCCAGAGTTCACTGGTCTTTGGGGCACAGACCCAGACAACTCTATTTAGATACGCGTTTTCTGGACATTGGGCCGAGATTGCGAAAGGTTTTCCCTTGTTTGATGAATCTGGGTGTCTAAAAGCAAGCCTCTCATCACTGCTCACTGATGGAGTCAGCACCAGCTAAGATTGTTTGTTTTGAAGTTGTACTGGACTACAAAGGACTGAATGGCTAATGATAAACCTGAATACAAAAATCAGACCCAAATGTCAAGAGCTCTAGGAACAATGAATGATCGTAGACAGAATTACCTGACCTTCATAGCTACAATGCAACCACTGCTTCAATAATCCTGTATGCTTCAGCCAAGCCAAACAAGTTGATTTTTTAAATTATTTCCCCTTGCACATTCCTGAGTAGATTCCAGCAGCATGTTCCTGTTCCTGTACTGATAGCTGGACAAGACATCATCAAATACATTTACATGCACAATATCTTCCGAACAGGTGTTTCACTCATGTCAGGGTTAGTGGTCAATACTCTTGCTCTAGTCTAAGTTAGAAGCATGCTGCTTAGGAGAGCTTACAGAATCAGGTTTAAAAACCCTTGGAAAGCACCAGCAAGTTAAGAGAGCTCAGCCACCATGATCTAGACTAGAAGAATGGCAGCACACTACAGACATCAAAATTAGACACTGCTGTGAGGTACTGGAATTTCAGCACCTTTCGGACAGAATGGCAAGTACTGAACACCACACACACACACCTTCCAACCAAAAGCACGGTATTTCCAACCTCTCTACTTAATATGGGAAGACATTCCAAAGCTTCCTTGTCATGATCACTAGCAGACAATTATTGGTCAGAGTTGAAACTGTGCAATCAACTTGTTTTAAAGTTCCACAGCAAGCCAAGGAACTAAGGAATGCAACAGCATTGTCACAAAATTAGCACCATGACATTGACTGTGGATAATTCAAGAGATTTCTTTTTGATGGCACTATTCTTGCATGGAGAATACCAAAGCTCCTGTCTTCTCCAACCTGCTGAGGGCTACCACCATGCCCTCCAGAAGCAGCAGCAGCCTGTTGGGGAGAAAGCAGCAATGCGCTTTGAGGATTCCAGTAGCAAAGGATGCTAAGGAAAGGAAGCATGAACACCCGTCTCCATGATATCTGTCTCCCCCATCACTTTACATTTCCACAGAAATGCAATTGTTTGCACCACTGGACTAGTCAATCCACTAACCGCAATGTGAAATTAACAAATGTTGATAGGAGACGAGAGATAACATGGCTCCTAGCTCTACCATATGGCACAACACACGTCCACTAGGATAACTAGGAGTAGTCGTAGTAGAACTTTTGCGCTGCTGCTAGTCTGGTGAAGCCAGCATTTCACCAGATACAAATTTAGAACGTGATCATTACTAAGGAAACTTAAGACCCCTCTTCCTGGTGAAGCGCTCTATCTACAACAAAGCTGTGAAAGTGAGAGGAGGAGCTCAAGCAATGCGGCACTAACTGCTCTCAAAGCCCTCACCCAGTTTGTCTGAGGATGTGATAATATCAGCTGGAACGCACGAGTCCAGATCTGCATCCAAGATTCCCAGGGGGTCGAGCTGTGCTACATGATGCCCTCGAATCTATGAAATGGGCCAGGAATGGAAAGGAAAGTGGATACCAAAAACAGAGGGGGGGAAAGGAAAGGGAAGGGATAAAAAAAAGTTAAATTACATTCGAATTAATTTGCAGAGTAATTCTCACCGACGTTTGGAGAAACAGTTACTGGTGCATCATCAAAATTTACACAACTAATGCCGAGAGGATCAAGCTTTGCAATGTGGTGACCCCTGACCTGGAAGCAACAACACAGATCAGTTATTAAACAAGTTCATTAAAAGAGACATACATTTTCACATTCCACCCATTCTGCAAAGCCACTGTACAAAAGGGATCCATTGCATGTAATGTATAAAGAAGTTGCCCATAAACATCACAACTTGCGTTTAAGAGCAACATGGAGTATACACCATATACAAAGTTTATCAGCATGGCCCTGGAACTTCCCTCCACCGCTCCGCTCCACCCCTCTCCTGCCCCCGCCCTGAGTTAACCATTATTAACTCCATTTTACAGTTCAAAGTAAGCTGTGGAGGGGATATTACTTAGACTGTAAGTGCTTTGGGGAAGGGATTATGTCTTCATGTTCTGCAGAGGGACTTTTGAGCTCTGTCAGATAATTTCTGAAAGCATTTCCTAAATTACAGGTCAAGGGATTGACAAGCATGACCTGAACATATGCCTAAGAGAAACATTATTAATAGCCTCCTGGTCCCAATCAGATCCTAGGGCTCCCTTTCAACCCACAGTAGCTAGGACACAAGAAAGTAGATCTATTGTATGTTGTGTGGTTTGGTAAGTTGTTCTTATTTTGTTTCCGCTTGGATTGCTAGGATGTCCTGGTTTCATATTTAAACATTTACAGCGTGAAGTTTCTCAGCTCAACACCAGATAGCAGCCCAGAAGGCTCACATGGTTATGAATGCAGCAGAACACCTTCTCTACAGTGAAGAAATTTATAACACTGGGGGGCAAATTCAATATAGGCAAAGCAAAGATTTTCTTCTCCACTGAAAGATTCTCGAAGATCAGAGAAGTGATCCCAAAGCAAAGAGTAGACCTACCACCACCTTGGATCTGTACAGGAGAGGCACTTGTTATCATACAAGTTTCCAGAATTTAAAAACTAAACCATGACTATTTCTTGTAAGCATCATAGCATGTTAAGAGTCAGCTCCCAGGTTAACAATCCTAGGGGTCAGACTAATGCCAAGTTGGCTGGCAGGCTTAAACGTGAATGACTAGTTAGTGCAGAGAATATATAGTCCTGTTGCATTGCAACAATCATCCAAAGAGAAGGAGTTGTGGGTTGGCTTGGGAGCACAAGAGCAGCTAGTAATGCTCCAAGACTGAAGTTAGGTAGACACATCAGTTCAATTTCATAAATGGTTGACTGAACCAAGGAACAAGACTTAAAACCACTCAACAAGTTTAAGCACAGAAATAGCAAAGTGCTTTCAGCACAGAGGATGGTCCTAAGGTGACTCTCAAATAGTTTAGTCTTCTTCATTCTAGCGTAGCCCCCACCTTACCATTGACACCAAGTTCCAAACTAAGCAGGATGTTACCCATCAAAGGCCAATATTACAAGTCAGGTTTGAAGCTCATCTTTCTAAAGAGCTTTAGACTGTTAAGGAATAAGTATGGGCACCTAGATACCACAGCGAGGAGCACAGTATAGACACCCAAACACAGAATTATCAAACATTGGTTTGATAAAGGATGTTTCTCAATCCATCTCTGGTCTATTACAGACTTTGGGTAGTTTTCTACTTATGTGAATTGTTAGGTATTCTTCAGACACAGCTTTGGGAGTTCTTCTTCTGATATCAGAAAAGCTTGGGAAGATACCACTCAAACTCAGAAAAAAGTGTTACTGAGGGTTCAGATCTGGCTATTGCTCACATGTGCAGAGACCCAACACCACAAAGAGATATTATGCCAGATCCGAATTTAGTTTTTTGAATAAGTCTCATGCCAAACTGTTTCCTGCTGATGAGTTATGAGTTCTTCCCTCAGAAACCACTAGGGTCATTTCCACCAACTGCTTGCTCAGCTGCTGAAACTTTGAGTTAATAGCTTCTATTTTCAATATCTCTAGTTTTTATTCTCCAGCTAGGAGGTTGTTGTCCAGAAGCTGCAGATGGGTGTATCTGTCTGGGCCTTAAACTCTGTCTCCTGGCCCCCTAACTGAAACATCAGGTCAGTTTCAAAATCAGCTGACACCAGTGGAATAAACAGCAGCAGTGTTTTGATTTCTGAAAGCTTACTACAAGTTGAAGGCAGTATGTTGCCTGATCTTGGCGACCAGGCCTCTAGATTTTGCAGACATTTTAACTCCCTTGCTGATCAGCTTCCACTCTGAGCTGCAAGTTAAGATATCATATTTGCAGTTCCCACTCAAGTGTGGACCCAGTTATACAGATATAACACCACCTTACAGTGCTATAGCTTATTTCCTTTCCTGAACATAACTGTGGTGTGGTACCGCTTTAGTTATATTGGGATAGTTAGTGGTACAACTTGGATGTATAGGCAAGGCCTTAGTACTGTAAAGGATTCCACTGAGGTTTGGGAAGTGATTTCTGTGGTTTAATCCGTTGAGAAACCAGAATTTAGGGCTTGATATTAGGGGAACTCATTGAGAAAGCACTGAGCGCCCGCATCACGTGACCTCTCCAGAGTTATTGCTGATGACTCCCCACAGTCTTGGATTAGAATAATAAAAACGTTCCCCTGCACTAGTCTTGGACCCACTCCCCACCCTTTGAACAGGCATGTGATAATCCATGAGGATTGTTCTGTAACTGAAAGATGGAGAGAGATCCATTAGATCAACTAGTTCAGCTTCTCAAATCATGCATGTCAAGGGATCTGAGGTTCCAATGCTGGACATCATGTTCTTTGGTAACTATGAACAGAGGAGGGTCAGTTTGGCTAGTTATGGCTATCAAACAGCTCAGAACTCAGAGCATCAGGAGATGGATTTGATAGTTGTCTGGTTTCTAACCCAAGTCCCAAATCCCTGAATGTGTGTGAGAGCTGGAAGAAATTACTTTCCTTTTATCTCCTAGATTTAACACAAAGCAGCTCTGCAGTGCAGGCATGCTGAACTGTGTAGGCAGCCATGAGAGCAGCAAGGTATGGAATTCCACTTGAGTGGGTAGCATATGACTATTTCCTTCATTATAATCGTACAAAGGCAGATTGTTTTCCTGCCTCAAAAGCCTCTATCAGCCATTACAAAAATTAAATCAGATGCATAACTACCGGTATGATTAGAAAGTAAAAGGCAGTTACCTTTTCCGTAACTGGTGTTCTTCGAGATGTGTTGCTCATGTCTACTCCACAGCAGGTGTGCATGCTTGCCAAGTGCACTGGTGCTGGAAGTTTTTACCCTAGCAGTACCCGGGGGGGGGGGGGGAAGAGCGCACCCCCTGTGAACCCTGGAGTGGCCCCTACCTGGTGCAGTGTAAGGGGAGCTGCGCGTTCCCTCCACCCTCCGTTCCTTCTTGCCAGACAACTCCAGCTGCGGGGAGGGCAGGATGTGGAATAGACATGAGCAACACATCTCGAAGAACACCAGTTACGGGAAAGATAACTGTCTTTTCTTCTGCGAGAGATTGCTCATGTGTATTCTACAGTAGGTGATTCCAAGCTGTATCTGCTGGAGGTGGGTAGGAGTTCACAAGTTCTCGGGATGGAGTACCGCACCCTGCCAAACCTGGCGTCATCCCTGGTTTGGGAGACTACTGCACAGTGTGAGGTAAACGTGTGAACTGAAGATCACGTGGTGGCCCTACAAATGTCCTGAATAGGACGTGGGCCATGAAGGCAGCCGACGAGGCCTGCACTCACGTCGATGGTCATGCCGCGACCGACTACTATACTGCCTTCAAGACGAGGACTGTTAGCGATGTCCGCCACAGTCCCATCTGTGCTCATTCCATGAAGATAAGTGGTGCCGGGAGTCCTGATTGAGCAGCACCCATCCAGACAGTCTAGATTGTGTCGAAGGTGATCCACATGGACTGAGCCCTGTACCGTCATTGGGTGGCGAGTGGTGTCGGGAACGTTCCCTCGACCGAGATGGCGGTAACTGCGGTGATCGCAATGGCGGCTTGCTTCTGGAGCGTGGGGCCCAACATCGGTGGTGCTCCCAGCACCAGCATGGACACAACTTCCTTAGCCGCCTGGAGGACTTTGGGTGTAGATGGCATCCAGAGAGGCCTGCTCCGAAGGGGCCGGGCTACTCTGCTCTGTGTGAGTCAGAGGCCTAGGGCCCGATGGGGACTGAGGACTACTCGACATGGGCCTACCCTCTGTCCCAGACTTCCCTCGGTGCCATCGCAAAGAGGGAGTCTTTCTGGTTCTCTTGCCATGCCCCGTGGAAGGGGAGCAGTGCCAACTAGTTGAAGGTACTGGAGGGTCTCCGCGTACCAATGCCGTGGTGCCGGTACCAGATCAGAGCGGCGTGCCAGGGTTGGGACCAGCGCTGATTCCATCAGGATGGCCCAGAGTCTGATGTCCCTTTCTTTTTTGGTCCGGGGCTTCAACAACTTGCAGATCCTGCACCTTTTGCTGATATGGGTTTCTCCCACGCAGCGCAGATAGTCTGCGTGTGGGTCACTCCTTGGCACAGACTGCCTATAAGAGCCGCATGACTTAAATCCCGGGGCATGCCCTGGCCCAGGCTCACTAACTAAACTTCACTGAAAACTAAACTGACTACAGGTACTGCTGAACGAACAGTTCTGGGGACAAGCTGCAGCAAGGCTGGAGCTAAGCAGTTCCAACGTACTTCACTAGAGGCAAGAAGGAACTGAGGGTGGGGAGAGGCGCCACTCCAGGGGTCGCTGGGGGTGTTCCCCCCCATGGGTACTGCTAGGGGAAAAACTTCTGGCACTGGTGCATGTGGCGAGCATGCCCACCTACTGTGGAATACACATGAGCAAGTCATTCGAAGAAGAAACCGCCATTCCTGCCATTATGAAACTCAGCAGTTTCTTCTTCCCCTATAATTAATTTGGAGATATTCAAGTTCAATCCAGTTTTTAAGATGGTAATTGCCTCGTGCTTTTAAAGAGGCCATATGTTACAAACATCTGCTTTATCTGCCAGGCTCTGTAGTCTTTTCTTTAAGGGCTTCTCTCCACGGGAAAGATATCCTGGCACTACTTGACTAGAATAGTTATACCAGTATAACTCACTGTGTGGACACTCTTATTCTGCCATTTCAAAGGCTGTGGCAGGGAAAGAAAAGGAAGAAACGGGGATTTGATATTCACCAGTAATTGGATTTAAAAAACAAAACAAAACCCACAATAACCTCAGGCTGGACTACGTGTACACAACTAAAATCCAAGTATTTTTCTTTTTGGCTTGCCTGCTTATTCTACAAACCAAGAATGGGCAGACATTGGGTTTAGCTGCTAACATGAATTAGCATTGGTACTGAGGGAAGTAGAGTGAAGTGGATGATTCTGCCATACAATCAGGGATGAGATCCAAAATCATCCACAGCAGATTTCAACTTGACCTTGAGCGATGGCCTGACTTTTGGCCTAGAACCAGTGCCTATGCATTACCAAGCAGGGTATGAGCTAAATACTGCAAACTTGACCTCTTGTTCCATGAGCATGCAAGGCCTAGAGTTCTGCAGAGGAGAGACAGCTCTGCAGCAGGAGGGGCAGAAGCAGAGGCACCACAATGTCGCTCAACAGCAATCCTGCTGGAACAACAGCTGTATTAACTGAGCTCATTTCAGCTCTCCCGGTGGGGAGACAGTTCAGGTAACAAGGTTTGCATTCGGGGCTAGGAAAACAAACCTAGCCTTTATGAAAGTATAGGCGTGACCCAATTTCCTAGGCAACAGTTCCAAATGTGATAACACCCCTACAATGCCTGGAGTGATCCCAACTTCTCATGGGAGCTCTTCCCTAGCGGCACGCCAGACAGCAGCTGGGAGATGGTGAGACACGAGTTAAGAATAAAGAGTTCTGAATGGTAATTAGCAGTTTTGCAAACCTGCTACAGGGGCTGCTAATAAAGGGGACAATGTGTACGGAGTTGAGGGGTGATCAGATGAGATTACTTTCTTTTTGAAGTGTATAAATCGTGAGACACTTGTCCACAATAAAGATCACAGGTCTGACAAAGTGGAGAGCAATTAAAAATATATGAACCACCCTCAGCAACAGCATACGAAACCACTAAACCACAAAAAAGGGTAAATTTAAGAGCATCTTGAGAAAAACCAGCCTCTGCAAGGAAATCAGAAGCAGCAAAGATTCCATAGTTTATAGATGTTCTCTCCAAGAGAGAGGACGCCTGCTCCCCTTGACAGGTTGATTTTTGGCGTCAAGCTTTGTATTGATCCATATGTTTCAGTCAGCATATTTAAACATATTTAAGTAGCCAGCGACAGCATGGCCTCTTCCTAACTGCAGATGAGAAATGGATCCTTCATTTTTGTTTTAGGATATCAGGGATTAATCCTGGAAGTATGTTGGAACACTGGAGACAGAGTTGTTGCACAGCAGCACGTTTTAAGCTAGGAATGAAGTGGGAGAGGAATTATTGTTAAGAAGTTAATTCTAGAAACTCATTATCAACCAAACAGTCAGGGGTGGGCAAAAGTATGTCTCTTGTTTTGCAGCTGATGGGATGGGGTTAATAACTAGCTTAGCTGTAATAATCACTTTATTTGGGTAAAAACAATGGTTTTGGCTCTTATTTAGGAAGTGTCAGCTAATGCATCCTCCCAATAGATCAGTGGCTTGCAGTTAAAATTAGGTAGATTTTACACACAGAACAGCAAGAAAACATTCTTAAGCTATACTTACCATGTAAATGCAACACAGAACAGCCAGAACCATGGAAGCCTTTTCCAGCACTCAAGGGTAACAAGTTTAGTTCCACCAGTAGTTCAGAAAAGTGACACAGCATGCAGTTTGCTTACCCAGTCACCAAAATTCTGCATGTGACTTCAGGCAACAACCTGAATAGTAACAGGGCTGATTCTTCATTACACTGCCCTTTGTCTAGGAGGCACTGACACTAGTGCAAGGCAAGTGGCAATGACTATACAAGCTGCAGGAAGTCAAGAATCAGGCCCCGTGTCTTTAAAAAGGAGCAAATCCTGAACTGAAGACTGGCATCCATTCACCATCACCACACAAAAGCGTTCTTACCTGATATGCCCTGATAAGAGATTGCACTGCAAGATGGTCGTCCACTAGTTTATCTACATTCGGTTGTGCTTGAACCAGCGACTGTGCTTGCGTCAGTGCAGACAGGCTGGTGCTCAGTGGAGGGGGGCTTTGGTAAGCAGTACCTGGAGCAGCCCCAGCATTGGCATTGCGAAAGAATATGTCCCATGACTAAGGAGACAAAAAGGAAAAAGCAGAGTGATAGATCCATTGCACAAAAATTCAGAAGAATTAAATTCCATCCCAAACCTTGTCTACACTAGCATTAGGATTGATCTACATTCAAAAGTTAGGTCGACCCAGCTACATCACACAGGGATGTGAAAAATCCACACACCCCTTAATGATTAGTTAAGCCAACTTAACCTCTAGTGTAGACAGGGCTAGGTTTCTGGAAAAATTCTTCTGTCAACTTAGCTACTCCTTGGGGGGGGGGATTTCAGGGAGAGTGAAGGGGTGCCCTAACTACATCAACAGGAGAACCCCCTCCTGCCAGCATGGGTAGTGTCTACACTGAAGAGCTATAGCAGCACAGCTACAGCTGTGCCACTGTAGTGTTTCAAGTGTAGACAGGCTCCCAGTAGCCTAAAATCTCCCACTTACTCAGTTGCCATTTCACACAGCTAAACACTCTGACAGCAGCTAGAGAGTCAGATCTGACAGCCAGAAGGCATCATTGTGGTAGTGTAGTCTAAGCCCCTGCATAAGACAGACCATATGACTGCCCTGAATTAATTCCTGCTGAAAGTCCAATTGCTGTGCATGAACTAGAGCATATCTTTTAGAAAGACATCCAAACTTGATTTACAAATTTTCCATTGAAGCAGAATCCACCACAATTGTTGGAAAGTTGTTCCAACCATCAGTTACCCTGATTGTTAAAAATGTGTGCCTTATTTCCAGTTAGAATTTGTCTAGCTTCAACTTTCAGCCATTGGATTCTGTTATACTTTTTCCCTGCCACACTGAAGAGCCCTCATGATATTATACTCCATATTCTTTATGAAAATATGCTTGCAATAGGAATGACATAACTAAGATGTACTTTAAGCAAGATAGGCCTTGTAGGGTATCATCGGATAGGTGATTTACTGAATATTATCCTATTTGTACGCACGTGTCATGTCTGTATCTGAAATTAGGAATATTGACTACATATCTATATTTCAACTGTGTTAGTTTGGGTGACGCCCCCTGCTAACGCTTCAGGTACAACAATGAAAAAGCCCGTGAAGCCTGTGAAGAATGGCTACAGGGGCCCTACAGAGGCATGTGACCATGTCACCTCATCTGGAACCCATCTCGAATTCTGTACTTTTCCACGAGAAGAGGGGGGGCAGGGGTCACACTAGGAAACAAAAGAAGATGTGGGGACCAAGGTAATCCAGGTTGTGAGTTCCACCCTGCTACCCCACCCAAGATGAATGCAGGAAACAACTAAGACTGAACTGGGGGAAAGAACTGGCCCCTTGGCTGGAAGGGCGTCTGGCCTGTGAAGATTATTAGAATCAGAACTTACATGTAACCAGTTTCTTTAGTGTATTAAGCTTAGTTTGCATGCTCTGGTTTATTTTCTTCATAATCTGCCTTGTTCTGAATGCTACCTCCTTAACTACTGAAAATATACCTGTTATAGTTAATAAATTTATTTCTAGTTTACAATATAACCCAATTTATGTGATTTCTAACTGGGGCACGGAGCGGGGGGGGGGGGGAGAAGTTGTGCATATCCTCCTCAACATTGAGAGAAGAGGTGAATTTCATATTATTTTGAGTTTGTACTCCAAGGGGTGGTGGACATCTGGGTTCTGTGGCAAGCCCCTCAAGCTGAGCCTTCTCAGAGCAGATCTCGGTCTCTCTGTGCAGCTGGGTGCGGTCCTGCCTGTGTGCTTAGCCGGAAAAGGCTGGGGAGCCTAGCCTAGCAAGACCAGGTAAAAAGGGGGCCCAGGCTGGCAGAATAGTCAGCTCAGCACACCAGGTGACATCCCAGGGTGTCCAACCCATCACACCTCTATTACCAAATTTCTGTTCCCCACGCAAGTACTTACAGACCGCTCAAGTCATCTCTTAACCTTCTCTCTGTTAAGCTAAAGAGATTGAGTTCTTTGACTCTTTCAGTCAAAGGCAGGTTTTCCAATCCTTCATATCATTCTCATGGCTCTTCTCCAAACCCTCTCCAATTGATCAACATCCTTGGATTTTGACACTAGAACTGGACACAGTATTCCAGCTGCAGTCACACCAGAGCCAAACACAGAGATAACAGAACCTCTTTACTCTAGAGACTAGTCTACACTCTTGCTACCTTCGTGGCAGCCAACAGTGATGAATTTTAAGGTATTGGGGGAAGAGACACAGCTGCCTCATGACCATGCCCCACCCTAGAGGCCAAGCACACAATTTAAGATTTTACACATTAAACAATGCAGACTTGCTAACATTTAGCATTAAATGAATTCGTAGATTTTTGTCCAACACAGCTCCACATGAATGGCACACATTGCATAACTGGGACAAATCCCCCCTCCACAACATATTTAAGGTAATAATGTGTACAATTCACAGAAAGCTGAGAGGGCAAGAGATGGCATTGACAAGGTTCCTGACCCAAGAGTACTTAGGATCTGTGACAAAATGAGAGACCATACAACACACCGGATAGAATTAGCATGGGACAAGGAGAAGGGTTACAGTAATAAGGTTACACGATTACTATACTCTGGTATGAGCTTATAAACTATTTACACACATAAATATTTTCAATAGGAGGATTCATTTGTGAGTAACATGGAAGTAGCAGGCGTATAGGAGGAATGAATGGTAGAGCCAAAGCACTCAGGGGGATATTTCCATGCACAGGGGTAGAGATTGGAATGAAGTTTACTACATTAAACCCGTTCTCTATGGATTTAAGGTTCAAAACCTGGTGAGAGGGAGGAATTTTAAGTCGTCCCCCACTTTAGCTCCCCCATCCCCTAAAAGCTGTGGATGTGCGAGTGTGGTGGAGCGACAGTATTAACCACAAAAGTTAGTGAGGTAAAAATCTTTTCTTGGAGCAACTTCTGTTGGTGAAAGAGACAAGCTTTTGAAGAACTCTATAGCTCAAAAGCTTGTCTTTTTCACCAACAGAAGTTGCTCCAAGAAAAGATTTTACTTCACCCACCTTGTCTCTCTAGCATCCTGGAACTGACATCTACACCACCACCGCAGACAGCTCTGAGCACACACATTAGCTCAATGATTCTCAATCCTGCTCCAGTGAAGGCGGCAGATAAGCACTGCCCTCATTTTACAGATGAGGAAACGGAGTCCTGAGGGTAAGAGTCTGATTTTTTTGGGTGCAGAGCATCTCAAGAAAGCAGGTCCCCACACCACTTGGCCACGGCCAAACAGCAATTCAGAGGCAGGAATGGGAGAAAAACTCTGGAGTTCACAGCTCCCAGCCCTATGCAGATGCACTGCAAGCAGCAGTCATTCAAGCTGCCTCACACAGGCTGCTCTGCGAAGGTCTCTCGATCTTGACCTGGTGGGGCACCTCTAAGAGTGAAGGGATAGATGGGCCTGCATGACTCCTCTAATCCTAGTTCTCTCTTTGGAGGCTGCTAATGATGCACTCAGATACTGCTGGGAAGTAGGCCACATAGGTACCTAGATATAAGGCCATGTACAATTTGGGACAGTTGCATGATAGGAAGGTCAATTTGTTTTACAACAGCCAACAAAGCCATCCATTCACGAGGGCTTTGGTCACTACTGTGCTTTGAACCAGTGACCTAGAAGTCAGAAGAGGACCCATCCTCTGTCAGCTCTCTCCCCACTCAGACTGTCAAGTTTCTGTTCAAATGGTTGTGTTACTTTTAAAGACAACCAGCATTTTCAAATGCTAGCCCTCACACTCTATGCTAGAAAGAAAGCCAAACTAATGGCCGAGGGTGACTGTATAACAAGTTTATTGCAAGCATCTGTATTTTACAGAGGAGTGACCAAAAGCTTGTCTTAAAGGATGGTCCTTTGTTGGTTTACACATAAGCTCAAATTCCTACCATCCAGCTGTCCCAAGTTGTACATGGCCTATTCAGTACCAACACAGCCCACTTCACTGCAATGCAAACAGGCTGCTCAGCATTTTGAGCATCATATTGATTAGCCATGACACACTGTTAAAAAACTATGTGCAGCAACTGGTGGTCTGTTCACGTTAACTGGTGTTAGCAACACTGGGAGCACTAAACTGAACAGATTACATGTGCATAACGGTCCCTTCTGGCCTTGAAGTCTATGAACTAGTATTAACAGCAGTGGGAAGTTTATAAAGAAGAAACTCCTGTAAGATAAAAGGGAAGAACTAAAAAAAAAAAAAAATACATGTGTCTGAGGAAGTGGGTATTCACCCACAAAAGCTTATGCTCCAATACGTCTGTTAGTCTATAAGGTGCCACGGGACTCTGTTGCTTTTTACAGACCCAGACTAACACGGCTACTGCTCTGATAAATAAGAAATAGTTCCATAATGTCAGCTCTTCCTATTCTTAGAAAAACACAGTCTCATGGTTACAGTGTGGCAGTCATGAGTTCTTGGCCCCTTTGCTGACACTACACTGGTGCTGTGTTACCACTGGCTAGTCACTTCCCTTCTCTGTGCTTTCCTCTCTTCACCTCTGAAACATACATAGTATCTCCCTGCACAGGGGGCCTTTGTGAGAAGTTTGTGAAGAGCTTTGAAATTAATCCTCAAAATGAAAGAAGAGAAAGGAGGGCAACGCAAAAGGTCAGGTTCGAAAAGGAGATGTAAAATACCACCACACAGACCTTGCTACAACATGCAGTAGCTTTTATAGGGGTACACCTTATCCACTGCAGCAGTTAAAGTATTGAACATAATTTTGGCTAAGACTAGGACGGCCTTCAGATCCATTTCAGTGTCTTTTCTGTTCAAGTGTCAGAAAAAAAACTGAGTTTACAGGTGTCAGGAAATAGCGAGTACTATTGAAAGCCAGAACACACACATCCAGACTCTGCAGAAAGCAGACTAGGCTCTTCTCTGCTACCAGGTGTTTTCCAGGGACTGGTGTTCCGCCATCACAGCAGCAGCTCTGCTCTGATCACATGGTAATGGGAAGCTATTTCCAGCAGTTCTGATTTACAGACTACCATTCACATGGCTCCACAAAGGTGATAAATTTAGAAAGAGGTCATAATGCAGGAAAATAAGCTGTGGTTTTTAAAAATTCACTTATTGATCCTGGTGCCAAAGTTCTCTCTTTATTTTAATCACGTTCATCATGCATAAGACTAGCCAGGGCACAAAAAAGGGACCCTTTGTGTCACAGTGCCCATTCTGACACTTCTAGTAACTAATCTGGAACAATACCAAATTAGCCACACACTAGCCTGAGTCTGCAATGTTGACTGAGCAGAAACATATACCCTACCCATTTATTTTCTTCGGATTTAAAAAACCATGGTGCTGTATAAATCTGATGAATTCTAGCAGTCAAATACCTATGTCTTTTCTCCATACCTATCCTGATAAGCATCACTCTGGTCTGACAGCTACTTGTCATAGCAGAGCTAGGTACAAGGATTCTGAAACAAAGCAAACACGTTTAGTCAATACCTGTGGAAAGCTGCAGGACTCTTTTAGACATCACAATGGCTCAGACATTACAATAGTGGGTGTGGTTTAAGAATCTGAAGAGATAATTAATGCTGCTTGTGATAGGAGGGAGTTTGTCTCTGTGCTTTGGTTTCCTACAGATTAGAAAAGCCTGAATTTCGAGACCAAAGAAAGGTCTGGGAAGGGGACTGAGAAATGGAAAGACGGCACCAGAGAGATTCCCTCCTCAGTTGACAGTATCCTGTGCTGCTGCCAGATTTCTCAAGACAGATGTAAATGTGGGACTCTGAGCAGGGTGAAGACTCTGGTGGCTTTGGCTTTTGTCAGGTTTAAGGAGGAGTTTCCAACTGCTGGGTCTCAGACACGGGATGTCAAATTGATCTTCCCATTCAGGGGCTCAGAGGTTAGAACCACCACATAGGTGGACATGAGCAACTTAAACACCCCCACCCCCTGATCTGGCACTCTAACATTATCAGCTCTTAGATCTTAAAGCACCTCAAAGGAGGTCAGCATCATTATCCCTATTTTACAGAAGGGGAAACTGAGGCACAGAGTTTATATGACTTGCCTAAGATCACCCAGTAGCGAATAGAAACTCCAAGTCTCAGTCCATTGCTTTATCCACTAGGCAAAACAAGGGTTATAACATTTAAACACACAAAAGCAGTAGCTTCTTCCTCAAAGGAAATGTAGAAAGTAACTTTTGCTCTCCATGTATCATAGGCAGGACCAAATGCCCAGCAGTGCTCCAGCCTGTCCACCTGTTCTTTTCCTTGCCTAACTGAGCAACAGCTCTTCAGTGACAGACCACCACAAATTACTGTGTTCAAACAAATGCTAGAGGTATGATAAACAAAAATGAAAAGCCTTCAGAGATCACACTGAATCTCAGTTCTTCACTCATCCGCATGAGGAATCTTTTTGTTCAACTATAACACTCTTTCTCCATCTCATACAGGTCTTTCAGTGCCAAAACAGTCTTTTAGATAAATCCTGCAACAAGGAGTTATATCTACCATCAAAACTTATAGGCCACAAATACCTCTTTGATGGGCTAAAGCTGAATGACAACCAGAAGTACTAACAAGGCACCCATTTCAGCAACAGTGCCATCCTGTTTTTTAGAATCAGAGTATCAGGGTTGGAAGGGACCTCAGGAGGTATTTAGTCCAACCCTCTGCTCAGACCCCTAAATGGCCCACATCAAGGACTGAACTCACAACCCTGGGTTTAGCAGGCCAATGCTCAAACCACTGAGCTATCCTTCCCCCCAGTCTCTCTCATCCAGTTTCTAGCACTGGATGAGTCAGAAGACAGGGAAACTAATGCAACTCACCTAAACACACAGTGTTACAGGCTTTTGGGGTTGGGGTGGGGAGAAGAAAAGCTATGCTATCTTGTGTTGGTGTCAGTATGCATCCTGAAACATGCTGGTTGATTCTCTTCCATCACACCTCTTCACTTAACAAGTTCATCAATGGTCACTTATAGCTAAGGCTAGGGACAATAAAAAAAATTCACAGAAGCCAGTGACCTATCCCTGACTTTTACTAAAAATATTCATGACAAAATGGAGAACTGCTGTGCAGCTGAAAGGGCCAGGTGGGAGCTCCAGGGGCCCCCATCTGTGGGGCTGAAGTCCAGGGTCCCCCCTGTAGCAGCTCAGAACTTGGGGGCTCTGCTGTGGGCAGGCAGGGTACCCCGCAGCTCCCAGCCACCAATGGTGGAAGTCACAGAGGTCTTTGGAAGTCCCGGATTCTGTGACCTCCGTGACAAAATTGTAGCCCTACTTATAGCTAAGGCTCTTCGTTCTCAGTTTAAACTGATTTAATTGAAAGATTCCTAGGTTTTACAAAAATTATTCATTTTTTTCTGATATTCACCCTACTTTTGTATCATTCAAATATATGAAAAATAACTTGTTTTATCAGGAAAATACATTAGTCTGTGGGTATATGCAAAGCTGCCTGTTGAAGAAAGGCTATTTGCTAGTCGTGAAGATACACACAAACAGGTACGCATGCAAGCTCTGAAGTACTGATGAATCTCACACCCACCACATACACATTTCAAGCTATTAGCAGATAATGGTTTAAAGATCTGATACACTAAAATAGGAAGAAAATGAAAATCTGTATCAGAATGTGTTTCAGAACAAGAAAATATTTGAAAGTTTTAAAACACAAAAACAGGAGAAAAGGATGAAGTTGAGTGTAGGTACATACTTGTAGACTCAGAACTATTAGTCTATAACAGTCAACTGTTTATTAAAACTTTTCATTTGGTGATTAGAGATTTATTGTTTTCTTAAACTCAGAGGTAGCACTGTGTTTTGAGTTCCATTTTAGTTCTGCAGCAAATCACATTGATGAACGGAATTCAAAGCATTAATCTGCTGAATACATTTTTCCCCTGTCTTTCCATCTACCAAAATAAACCCGGATATTTACCCAGAAAAAATTAATAGCTTTTTGCATGGATTTTCACCTGGTTTTGTTGTTGCGGTAATAAACACTGATGAATTTCTTGGAAAAAATTAAATAGAAACTGAAAACAGAGCCCTACATATAGCCTAGCTCACATGACACCACCACAGTTATGGTTATCACTAGCATAAGCACTGACTGCGTGGGTGCTCTGGCAACCAACCTCCCCCTGCCTCCTCCCTTGGGCATGCTGCATTCCTGCTCCTCCCCCTCTCTCCCAGCACTTCTGCCTGCTGCCAAAACAGCTGTTTGGCAGTGCTCTGGGAGGGAGGGTGAGGAGCGGGGGCACAGCATGCTCAAGGGAGGAGGTGGGAAAGAGGTAGGGTAGGGGCAGGGACTTGGGGAAGGGGGTGGAATGGGAGCAGAGCCGGGGGCAGAAGAGGGTTGAGCACCCACCTGCGGGAGCAGAAGTTGGTGCCCATGATCACTAGCCCCTGGTGCCTGAGCCTTCAAGCTACCCATTAGGCTGAAAGTAGAGTAAATTAGACAATATTTCATTCAGCCATTTCCAAACTGTGGCACACACTCAGGCTCAGATATGTTTTTCCAGGTACTTTATCGCACTGGATAACTCCCAGACATTTCAAACCTACTACAAGCTTCGCCCCCACTAAGGGCTGCTAATCTGATGTATTTGAAGTTATAGAAGTTGATGATTATTGTGTTGCTCCCAACTTTGGCAAAGTCAGCAAAACCAGGAGATTTGAGAACATGGAGCACTGAGGATTAATGGAGTCTGGGGGCTGCATTTGTTCTGCCCTTTGGAAACCTTTATACTGCACAGATATTTTTGAAAGTGACTAAATATCCTCCTCCCAAGTGCTATCTTTGCTTATCATAGGACAATGTACTTTGACTTTTACCTCAGCAAATGCTGAAGGTCAATTGCAGCATGTAATTAGTCTAATCAGGTTTCCCTCTTGTGACCTTCCTTTGTACTCATGTCGTGTTCTAAGCATTGCTCAAATGAGTGAAGATAAATTCAATTCTAAACCTTGCTACTACAAGAGACTAGTGGAAAGAACTGGTTTGCATGAGTGCTCTAGCTTTTTGAGCAGCACCCACCTTGGCAAACAGAAGATCATTGCCAAAACTCCTTGTTCTTTCCCTCCTGCTCTTACTTGTTCTGGCTAACTGAGCCCAGAGCAATTCTGATACACACTTGCTGTACTGGAATTACAGACAAAGCTACTAGTGGTACTGTACTCCCTCCAAATACAGCTTCCTTTGTCCACTTCCAGGTTTGAGAGCTTGTTTATTCATAACACCACCAGACCCCTTCATATGGAGCATTAAGGGTAAGTTAGATGTAGCTACCACATGTCAAGAGAACATTATACATCTATACATTTGGAAGCCTGGACATTTTTATTTTACCTGAATTAGTCTATTTCAGTTTTTGCTTCTCATGCTTTAGAAGCACGGCAGAGTTAATTACTCTCAAAAATGAGAGTAACAGACCTCCACAACAGTCTTCCTAATAACCAGCACCCTCCAGAGAGAGTGAACCCTTTGAGGATACCTTACTAAGCATATAAAAACATATCTCCTCTCCCTTTCACTTCTTTCCTTGCAGCTGAAGTCCCATCTTTTCAGTGCTCTCCCTACATAGCCTTGTTCCTCCATAACTCTTCCGCATATCCTTGATCATCTTCTCCCCCCACCACTGATTCCCTACAGCCAAATGCCCCCCTTCCCCTAGATTTCCTCTCACAAAAAACTACTCCACTTGTCTTGGCTCTTGAGAAAGCTTCTGCATAGTTTGCCAGTGGAAACATAACAGGGTGGTGGTAAGTAGGAGTGTTAGGGGAAACAGCTGTGTGGTAGGTGGTGGTGAAGAGATTTTGGGTATGGACAGGGGCTATGAAAGAGCAGTTTCTCTGCATCATGCTTAAAGAACTCTCCTGACACTGCGCCCTAAGGGCTTCACTGGCTTTGTGAGCCAGGGAGCAGTGGCAGCCAATGCTGAGACACTCCACAGGCACTGCTGTTGCCTGACATGTCAGAGTCAAAGCTTCAGTGCAGGGGAACTAAGGTGCCTGCACCCAGGCACTAGCAGTAGCTAGGCCAGGGGTAGGCAACCTGTGGCACGCGAGCTGATTCAGTGGCACTCATAGGGTCCGAGTCCTGGCCACCGGTCCGGGGGGCTCTGCATTTTAACTTAAAGCTTCTTAAACATTTTTAAAACCTTATTTACTCTACATACAGCAGTTGAGTTTATATATTATAGACTTATAGAAAGACCTTCTAAAAACGTTAAAATGCATTACTGGTGCACGAAATGAATAAATGAAGACTTGGCACACCATTTCTGAAAGGTTGCCAATCGCTGAGCTAGGCACCTCTGAGTCTGTGCTCAGAGAACAAGAACAGCATTGTTAGGAAGCCCTTTATATGCTAATATCTTGGCAAACCATTATGGAAAGTTTCAGCTGCCCTTCACAGGGTTATGGTGTCAAGCTTGGAAACTAACAAACTATTGGTCCAAGAGAGGGATGTTAGTTCTGCTTGGAAAGCAAGTCACAGCACAACATTAACTAGAGAGTCATTAGACACTTCCACAGTGCGCACACAGAATGTCATCTTTCCCTTTCAGTAACTACCGGATCAGATTTTGACTGGTTTTAGTGAGAAGCTTACTCTGGTGCCCATTAGGATATGCCATTCTGTCCCCAGAGACTCCTATTTCCATCAGTGAAGTTGGGACCCCATTTTTACATCTGTATGGCCACTTGCTGGTTGACCTGTGTGTATCGCAGGGGGGATTTGTGATAATTACAATAGTGCCCATAAACCTTGATCAGGACTCAGGTCCTCCTGTGCTAGGATCTGTACAAAGGGAGACGGGTCTCTGCAAAGATAATTGAAGGCTCCCAGCATTACCTAGCTGTGGCTGTTCCCTTCCTGTGCAACTATTACGCTTATAATTGGATTGACTCCTAAAAGCATGCAAGCACCCTCAAGAAACGCTCATTATAGACTTCAAACCAGGCAGTGCTTACTGCTTAATAAAAGCTAGCTTTGTACTGTGCACAGGAAACAATGGCAAGTTCAGAGCTTTGGGACTGCTATTGCTCATTAGTGAACCACAGCAACTACAGTAGCGTGCGTCCAATTTACAACAGATGACCTTTGACTTGTGGGGTAGCTGTCACTTCTCATTAGTATGGCTATGAAAGCTCTCTCCACTACAAGCTTGTTCTGAGTAATACAAGTACGTACAATTAAGGCCTGGTCTACACCAGGGGTTCCCATACTTGGTTCGCAGTTTGTTCATGGTAAGCCCCTGGCGGGCCGCGAGATGCTTTGTTTACCTGAGCATCCGCAGGTACAAACGTTCGCAGCTCCCAGTGGCCGCAGTTTGCAGTTCTGGGCCAATAGGAGCTGTGGGAAGTGACAAGGGCCAGGCCACTGCTTCCCACAACTCCCATTGGCCAGGAACAGTGAACTGCGGCCGCTGGGAGCTGCAATCAGCAGTACCTGCAGATGCTCAGGTAAACAAAGCATCTCACGGCCTGGCAGGGGCTTACCCTGAACAAAACCATGAACTAAGTTTGGAAACCCCTGGTCCACACTAAAAAGTTAAGTTGACCCAGCTACATCGCTCAGGGGCGCACAAAAATCCACACTGAGTAAATTAAGCTGATTTAACTCCCAATTTAGGCAGTAGTGGGTCAAATAAGAATTCTTCCATCAACCTAGCTACCGCCTCTTGGGGAGGCAAGTTACCTCCACCAAGTGGAGAAACCCTCCCATCAGCATAGGTAGTGTCTACACTGTGGTGCTATAGCATTGCAGCTGCAATGTTGCAGCTGTGCCACTGTACTGTTTCAAGAGTAGATATAGCTTCAAAGTTTATCCTATTTTGAAGATCTGTGGTGAAATCCTGCTCCATTCAAGTTAGTGGCAAAACTGACTTCAGCAGGCCCCTGATCTCTTGTGGTTCATATATGCTTGTGAAGAACTACATAGGGACAAATATCTTCTGCTTCTGTATTAGCTTTGGATAGGTAAAGCAAGGCTAGCTGAGTCAGAAGGTAGTATCCTGGCTCCACTGAATGGGAGTTCTGCCATCAACCTTAATGTAGCTAGGATGTCAGCCATGGTATGCTACTGTCACCAGTTTTAAAATTGCCATCCCAAGTGTAAAAAGCAGCTGTATTTGATTATTCCAGACTAGAATTTGGGATACAACCTCTTCAGGGCACAAAGATGGCTTACACATTGCCTTGCACAATGGAGACCCAACCCTTGTAGAGACTTCAAGGCACTATTGTACAACACGGCCTACACAAGGATTTTGTATTGCTATTATTTCTATTGGGGTATCTGAGTTTTTACTGAGGCTACACCTAGGCTACAAGTGCTGCTGTGCTACAGCAATGCTCTGCAGCTACAGCATCACAATACCGTATAGACATTTCCTGCAGCAATGGAAGGGTACCATTAAAGTGGTACAATCTGTGCATTTAGACCAGCACTCGTATAATGCTTTTTCATCCACAGATCACGAAGCTCTTTTACCAGGGGGAAAAAGAAGAGATTTGAGTGACTTGCCAAGGTCACACAGTGAGCAGGAGTGCTGTGAACACGCCCAGTACGCTGATTCTATCACTAATCACTGGCAACCTCCTGCCAAACAAGTTAGTTGGCAAGTGCTTACCAGTCAGCTACAGGGAAAAAGGGCACCTTTTAATAGGAGCAAGCCACAAGAGTAGTCATCAGCATGCACCCCTTTCACTATGGGACCCACAAATACACATGATCTGCTTTGCAGAAGAGAACCAAGACCTCCACTTTAAATATCATCTTTCCACAACTGCATGTTTAAGTTTTCCCTCATGAACATATACCTATTAGAAACCCTACAGTTGCATTTCTCTCTCACTCTATCAGTAACCAGAACAGTATCAGATGTTTCCCTTACCTCACTGCTAGCAGTACCCCACATACCTATCACCCCCAGGCCACGAGGCTCACCTAGTCAATCTAGCCTCCAGTTTTCCACTGGTCATTCTACCCTCCCAGGATGCAACTCTTGTTCCAATCCAGCTTCTGCTCTCTGCACCTATGCTGGCATCACACACACACACTTACTTGATAGTGGGGGTGAGGGGGTAACTAAACCATATAGGATGAAAATAGACATCTATAAATTTGCTTGGCATAATTTGAGTTTTTTTTAATAATTTCAATGGATAATTTTTAAAGCATTTTTTAAATTATCCATTAAATTTTCATTTGGGCCAAAAAGTGGTTGGGGGGGGGTCAGAAAATTACTTAATGACAGTGAAATCGAGATGCAAAAAGTTAAAGCTTCATAACTATTACAAACAAATGGTCAACATCACACGTCAAAACAAACAAAGTGAAGAAACAGATTGACAAAGCCAGAAGAGTACCCACAAGTCAACTACTACAGGACAGGCCGATAAAGAAAACAGAACGCCACTAGCCATCACCTTCAGCCCCCAACTAAAACCTCTCCAGCGCACCATCAAAGATCTACAACTACCCTCAAACATGATCCCTCACTCTCACAGATCTTGGGAGACAGGTCAGTCCTCGCTTATAGACAGTTCCCCAACCTGAAGCAAATACTCACCAGCAACCACATATCACACAACAAAAACACACTAACCCAGGAACCTATCCTTGCAACAAAGGCCCGATGCCAGCCTGTCCACCTCTCTATTCAAGTGACACCATCATAGGACCAATCACATCAGCCACGCCATCAGGGCTCGTTCACCTGCACATCTATCAATGTGATATATGCCATCATGTGCCAGCAATGCTCTCTGCCATGTACATTGGCCAAACCGAACAGTCTCTATTGGCAAAGACTAAATGGACACAAATCTGACATCAGGAATCATAACATTCAAAAACCAGTAGGAGAACACTTCAACCTCTCTGGTCACTCAGTAACAGACTTAAAGGTGGCAATTTTGCAACAGAAAAGCTTCAAAAACAGACTCCAATGAGAAACTGCTGAACTTGAATTAATATGTAAACTAGATACCATCAACTTTGGCTTGGAGAGAGACTGGGAGTGGCTGGGTCATTACACAAATTGAATCTATTTCCCCATGTTAATATCCTCACACCTTTTTGTCAACTGTCTGAAATGGGGCATCTTGATTACTTCTACAAAAGTTTTTTTTCCTCCTACTGATAATAGCTCATCTTAATTAATTAGCCTCTTAGAGTTGGTATGGCAACTTCCACCTTTTCATGGGGTGTGTGTGTTTGTTCCATTCTATGCATCTGATGAAGTGGGCTGTAGCCCATGAAAGCTTATGTTCAAATAAATGTTAGTCTCTAAGGTGCCCCAAGTATTTCTGTTCTTTTGGCGGATACAGACTAACACGCCTGCTACTCTGAATGGTTACAGTTAGTTTGGAACCCATCATCTGGGTATGAGTAGTTTAATGACTTTGCACTTGCCTGCACAGTATCTCAACAGCTACTGTGGTGCCCATGTTAAGTCCTCCTGAAGAAATTAGGTAAGTAATAAATTGCATCATCTGCAAGTTTCGCTTTTACAGATCAATATGTATGTACTGACACCCCTGTTCTTGCCATGCATCAATGCAGCACCCTGCTATCAGCCTCTTCCCATGTTGAAAAATGATCTCCTTTCTGATCCAGTTTGTAAGGCATTAGAGATCTTAGTTTTTCACCCAATGACTAGCTATCATCATCACCACCACCAGGTCTTTATCAGAGGCTTTTTCAAAGTTTGATCTCCTCTCCTCCACTAGTTTGCTGGCTCCACAAAATTCAAATGGAATAGAAGAGTCATTCTCCTTTACAAAAAAAGTCATGCTGGCATGACCCCATCATATGTGCACCTAAGGTGGGTTTTAAGACTGTTTCAGTTCATTTAACCAATACTGAAGATCTAATTCCCAGAGTGACTATTGGCATGCATTTTTAAGTGGCAAGTACAATACTACCTATCATTCAGTATCACAGTACAGTAACCAGTTGAAATTATAAGTGAACACATTTTTATGTTAGCAGTTTACCGACTGCTTCTCAAATATCCTCAGACTTTAACAGTGCTGCGTGGAACAAAGGGCTGATCTGCACTACAGAAGTCTGTGCAGATCTCAGTGCAGTCCTTCACATGCTGTCACACTAGAATGGCACAAAAAGGGACTATCTGTGTGAAAATACCTCTACATATGCCGGCCAAAACTGAATTCACTTTTTATTGCTCCTGCAGTGCACAGATATTGTCGCCCATAGGATTCTTTAAGTTATTACTGCTTAAATTTCTCCCTCCACTGAAATCAGTAGTTCAGATGCAAATATTAGGGAAAAAATACAAACACACTTTTCTGCCTAGGTGCCTGTATTCCTCTTTGTCTTCACCAGAATGTGTGACTTTCCAGGTCAGTATCCTCAAATGCTTTCCTGCTCAATCCCTTATGTTTATGGTCCTTTGGCCAGTTTCGATGCCACGTGGCACTTCTATATTTAAGCCAGTTTGAATTAATATTGCAATTAAGACTGAGATGTTGTATCAGATTGCTTGGGCTAGAACCCAAGTGACACATCTACCGCTTCTGTGATTCTGTCCAAAAGGCTAATCAAATTTGCCTGGCTCTCCAGCTCCATAGAGCCAGAAATAGTCTGATATTTCTACAGTAGTTTATATACATGCTTACCTTTCCTCCATTATAACATGTGCATGAAATGCTGCCCCCACTTCCCCCAACATCATAGATCTCAGTGAGGCAAGGATTTTAATCTTGGGTTTAATCCTGCTGAGTGCATAAGTAGTGTCCATTAGATACAAAAGCAACAACGGGACACAGCCCAATTGTATGTAACACAACTTAGAAAGCTCTGCCTAGTCATTTCCATAGGGTGGGGGCAAGGATGTGGGCAAGAGAGAGTCAAGAAAGCCATCAGTAGGATTTTCTGCAAGAGTGGGCATATAGATTTGAATTTACAGTAACTCCTCACTTAACATTGTAGTTATGTCCCTGAAAAATGAAACTTTCAGTGAAATGATGCTAAATGAATCCAATTTTCCCCATAAGATTTAATGTAAATGCAGGGGGTCAGGTTCCAAGAAAGTTTTTTGGGGGCAGAGAAAAGGCATTATATACTGTACAGTACTGTACAGTGGTGGGGAGGTGCCCCTGGCTTACCCCTGGGGCTTAGGGCTAGGGGTGCAGGGTCTGGGAGGGAGTTAGGGTGCAGAAGGAGGCTCAGGGCTGGGGCAGGCAGAAGCTGCAGAGTACTTACCTGGGGCAGCTCCTGTTTGGTACAAGAGGTGTGCAGGTGGCTCTGAAAAGCACAGCACCACCCCCATGGCCGCAATTCTGGGAGCTGCTCCCCCACCAGCAGGCAAGTCCACCCGGAAGGCAGGGGCTTTAGGGGCCACAGGGCCCTGGGCTAAGTCGGTTCCCAGACTACTGCACTGGGCAGCACAGTATGGGGAGGAGGTGACCAGTTCTCTGTGGAGAAAGAAGTGGTTCAGGACTATTTAGAAAAGCTGGACGAGCACAAGTCCATGGGGCCGGATGCACTGCATCCGAGGGTGCTAAAGGAGTTGGCGAATGTGATTGCGGAGCCATTGGCCATTATCTTTGAAAACTCATGGCGATCGGGGGAGGTCCTGGTTGACTGGAAAAAGGCTAATGTAGTGCCCATCTTTAAGAAAAAAAGGAAGGAGGAGGATCTGGGGAACTACAGGCCAGTCAGCCTCACCTCAGTCCCTGGAAAAATCATGGAGCAGGTCCCCAAGGAATGCATTTAGGGATTAACAACAAGAATTTTTGTTGTAAAATGGGGACGCATCAGCTGGAAGTAACAGAAGAGAAGAAAGACCTCAGAGTATTGGTTGAGCCGTCAATGTGATATGGCCACGAAAAAAAGCTAATGCTATCTTGCGATGTATCAGGCGAGATATTTCTAGTAGAGATAAGGAGATGTTAGTACCGTTACACAAGGCACTGGTGAGACTTCATCTAGAATACAGTGTGCAGTTCTGGTCTCCCATGTTTAAGAAGGATGAATTCAGACTGGAACAGGAACAGAAAAGGGCTACTAGGATGATCCGAGGAATGGAAAACCTGTCTTATGAAAGGAGATTCCAAGAGCCGGGCTTGTTTAGCCTAACCAAAAGAAGGCTGAGGGGAGATATGATTGCTCTCTATAAATGTATCAGAGGGATAAATACCAGGAAGAGAGGAAATATTTAAGCTCAGTACCAATGTGGATACAAGAACAAATGGATATAAACAGGCCATTAGGAAGTTTAAACTTGAAATTAGACAAACGTTTCTAACCATCAAAGGAGTGAAGTTCTCGAACAGCCTTCGAAAGGGAACAGTGGGGGCAAAAGAGACGTCTGGCTTCAGGACTAAGCTTGTTAAGTCTATGAAGGGGATGGTAATTGGCAATTAGTTGATCTTTAACTATAGTGGTAAATATGCCCAATGGACTGTGGTGGGATGTTAGATGATGTGGGATCTGAGTTATACAGAGAATTCTTTCCTGGGTGTCTAGCTGATGAGTCTTGCCCACATGCTCAGGGTTTAGCTGATTGCAATATTTGGGGTTGGGAAGAAATTTTCCTCCAGGGCAGATTGGCAGAGGCCCTGGGATTTTTTTTTGCCTTCCTCTGCAGCGTGGGGCATGGGTCACTTGCTGGAGGATTCTCTGCACTTTGAAGTCTTTACACCACAATTTGAGAACTTCAATAGCTCAGACATAGATTAAGGGTTTGATACAGGAGAGGGTGGGTGAGATTCTGTGGCCTGCATTGTGCAGGAGGTCAGACTAGATGATTTTACAATGGTCCCTTCTGACCTTGAAGTCTGATTCTATGAATGTTCTCATAACGAGAATAGTGTGCCATTTTGTGATTGTGGATAGTTTGAACTAGACTCACAGCACAAATACAATTTCATAAGCAGATCCCTTACTAGCCCAGTTGCTCAGCAACATCTCACCAAACAGCATCCAGACAGCTCCACACACTCCCCTGATGAGTGAGCTCTGGTTGGAAAGGGCTCACACTCCACCGTGGGTTTCGGTGCCCATGGAATGCAGTAGGCTGGCAGCGCACAAGCACTGTACAGAGGCTCACTAAAGCACAGGAGAAAGTCAGTGCCAGTTACTGGAGCATGATCAGTACTAGGCCAGGTATCGTTCCCTGGATACCACAAAATGGACACAGTATTAAAATCTAGATTGGTGATTAGGAACCACTGAAGCACACAGAGTTGGATCTGTCTCTAACAGCATGTGTGTAATATGTAAGGGAAAATGCATCTTTCCCTACTACAGTCAGTAAAGGCCACCTTACTGACCTCTTGTTTTCTTTCAGATGGTCTCCTCAACAATTTGATTCCCAGCTGCCCATGGCTGACTGCTCTCACACCTGATCTACAGAGAAACACAGACCTTGTATCATCACCGCTGTCAGGTATTAAGTGATTGCTAGTCAGTCACATCTTGTTCAAGAGGAGCCAGATGAAAAACGGGTTGATCTGAAAGTTACTCTGATCCAACTGTCTCTGATTGGAGCAAAACATGCACCAATAGACTTAGGAACCAATGACCACTTAGAGACCTCGACGGCCACCTACTGTCTTGGTCTGATCGTTTAGGAGATCAGGCATTAAAGGGTCCAGTACATTGGAAAGCTGGGATCCTTAGCTTTCATCACCACAACTTCATTTGATTGCAAAGGGCAATGTCAGCCAAACAAGCCTGTTTGAGTCATGCCAGAAAAACTTTTGAGATGAGACTTTGTACACTGACAGACCTTGTGAATTCTGCAAAACATATTGCAACAAAACCTGTCTTCAACATGGACCTTGAAGGGAATCATTTATCACCTCAGTTTACCCAAATGTGTGTGCTGTACTTTGGACTATAAACAACTAGATATGTTTGAAGTGTGGATGCTAGCCCAGAAGCTCTACATAATTTACTACTAGCAATCTCAGGTCTCTTTTGCCTTGACACCCAAGTTCCCATTCCCGGCAGAGACACCAGGCGCATACATCCATTGATTTTTTACAACACTCCCCCACAGCTGGAACACTCAGCTGGGGTCTATACTGAACTTACATCTAGTTCAGTATTTAGCTTAAGCTAAAAATCTTTGCAGTCATTTATAATTGCCTGACAGTGTTGCTGAACAAAAGGATGGATGCCCAGGAACCCAGACAGGACTGCAAATACCTACACTTCAGACTTGCTGCCAAGAGAAGATTACTGAAGGAAACAGACTAACCTCTAGAGAAAGTTTAATTAATTGTTCCTGTTTTTATGGTGGGGAAGCAGAGAACGGCATCTAATTTTCCGTTTCTCTTGGTCCCAGAATTAACTGTTACAATATTAGAAAATGGTTTGAAAGAAGATGAGTCACTACATTGTGACTGGATTGCATACTTGTGTTTTAAAGTCACCCTCACAGAGTAAGGAACTGAGGCTTTAATATCAAAGCAAGTTGTGTTTAAGAAGCTGGATCATGTGATGACTTTTACTGGCCTGGCTTTAGAGGCAATCAGTCAACCAGCACACAGCATTCATTTTTAGCTCCATGGATTTTAAGATCTTCCACCTCCTCTAGCCCTCCTCCCGAGGTCCCAGAGGGACAGCTGTACTCCTGGATCCCTTTCCGCTCTAGAGGAAAGGCAGAGATGCTGTCTGGGAGCCAGTACTGCTGCAAACAGTTCCCAGGAAAAGGGAGCAATTTCCTGTCTGGGGAGGAGAAAGCATGAATTCCTGCTTGATGGCCTATTTCAAACTAAAAGTGTTTTTCTGGACAGAATTCCCCCTCCCCCCCCCCCACTTCCTCCCTCCCCCAAAGAATGCAGAAATTCCTGCACTACTGTTATAGTAGCTATTTCCATAGCTCTCACCTTGCAGGTATCATAGCAGCCTAATTGCTTTTTCCAACCTTCATGCAGGGGGGGTAAGGCAACCCCAGCGCTCACACAGACAGGGTGGCTAACATACCTGAGTAAAAAGGTCACTTGCTGGGCTGCATTCATCCCTAGTAGAACTGCAGTGAAGTCTATAGTGTACACTGGGGGCATAAATATGACCCATTATGTTCAGCAGGCAAACAAGAGGCCAGACATATCAGGCTGTGTTGAGCAACTGCCAGATGTGTACAATACAAGGTTTACAAAATAGCCAGACAGCTTGGGCACATCTTTTAAAAGACAGGAGCACAGAGAAGCATTATTCAACCTTCTCCCCTCTGTGCTAAGATTAAACTGACTTTAAAAGCTTCATTGTGTACATCCCAATTCTTCTATAGTGTGTAATTACACCAATTCTCAATAGGAACTCAAGATGATTAAGACGAAGTGCCCATGCTACAGCAAATTCAACTACAAGTCTTGTCTGGCATGTCTACACATAAGTTATAGTGCTTTAACCACACTGATATAGTGAAAATTGGTACAAACTCCCTTCTAATAGTGTGGATACTATTGTACTGACATAAGTGCTTATAATAGTATAGCTTATATGGGAAGGGGAATAAGCTATACCGGGATAACTGTCTTTATACACCTCTACCCCGATATAACACAATAAAGCAAAGCTCCGGGGGGTGGGGGGTCTGCGCACTCTGGTGGATCAAAGCAAGTTCAATATAACGCGGTAAGATTTTTTAGCTCCCGAGGACAGTGTTATATCGAGGTAGAGGTGTACTTGTATAGCTGTCTACAATTGGGCTTGTATGGTATAACTATATCAGGAGGAAAAAAGTCAGACCCCAAACACAGTTGAGGGTGAAACTTGAAAGTTTAGACCAGGCCTTAGGGATCCCACAGGAATATCTTGTCTGTCATTTGCTGAGCACACTCACTGCATGGGACAGGAGGAGCAAACATGATACAGCACCTTGCTCTTAATACTAAGCCAAAGTTCAAGGCTAGTCT
The DNA here is from genome assembly GCF_003597395.2 of Chelonoidis abingdonii. Lineage (NCBI taxonomy): Eukaryota > Metazoa > Chordata > Testudines > Testudinidae > Chelonoidis > Chelonoidis abingdonii. The sequence goes on from NC_133770.1 coordinate 150,428,558, forward strand.
CATGTTTTAAAATCATACATATTACAACACCAGTTTTTGTTTTTTTGTTTTTTTTTTAAGTTTTCCTTCAAGAACATCTCCCCCGCCACCAATCTCTGCTGAGTCGTAATGGATTATACAGAGCACTCACAGGCCAGGTCTACACTACGAGATTAAATCGATTTTAGATACGCAATAGCGTAGCTGAAATCGAATATCTAAAATCGATTTACTCACCCGTCTTCACCGCACGGGATCGATCCGCGCGGCTCGTTGTGTCGAATCCGGAAGTCCGGTCGTCTAGCTGGAGTTCCGGAATCGATCTAAGCACGCTCTGGGATCGAGATATCGCGTCCAGACCAGACGCGATATTTCGATCCCCGAGCAATCAATTTTAACGCGCCGATCCGGCGCGTAGTCTAGACATGGCCACACAGAACTCTCCAGCCCTCTCTTCAAAAGTCAGGGAGCCAGCCAGCCTTCTCTGCCCAATGATGCTGCACCAGCTGGCTCCAAACTAAGCAGCCAGAGCCTTACTTCTTTGCATGACATTGTACATTAACCTGAAAAGAACCACCTAGCTTTTGTTTTCCTTTCATCTTTCTGCAGACTCAGAGATCCTATTGCAAGGAAATATTTAATACCACATGGTTTTACAAGACTCAGTTACTATCATCAATAGTTCCAAGTGGCCCTAGGGATACACTGCATGATAATATGCCAGACAACTTCAGTTATACCCAAGGATGAGTCCACAGATTTGGTCATCTCACAGCAGTGCAGTTCTCTCACATGGAGCTTGCCCTACTCATGAACAGTACTGGATTGATGGTAACATAGATCAAGCTGATACTTCATTTCAATGTGGCAGTGTGAAAGTGAAACTTATTAATCAAGGCTCAGAACAGGTGTATCCCAGCTATAACTAATAGTAATATATACAGGAAGAGTTGTAGTTTGCTGCAGCTAGCACTAGCCAATCCCTCCACCTCCTGCCTGAAAAGTATTAGTGTAACCTTGCTAACCATTCAAGCAAGGCGCCACCAGGTCTCTTACATCACCCTATACATTAGGGGTCCAATCCTGCAACCCTTACAGTAATAAAGATTACATAACTGGGCCCTAGATGGGGAAACAAGTGTTTGTTACTATCAGTGTCAAGACTGAAGCTATAGGCAGCTAAAAAAGACTGAAGACCTTCTATGTACCCTAGCTCTCTCCATACCCATGCACAGGAGTAAGGTGCATAAAAACACCTCCTCCCTGCCCTATGCGGATTGCTCACATGGCTGGGCTGTAAGTAGAGAGTGGGTGGGGAGCACTGCTTTGCTCACTGCAACACACTAGCCAGCGCAGCTGAGTCAGTTCGAAAGGGGGATGGGAGTAAACAGAACTAGGTATAGGACTGGCACAGCTTACCTCTCCCTTGAGCAAGGACTTCAAGTTACAGTACAGTTCCTGGGCTGGTCTCTGTGCCATCCCTCACTTGGAGCTCATGGTAACTCCACAAACTAGGCCTACATTAGATGCAACAGGGAAAAATGACAAGGGGTACGGGACATGAATAAGAGCAGAGAGGGGAGATAACAAGGCTTACACAGAGTGATGTCAAGGTTAGATTTGCACTTAAATTGTACTAGTTTGACCTTTTTAGGTTTAAGACGTTAAATAGTACAGTGCAAGGCTGTCACAGATTCTATTCAATGTGTTAGATATAGATACACACGGTTTTTGCCTGGTCACTGAAAACAAGGGTTAAGTGAAACAAGTCTGCCCTGGGAGCATGAGGGAGGCACTGGAGCATTACCACATCACTGCATTCGAGATGCATCTTTTGCACACATATGAAACAGGGTTTATACAAAATTTGCAGGACTCTTTCTACAGTGGCATGTGTGACTATGTCACAGGTTTGCTTCACTTTACATGTGAAGAATTAGTTACACTGCAGCTGTGGTTTTGTTTAATGTGAAGCTCTTCAGGGTCAACCCAGCTCAGGACTTTGATGGGAGTTCACCAAGGAAACCCACAACGTTGCAGAGGACCATGCCTCTGGGGAATAAGTATTAAACCAATACCCCAGGACTATGTTAGCAGGCTCTGAACAGCTGGATAAACCATCTTATCAAAGAAACAGAAGGAGAGGAGGTTCAGATCACGCATTGGCATGAAAGCCTTCTCTATACTAGAAAACTGTACTGCTTTAACTATACCAGTATATAACCTGCACAACATGGATGCACTTCTATGGGCATCAGGATGCTTATACTGGTATAGTTGTCATCATACAGGAAAGGGAATAAGCTATATGAGTATAACTGATTCCACATTTGGGGATGAACTGCTTTAACTGTATTGGGGATAGAGTGTACCTGTGCACGTGAGAGATGCACAATCCGGACACCGCAGTGCAAAAGCCATTTAGAAAAGGCCTCAGAAGATCCCAATATTTACACTAGCTTAAACCCTCCCCACAAAAGGTTAGTTTCAAGTTTGTGGGTTAAATGAATTATAAGATGACTCAGGGGTTAGAGTTTGAGCGATTGTATGTATGGGGAAATAAAAAAAACTAATCAGCATTAACTTTAGTCAACAAAGTGACTAGAGTACATTTTGTGGACCAGTTTTCACAAGTTATAACTCCTGGGGGAAATTCTGTGAAAGTTTTTTCTTTGTACTAAAACTGAGATTGTGTGATTAGCATTGGACCATCATGTTACATGCTGTGTGTAACACAGATGTAGGACCAAGAAAAGGCCTATTATACACTAGTACAATATATGAGAGCCAGCTGAGTTCACATATCCAGCTGTAAATGCTCAGATACCACCACCACCACCACAGGAAAGACTAAAGTATTCCAAGGATAGACCCATAGTCCCTAAATCACTTTGGAAGCCTTCAAATGAATGGCACTATACAAGTACACCTAAACAGCAACAAACCTAATGGGAAAATAAAGCGCTACAGTCTCAGAGACCACACAGAGCCCATTCAGTGTTCCAAAAACATCACCTGACAGAGCAAGCTTGTATTTGCTGCCAAGACCATTCAAACGTATGCACACAAGATGGGATTACCCTGGATCATTGGCAATGCTCTTTGCACAGCACGTGCCTAACCACTGCCAAGCTTTTTGCAGGCACCATGGCTGAGAAGAGCTCTAAAGGAGGACAATGAGGTGGCTCTGCCAATGTTTGTGGGGAGCTTCTCCCAGGCATGGTGGAAAGCACAAAGGAGCTGGTCTGAAAGGATAGCAAGTGGACAATGAAGGCTGCCATGATTGGCAGAGCAGAGGCAGCTGTCAACACCTCGCTAGCACCCGAGATGACAGGTAGGATAGGGACATGCTGCAAAGGGCTTTGGAAGTGACGATAAGTAGCCTATGTTTGATGGGATGGGGGGGGGGGGGGGGGTGACGTGGTTAGAGAGACAGGCCAAAAAGATTTTTACAGCAGTATTGTGAATGGATATGAGCAAGGCAAGATGGGATTTCTCAAGGCTAGAGAGGAGGACACAAGAGAATGACACTAACTTGGACATGATGGGTCATAAAACTGTGCCCACTAAAATCAGCATGCACTGAAGACAGTTATCCATGTGCAGAGTGCAACAAAGCCTCAAACATTAGTTCCACTATCACAGCCACTTGAGAAGCAGAAAGAATCTGGAGAGCAGGAGGGAGTGGTACATTGACTAGTCTGAAACACCTGTTTCCGGTCTGGTGCTGCTTGCTTGAGATGGCAGCCTCTACTTAAATGGTGATCCAGCTTACTCGCTCTCATCAGGAGATCTCAGAGTGCTGTCATTATTTTACACACAGAGAAACTGAGGTAGAAGGGACATAACTTGCCCAAGGTTATATAGGTGACTGGGGCAGAGCAAGGAGTTGAATCTAGTCCCCATACCCTTCTGAGTCCCAGTGCCTTGGTCTATCCATTAGGTTGCTTAAAGCAATATACAACAAAAGTACTATGAAAAGAGCGCAGGTTTGTTTTCAGTAAGGTAAAACACCCACTCTGAGCAATGCTAATTCTGGAGAGGCTTCACAGGCTTCACTGCTGTCCATTGTTCCTGTGAGGACAGGTCTGGAGCTCCCTCAACCAATCATAGTTCCCCTTTCCCCACCAAGATTCTATGATATCAAGTTGTAACCCTACTGAACGAATTCACCATGGACAGACATAACACTAGTGCACTCAAGTGCACACAAGGATCAGTGCCCTGTTTGCTCCCGGAGAAGCTAGAAGAACAATCTGTACTACTGTGGAATAATAAATGCACTGCACTAATTACTGCAATAACTGGGTGTGTCAGCACGCAGTGAAAACCAGATAAGGAAGCTAACTCCTTGTTGCTAGAGTCAAAAGGAAGCTTGCTGTCAGACTTGTGAGAACAAGTTCAGAGGAACAGAGCAGAAAAACAAGATGTTTGAGGGGGAGGGTAAGAAAGCTAGTGAAAAATCCATCCTGTCAAGTGTTTACTTAATAACACTGCACAGGAAAGGTACAGAAACAGAAAGTGATCTTATGGTCATATAGAGGGCAGGTAAGAATGTGATGATTAACAGGCCCATAAGAGAGAAAATTTCACATCCTGTTTTTTGGTCCAAATAAGATACTGCTGACAGTATACATTACCCCCATCAATCCAGCAGCACTTGGGACTGGACTAAGGGTACTTTGTGCGTGTTAGTATATTTTTATTTTAAGAGGCTATTTAGGGATGTTGGTGGGGGAGGGATTTCTAAGCCACTGATAAATGGCACCTCAGATTTATGGCCATCTGGCCCTCAACTAAATAACCACCAGCATGACATTGATGGTGTTGCATTATGAGTGTTAGTGCCAGAACTGGAAGAGACTGTCCGGTTTGGCCAATGTACATGGCAGAGGGGCATTGCTGGCACATATCACATTGGTAGATGTGCAGGTGAACGAGCCCTGGATGGTGTGGCTGATGTGGTTAGGTCCTGTGATGATGTCCCAGAACAGGCACCGGGGACAGTCTCTACACAAAAGAATACATGGACACAAATCTGACATCAGAAATCATAACATCCAAAAACTAGTAGAACATTTCAATCTCTGGTCATTCAGTAACAGACCTCAAAGCGGCAATTCTTCAAACAACAAAAACTTCAAAAACAGACTCCAGTGTGAAGCCGCAGAACTGGAATTAGTGTGCCAACTAGATACCATCAAATTAGTCCTGAATAAAGACTGGGAGTGGCTGGGTCACTACAAAATCTAAACTTAATTTCCCCAATACTAATTTATCCCTACTGTTACTCATACCTTCTTGTCAACTGTCTGTAATGGGCCTCTCTCTTACCACTTCAAAAGAGATTTTTCCTCCCTTAGTATCCTGTGTTGATTTATCTCGTTAGACTAACCTCACACTTGGTAAAGCACCCCCATCCTTTCATGTAATTATACCTGCTCTTGTATTTTTTACTTCATACGTCTGATGAAGTGGGTTCTAGCCCACGAAAGCTTATGTCCAAATAAATTTGTTAGTCAGCTGCTGATTTTAGAAGTCTTCTGCTCCTGCAGCATGTGAAACATCAAAGCACAAGAGAGTTGGAAATTCAGAGAGTATTAAATATTCTTACACTTTACAAATACAGTCCAGAAACATTTTCCAAGTAGTATCTAGTGCCAGATACCTGCATTTCTCAGAGTTAAGGGGTTTTGCTTATGCTAGCAAGAACTATACACCTTGGATAGCGTTCTGGCTTACACTGAGGCCTAGTCACAAGAAATTGTGATGAAATTCCATGGCATGTAGTGTGCAGGAGGTGAGACTAGAGGATCTAATGGTCTCATCTGCCTTAAGATCTATCAATGTGTCTATATAAAGAAAAATGTAACCCTTTTATTTTAGGGTCACAGCCAGCATGCAGCCTGCCTTAATAAAAAAGAGTGGGGGGGTGGGGTGGGATTTTTGAAAAGCCCAACGTGCCCTGAAATTACTCACAGGACACCTGCAACAGATTGCTCTCAGTTTATTACCAGGTCAGTGTTTTGCCTTGAACATCCCTTGAAGGACATGTTAAGTAGGGTCTGTGGACTGGCAAAACAATCACCTTCTAAAGAAGTCTGTTGTGGGGCTCTGTAAGAGGTGTAGTTACATGTATCAAGAGGATGAGTGCTATGACACCTACTCACTTTACTATAAGTTAGATTATAAGACTAAGATGCATGTGTAGCAGTTTAGAAGTTTTATATACCATCTTTTAAAATAAATTATTCCACATAACAGAAAATCTGCATGAAAAATACACAACTTTCTTCTTAAATTACTGCTGTGCCAAATGGCACATAATCCAAAAATACGTAGTTTTGTTCTTTCAGAGTTAAGTGCTCTGAGTCAATAATTAAACACAGAAAGCCTTGACTGGGAGCAGGTCTGTATTTTGGTGCCCCACCCCCACAATTCTAGAAAAAACACCCAGTGTTTTAAAAATAACTTGTTTATTTAAGAGGAAGACCAAAATTTGGCTTTCCTCCCATCAGAAAACCTTTGGGCCAAGTATCATCCCAGAGATAGATAGGGCTGTGTATTCTAGCTGTATGAGACCACTACTGAAATTTCACAGGTATTTAATATTGCCCTGCATGTCTGTTGCAGGCAGAATAAATCAGTGAGTTCTGGTTTGTGGGATGTTTGTTCTGGTGTTCATTACAGTTCACTGACCAGGAACTGAAATACTGTTCTGTTGCTTTGTATCTCAAGGGACACATAGATCTCACAGGGCAATCTTTATAAATTCCCATGGTACTGGAAGATCTGAATTACATAGAAGAGAAATCTCTCTGCAAGTGCCAGAATAAGAGGGACATGCAGTAGACTTTCAGAACTCCAGTTCCCTTCACCCACTTCTAGGTCTCAGTTAACAGCCTCTCCAAAGCTTGGCCAGAGATGAGAAGACAAAGCAGACTCTACTTAGACATGAGGCTGAAGATTACCTCCTAGCCCTACGAACCATTCCTTCCTAGTGGCAGTGTTTTTATTTCACATTTTATAACTGTAAGACTACACAGTGTACAGCAACAGCAGCCTTAGTTCCATGTCTATTAGCTTCTCACAGTTATTCCTCAGACTTCCCAGAGATACTTCCCTTGGTAATGGCTCCTGGCAATTACCATCCAACTGACAACATTCTGCAGTCCAATTCAGCCTTGCTGAAGAGGGATTTAAGTGACACTTATGTCAAATAGAGTTGCACACATTTATATATGGTTGAATATGGCCTTCTAATAGGGCTACAAGTTTCAGTGTATAGTAATTTACCACAGGAGTGTGGCCAAAGTTTGATTGTACTCTGATGGCTATTAGCCCAAAGCTATGTGTATGTTAGTGACAGATTTTGAGATGGCATGCTCCCCGAAACTAACTCTGGGTAGACTAATGCCCACTACAGTTCTGCACCCTTAAACCGTATAACAGTTATCTTCTTAAGTGAGTTGCTTGAGGGAAAGTTAAGAAATGGCTGGTAGAAAGATCACTGCTCACCACAGTGGGGGATTTGAACCAGTTCCACCACCAAGCTGTAGTGGCAGGCTGAATTTTATAGCCACGTTTCTGCCATCCAAATGGTGTTATAAGAACAACTCTAAAGCAGAGTCAGTGTACTTACACATACAGCAAATACAGCAGCGTCGAGCAAAACTTGTATTACACATTAATAGCGGAATGGACAAAGATCAGAATTTGAACTCAATTCCCTCCTCCCTGTTCTCCCAACATGTCATCACAAAGGAAAAGCAGCAGCTCAGCAAAAGGGGGGGATTCCCAAGAAAGGCAACTCCTCCTCTTCGTATCCATGTTTGAGTCCCGAAGTGGAATATCCAGTATTGAGGGAATGCTCAGGGCTTGTTGGATTCAATCCAGAACAAAGAAGAATCAGATCGTTTCGCTACTGCTCAGCTAAATGCTGTTGATTCTTTTCGCAAAAGCAGATGTGGATGATACATGATTCACAGGCTCTTCGTGCCAAATTCCCTCTCGACATTTGCACTTACCTGAACATGCCATTTGGCTCTCTCTCTCACACATACACACACAGAGGAGATGAAGTAACAATATCCTGGGGCAGTTGCTCCTCCTTACCTTATGGACACTTTTGGGATTTTCCAGCCAAGCATAGTACATTTCCTCCACATAGTTCGAACTAGTCCCACTCAGAAATGGCTCAGCAGCAACAGGTGCACTGTAGCTCCTGATTTGTTGAAACGTCCGTGGTGCTGCCGGCTTGTGTTGGGAAATTGTCTTAACAGTCTGTGAGGCCGTCAATGGCCTCAATTTAGCAGCACAAGTCCTTAAGTGAAACATTTTTGTCCTGCAGCCGCTTACAGCCTCCTGTTGGTATAGGAATAAGAAGCATTTTAGACATTACAGCAGAACAATGCACAATATACAAAAAGAAATCAACCTAATAACCACATTGCTGTTATTTAGCATTTTTCATCCATAGATCTCAAAGCCCTTCTCAAAGATCAGTCTCAATCTCCATTTTACAGATGGGGAAATGAAGGCACAGAGAGGTCACCCAGCAGACCAGTAGCAGAGCCACTAACAGGTCTCCCATGTTCTAGCACAGGGGTAGGCAACCTATGGCACGGGTGCTGAAGGCGGCACTCACGCTGCCTGGGTCCTGGTCGCCAGTCCGGGGGCTCTGCATTTTAATTTAATTTTAAATGAAACTTCTTAAACTTTTAAAAACCTTATTTACTTTACATACAACAGTTTCGTTATATATTATAGACTTATAGAAAGAGACCTTCTAAAAAACATTAAGATGTATTACTGGCGTGCAAAACCTTAAATCAGAGTGAATAAATGAAGACTTGCCACACCATTTCTGAAAGGTTGCCGACCCCTGTCCTAGCGCAATGCTCCATCCATGAGGCCACACTGCCTTCCCTACATAATCTGACTTCTAATTTGGTTACTTGAAACCCAATAGTTTAATACAGGTATTAGCATTGCACAACCATTAATTTAAGATATGGACTAGTATCCCTTTGGGTTACCACTCCAGCCAGTCGCAGCCAGTCATTAAGGGAAGGGAATTTAAGCAGGAAATGGAACAGATTTTTTTGGGGGGTGGGGTGGGGGGTAGTTATCACTTATGGCTTTGAACCAAACATCTACATTTGCCAACCAAACCTAGCATCAATGTTTTCTCTCCTATTTTGTTTTCAGTTTATATTATGTGCAACTGATTTTAATATCTTAACTTCGAAGTTTCACATTTATCTAGTACTACTACATTGTGAATAGATGTTCTATTTTTTCTGATGACAGCTGATAAAAGGAGAAATCTCATCATTTATACTTGTCGGGGCACAGGAATGGAGGATGGAAGGCATGGCTGTAAATTTTATCAGAGAAAGCTGGTCATTAGGTTCTTGACTAAGACCGTCAGAAGCAAGGTTAGAGAAGAGATAAGGATGATTATAAACAAAAGGGATAGTGGGGAAAAAAGGAATTTATTGACAGGAGCAGGCACCCCAACAGAGAATGTAATTATAACTAATGGGAAGCAGCAGCAGCAAAGTGGTTATTTCATGCTGATAAGACTGCCACTCAGACAGCCACACTTCTGCCGAACTGTATTCCCATTCCCACCTCTCTGCAGTTCTCTTCACCTTTTTGCCCTTATTAGTGTCCATATATTGCACATTTCCACACTTCTGAAACAGGGAAAAAGCAGTCCTTCCTTGCAGCACAGTGCCTGCATGCATTTCACAGCATGTGCTCCATTGTTCCCTACTTGCACTAGGAAGAGGTCCTTAAAGCTTCAGAGTAAAAATTACCAGCTATTCTTATGCAAAATTAAAGAAGTTACATGTGAGAAGTATAAAAGGACAAAGTCTTAATGGATTTGCTGTCCAACTAAGAATGCTGAGAGCTGGAAACCCATATTTCCATTTTTTAAGAGTGGAGGACTGGAATTCAGAGGTTATGCCTTCCCTGGAAAAAAATAAAAAGGTTCCATTTTAACATCTCAAAGCAAAAACTTAGGCCTGATCTACACAGGCGAGGGCGGGGTGTCGATGTAAGATACGCAACTTCAGCTACGGGAATACCATAGCTGAAGTCGAAGTATCTTATTCCGACTTACCTCCTGTCCTCACAGCGCGAGATCGACATCTGCAGCTCCCCTGTCGACTCCACTACTGCCGCTCGCTCCGGTGGAGTTCCGGAGTCAACGAGAAGCGCATTCGGGGATCGATATATCACGTCTAGATGAGACGTGATATATCGATCCCCGTTAAATCGATTGCTACCCGCCGATATGGCGGGTAGTCTGGACATATCCTTAGCGGAGACAAGATAAAAATATTTCTTGCCTCTGTGTAGCTACATGGAGATAAACTCCAGGTGGAGAGGAGAAATTATAGGGTTGACTACAAGTAGCCACATTGATGTAAAAACTACCTGTGCCTTTTCTCCACTAGGATTTTACATCAAGACAGCGATTTCCATATTTAAAAAAATGCAGTTTTTTTTTTTTGCAGTGAAGACTTAGCCTTAGTTAGCCAGACTCCTAGAATTATTTTATGCCTAAAGCATATTAATTACAGTACCTTCTCAGCTGAATTATCAAGTCAATTTCAAAAAAGCTTCAAATAATTTCTGGTCCTTCTGCCAATTCCTTTTACAGTTGCCTTTTCCCATTTAAAAAATGGAATTTTTTTTTAATGGGAGTGGAACACATTTGAAAAATCTGGCCCTTACACCTCTGTTCACCTCACCAGCTATTCCTGTTAACATTTCAAATCAAGTGCTTGAGATAAACACTCACTCCCCTTTAAAAGAGAATGACCGTGCAAAAGTTATGACGGCATCTAGTTGCACAGATAAAACGGAATATTTCAGGATCATTCTGTTAGCAGAGCAGCCATCATTATGCCATAGAATACCAAGCAGTTTGTTTTGTTTTTTAAAAGGAGAGGAAAGTCAGTGACCACTCAGGCTATGTCTACACTACCACAGCAAGTCGACCTACGCTATGCAACTCCAATTACGTTAGTCGATGTACCTTAGGTCAAGTTACACCCAGGGGGTTGACGGGAGAAAATCTCCCGTTGACTTACCTTACTCTTCTTGTCAGGAGTAGAGTACAGAGATCGACTGGAGAGCGATCTGCAGTCAATTTGGCAGGTCTTTACTAGACACGCTAAATTGACTGCCAGTGGATCGATCTCAGAGCATTGATCCTGCCATAGGGTAGGCCTGCCCTTAGTAACCTTCCTAGGACAGTGACACAGGAGCTGGAAATTCCTTCCACAGAATTAGTATACTGGCTTGCAAGTTTGAGAAAGTGTTTGGAGGAAGATTGGGAGGAGATTGTAGTTAAGCTTTTGGTTTACAAAACATTCACATAAAAAACCTAACAAGTTTGTTCACTGAGTACCCATTAAATGGACATCAAAACAAATCTATCCCTAGCAGAGCATTGGGAGGGTTTGTCTGGCAGCTGGATTTTAGTGCTCAATGTCACGTTTTCTCATTTCCAGTCTAATGCGAAGATGATGTACTCAAACAGCGCACAGCTCTCCATCACAGCCAAAGCCACAAGAAAACAGCTTCAGTTACATGAATGCAGCTTAGAAACATTTTCCATTATCCCCATTCCTATTTAGCAGGCACTGGCTGAGAGTTAAACTGGTTAACTGGAACGGCACTTTTTTTCCCCCCCAAGTGCAATTGTTGCATTGCTCACTCAGCAGTCATTGTGCTTTTGACCCAGATTCAATCAAGTCCTAGTTGAAAAGTATAGTACCTTTCTTCCTATGCACCTATCACAGCACTATTAAAAAGGGAGCTCGTGAAGACAAAGAACACAGGTCATAGAACTGAATGCCTCAGGAAACTTGTGACAGGATACAGAACAGTTGGTCACATTAGGAAAGGACACCTGTGAAATGAGTTAGGGCCTCAGTTCTGCTCCTAGGAGGCAGGTGCTCACATCAAAGGCTCCTTGCAACAGGTTCTTTTATTAGAGGTCTCAGAACAGGGATCAAGAACTTGAAAGGCCACAACCCTATGGTGTATCTTCACTAGGAAAAAAGTTATGTTCTTAATCTGAGTTAGCTAACGGGTGGTACAATCCTCATGAAGATAAGGTAGGCTGCAGTTTTTCACGACTTAGCACATCAGTATAAACCCTAAGCTCCTTCCCACTCTCTGCCAGAAAGGAGTGACATCTTACAGCAAGATAACTCACTCTAACCCACTTCCCCACACCCCTTTTGGCAGTGAAAACATAGCCCTTAAGTTGGCTTGCTAACCTGTATGAAAAACTATACACTGCTTTGTCTTCACTTGGATTTTACCTCATGGTAGTTACCTCACGCCGAGAGGCTTATGGACCAAGTTTTCATTTAATTTAGGAGCCCAACCTAAGACATTTTGGATCTGACCTTCAAAGATGTTGAGCACTAACAGTTTTCAATCACTGCTGTGAGAGCTCAACACCTCTGAAAGTCAGGTCTAAGCATTCCAATTAGAACTTGTCTAATGTGACAAGCTTGTCTTGCGTGAGAGACCTTTGTACAATTGCATAGCAAAAGCTTTGGCTAAAATTGTAGCACCACAATGACTAAAGAAACTGGCCTGGAATTACTACATAGTGCAAGTTCTTTCCCAGGTTTAGGAATAACTGAAACAACAGCTTCTGTTAGAGTAGGTGAGAGAGTTTGCTGATTCTTGGCCTCACTAAACAAATTCAATAATATAGGCGTTAAAGTTTCAGAAAACTTTTTGTAAAATTCAATTGTGAATCCATCTGCTCCAGGAGTCTTTCCAACTTTCATTTCCTTCATAGCCTAATTACTGCAGTTTCCAGAGGAGCATCAGAAAGTTCTGAGTCTCAGAAGTATGACAGAGACAATCCACTAAAAAAAAGTCCAGTAGGGCATCTTTACTGATTCCCCTTTGGCTATAGTTTTGAATAAAATTGTTGAAATTGTTTATTAATATTTGACAGTTGTATATAATTTATTGCTACTATCGCAAATAGCAGCAAACTTATTTCTGTTCACCTTTTGCTTATTCGTATGCCAACAGCTTGCCAACTCTCTTGCCAGATTCCCAATAGTTTTGCTTCAAACAGAATAAAACAAAAATGCAGCCTTTTGAGACACAAGTTTGTTTATTTCATATCTTCGATTGATGGGGATTCTGAGACTCTCCCTGAAGAAAGCAGAAACAAGCAACAGCTATTATTAATTCCAAGTGTAGACACTTATTTTTGAACAAAAGTGTCTTGCTCCTGTTTAGCTTAACCCACTTTAAAATAGGAACAGGACACTCTTGTTCCAAAACAACAGTGTCTACACATGGAGTTATTAAGGAACAACTCTGTGTTCCTAAGCTCTTATTAGACTCCTAAGAACTGAGGTATCCATTGGCCCAACTCCAAATAGAGCGCTTGAGCTTGTCTATATACAGAAGCTGCGCAGGTTTAACTTGAATCAGTTTAGTTACATCATAAGAACTTCTGTCTGTGGGGTCTCATATTGGTTTAAAATGAGATACAATAGTTTAGCTTGTGCCTGTACGTTTACTGATACAAGATAAACTGATAAGAGTTTAGACACTAAGCCGCAACAGTTTAACTAAAACAGTATTAAAGCGTACAACGTATCACACGTACAACTTTCTGTGTGGACAAGGCTTTTAGCATTAAAGCTGGATTTGAACTCACAAAATTCCCCAATTCTGTTTTTAGTGTTTTCACTGAAAGATCAATGAATGAAATATTCAGAGTAAACCTAGTATTCAAACTATGCAAGGGTATACTATTAAACAAGGTAGATTAAGCTACCAATTTGGCCTCAAAGCACCCAGAAGAGTCAATGAAAGCTGCCACCGAAGACAGACTCTTAGGAATTGTTTTTGCTTAAACCAGAACCAAGCCAAACAAACAGAAGATTAAGATAGAATTAATGTTTGATTAAAGGAAAATCAGGTTGTTAAGTAAGTGTAATGAACCCAATGTATATAAGCATCAGAGTAACAGGAAAACAAAAATCTTGAAGTGTCTGAGTTTTGTTAACATTTGTTAAGTGTTTTGAGAATGCTAAGTGTTATTAGTTTTAAAACACAGGTTCCTTACTAGGTGACCAAATGATGGTTGTATTTTTTTTAAATTGGTAAAAACTATTAGTTTGCACTTTTTTGTTGAATGGGGCCTAGCATGTCTGAGTATGTGTAGCATTAACTACTGCTGTAGAGGGTCATTTTATTTTTAAAGATGGTATGTACTTATCCAAGGTCACCTCGAACAAGATAAGTCCTTATAACTGTTCAGTCAGGACCTATGACAATTAAGTCTAGTACTATCAAAACAGAGGAAATGGAGTGAGTTTTCCCTCCACTCAGCTAGGGCTGAAAACTCATTTGGAGTTTAAAAGAAAAAGATGCACTAAAAAAGTCAGTCTAGTCATGTTCCCAATAACTAAAACCCCGACACACACATTTAGTGCAACCCCGTTAAACAAACTGATCCAGACGTGATGGGACAGTAGTTTCCAAACAAACTACAGAACACATGCTATCAGTTTGTTTAACCTTAAGCTATTCAGTAGTGCCTACTGAGAAAATAAAGATTCCGGACAATTAGCTCTTACAACTAGGACTAATAACAAGGTAAATTACAAGGTAAAAATGCCCCCACAATCTTGACCACTTCCCTTCAAAATATTGAAGAGTTTTCTGCAGGACATTCTGTCTAAATGAGGTTCCTGATCACATTTATCCTATAGGAATCTATGCAGATCATAGCTTTTCGCCCCCAAGATATAATCGCTGAGCTGTTTACTATTATTATAAAGTGAATGGTGCACATTCATCCGAGGTATAACTCCCTTGAAGTCAACAGGATATAAACCAATAATGAATTTATCAGTATGAAAATAAAACTTTCCAACTTTATTAAAAGGCAAAGCAAGCATATTCTATTCTGTGTATAGAACTGGCACTTGCATTCCTCTCCTGTCAGCATATTTCAACCTCTTTGTGCAAGATATTTCTGATTGTAGGGAAGACATATCCAAAGACAAACAAAGTTAACACAGGCTCTCACATGGGTTTTAGTCCAAGTCCCTGTACTACCCACACGCAAAAAACTTTTGACCCAGGTTTGGAGGTTCTTTGGGCCTGCATTACCTTATCTGGCTGAGGGTACAGGTCAGAACCCTGGTTCTGCTTTAATTCAGACTGTAACCTGTTCATTTAGTAGTATGGATCTAGCTATAATCCAAGTTATTTAACTAAGTGTTGACAGTCCTCCAATACCATCCCACAATTCCCTCAGGGGTGTATTTTCCTATCCTTCTACCCACTTCCTCCTTCTGCACCAGCACTCAGCACTTATATACACCAGTTTGGCACTTAAACCCACTCCACACAGCCCACCACACTGCTACAAGCACTTGAATAGAGTGATGTCATCCTCATCCTAGCATGCTGTTACCTGGCCAGAGGTTCACATCACAGAGCACTGCAGCGCTAAGAACCATGGGATACCATAAATCCTACCACTTAACCCAGGTTACTGAAGCATCAGAGTAGATGCAGCTCACCAGTATGACTTGGGTGTGAGCATCCACCCTGAGAAACCGCACTCAACCTTGGCCAGTCTGGGTTCCCAGATCTGCATTAACTGCAGTGAGGACATACCTTCTGTGTATAATGAGTTTCTTACATTCAACTCCCTATCCAATTTTTAAGTCGAAACAATCATGACATCGAGCAGAAAATCAAGCAGTAAGAATACTTTTCATACCAACCCTACATTTCCCTGACTTGAGTCAATTAAACCTGCTGAATTTCACTATTAGAATTCCCTTTTTCAAACAGGCCAAGTGGGCATGAAGGGACATTTAACAACATTCACTGAGGATTGTGACTATGATTGAGGCTAAGTCTACACTGCAGACAAATATATTGGTATAACTACGTCGCTTAGGGATGTGAAAAAACCACACCACTGAGCAACGTAATTATACTGACCTAAACCCCAGTGTACCCAGTGCTATGTAAATGGAAGAGTTTCTCCCACCAACACAGCTACCTCTCACGGAGGTGGATTAATTACACTGCTTCTCCATCGTGCAGTAGAATCTTCATGTGCAGTAAGACAACAAAGCAGCTGCACATGAAGACAAGCACTGACTCACGCGATAGTTAATGCCCAGAAGGGACAGACCTGGACCAACAGCTTCCTTTTTGCTCTAACAATGTTTCCAATTCCTGCTGGGAGGTGCTACGCAGAAAAGCAGGACACATTCCCCAGAGGTTGACATTTGTTTACATGAAAGTGTTTAAATCATGCAAAAGGAGAAATGGAGGTCATAGCCTAGACAAGTGTGCTAGATACCTTCTAACAAGGCAAAACCCACCAACCATAGGTCAACATGAAGGTGAGTAGGGTACCCACAAGTATGCTCCTTGGGAAACGCTCGAGGGAGCAGGCTGGCACCCACCCCTAAGGGGTGAGAAGCAAAAGGACTCTGGGCTTCTCAGCACGATACTGACCGCAGATGAACTTTTAAATTGACCTCTGGCTAGGAGGTACCTGATGTCATGGAAGCTGTTCTTACCACCATCTGACCGCTAAGGGGAAGGGGCTCTCCCGCCTCCAGGAACAAAGACTCCCGGGGAGGGGAGAGATACGGGCTCTCCACTACTAGGCCGCTGCATTATTTGGGGGGGGGGGGGGGGGCGGAAACACCCCCACTCCAGGAACCAGCCCAGTGCCTGCCTCTGAGGTACCCAAGTCACAGCGCCACGGGGGGAGAGAACAACGCTGTGCTCAGTGCCAAGCCCCGATGGGGCCGGGCAGAGCCGGCCGGGCGCTCGGGCTCAAGCCCTGGCCCAGCCCCTGACTCGCTCTGTACCTCAGTTTCCCCGCCTGCGCGAGAGGGCTGATGCTGCCGGCTCCCGCCCCAGAGCGCAGGGGCCAGGCCCCGCAGGGGAGGGGGGACCCCCCACCCCAGCTCCCTCCACGTGGGGCCGCGCTCCCCTGCAGTCTGCGGAGCTGGGGTCTCGGCCGCTCGCGCTTTGCGGCCCCGCCCCCCACCATCCAATCAGCGAGCGGCCCCGCCTCAGCTCACAGCCGCTCCCCGACAGCCCGACCTATCACAGCGGCGATGGCAGCGCGCCGCCTCCTTACTGGCCGCTGCCGCCATCACTCCCCGTGACCTCACCCGCCCCTCGGCTGAGGCGCCCGGGCGGCGGCGCCAAGGACACTCCGGGCTCAGGGGCACGAGGCAGCGCCCTGCTCCCCGCGGACCAGCTCCCTAGGCCTGGTCAGCGCCCACCCCCCAGGCCACGCGGTACCTGCCGCCGCGTCCGTCCCGCCCGCCCGCGGCTCTGCTCTGACAGCCGCCGCCGCTCTGCGCGCCAAGTACCGCCGCCCCGCCCCCTGCGTGCTGCGTCACCGCGCTTCCCCGCCTGCTCCCGGGTCACGTGTCAGGGATTCGCCCTTGACCCGCTCCGTAGTGGTGCGCTGGGATCCGCGCCCGTGTGTGCGGCCCCGTCTCGCCACCACGTGACCAATAGCGGGGCGGGGCGGGACACTGAGGGGGAGGGGGCGCGAGGCAGTGGTGGGCATGTGGCTGGGGGGATGGCGAAGAGGCATTGGGGGCAGTGGGGGAGGGAGGTGTTGGGAGATAGATGCAGGACTAGGGTGTGGGGTGGGTGCAGGACATTGAAGGGTGAGGTAGCTGGGGGGCTGGGTGCAGGACATTGGGGCTGATAGGCATTGGGGAGATGGCATGGGGCACTGGAGGTGCTTGGTTTTGGGGGGGGCAGGGTAGGTGGTGATGGGGAGGTGCAGGACAAGGGGGGAGGTATAGGTCGGAGGGGGTGCCAGTCACTGGAGGGCATGTGGTGGAGGCATCAGTCAAGCCTGAGTGATGATTTGAGGCATAGAGGATTGGGACAGTGTTGCCTGTGTCCATTCACCCACTTCAGGAAGGCTCTTTGGCTGGCCATGCCAGCTCCATGCACTGCTGCCTGTATGTCTGAACCAGGTCACAGACTCACAGATCGTGCCCACTTTTGGCCCCGTGGAGGGTGCCCCTTTGAATGCGACAGCCTTTCTCGGGGTTCAACTCTCTCTCGGAGTCAGGCCTCTCCGCCTCCTGGAGCCACACCTCTCTGAGCCTTAGCATGTCTGTCTCTCTCCATGGTCCCCCCTCAGGGAGTCCATGCTCTCTGGACCCCCTGGGCCTCCTCACCCCCGAAGGGGTTCATGCAACCCTGTTCTTTAGACCAGAGTGACTCTCAGCTAGCATAAAACAGGGGGTTTATTGAGAGTGGACACGCCAGAAGTCTCCGGGACTCAGGCCTGGCGTCGCTCGGTACAGCACATCCAGCCCTGCATCCAGGTGGACTCCGCTGCTCCCCTCTCAGCCCAGAGCCCCCCCCCCCCCCCGTTCCAGCTGGGCTCCATATCCTTGGCCCTAAGCCCCGCCTGTCGGTGTCTTCTCTCACGGTAAATAGGGTCATAACAGGATTGCCTGGGTCTCTCTCCTTCAGCTCCTCTGGCCCCTCTGGCTGGAGCGACTGTCTCTCTTCGCAGACCCATTGTCCTCCACTGGCCAACCGATGTGACTCCTGAGCTGGGTCTAGGTCACCAGGTCACGATCGCTGGGGTCTCCATCTCCAGACCGTTGCGGGTCCACGTTCCTTCTCCGGTCTCTGTAACAACAAATCCCTTTCCCTCACTCGTAAACAGTACGCTGGGGACACTGAGTCCCTCCTTGGATGCAACCACTGGAAACACAGAAAAACCAAGAAACCCCCCACTTTGTCACACATTTCCGCAGGGTGGCTGTGGGCACCTTCACAGCCTAGTCGGGGAGATCCAACACCTGCAACCTCAGGATGATGCCAGTGCTGCCCTGAACAATGTGTGAGATCACCTGAGAAGTTGCCATGTCGATCGCAGGGCTTTACAACTGTGATAAAAGCACCTGCAGTTGCAGCACCTTGTCAGCATTAGCTGACGTGGGACTGGAACAGAACTCCTGGGTTTTTGTCTTGGGGGTGGGGGGGGGCATGTTGCTAGGTGTTTAGAGCACTGACCAGGCTCGTGTCTGGCTCTGCTAACTGACCTGGTGTGTAGCTCAGACAAGTTTCTTCTCTCCGTCAGCTGTAAATGGAGAGGTAATAATTACCCATGCCACCAGCCCCAGGCTTCATTACGTTTGGCATGTTCTTTTTATCGTATGGAACTAAGGGCAATTAACAAGTTTATGAGCTGAGAAGGAGGCTTCGAGCCAGGCCCTATTAAAATTGTGCAGGGATGCTGTCTGCAGACTAGTACAAGAACCATAAGCTTCTTCAGGGAAAGATGAATGCACTTTAAGCTGCCTGACCTGTGAAGATAAAACAGGATTAGAGCAGCCTGTGCTGCCAACAGTGGCCAGGCCAGAGACAGGGAAGTCGTCATTTATGCAATTCCTTATGTGCAGGCTTATGGGAAGTCTCCTCTACTTCAACACAATGAACTTTTACTACACGGGCTCTCCTGCCCTGCCTACCCCAGTGCTGGGCACTGGGAGCACTACCCCAGTGTGAGAGCAATAGTCAGTTGCTTCACTAATCTGCATGTCTATGCTGGCTTGCCCAGTCAGCAATATAGCAGCTAATCACTTAGAAGGGCCTTCGGGTGCGGGCCTTGCTGGCTCCAGGCAGCTGTTTCTTTTTCGTCTCAGAAGCCTGATAGAGTAGATGGCTTAATCATCCCTCTGCCATTAAACCTTCTGTAATATTCTCTTGGCCAGGCGAATCAGGGCCAGGGGCCAAAGGGAGCGAACAGCCTCCCCTCTATTAGTTGTCAACTTCCAATGTATAACTAGGTGTGGAAATAGGACCACTTCCAAAGTAGAATAACAGTCCCAGGGGAGTGGAACTGTGGGCAGCAGTACACCTTGCAGATGCAGTTTGCCATCTGATGTCAACCTGGTAGAGGAGCAGGGCTCAAGAGTTGATGGGACGCATGTAGACCCAGAAGCCATCGTGAGAACTAAAAGCTTAGCAGTGTCCGAAGATAGATAATGCCACTGAAGAGTGTGACTCCCCAAGGAGCTTGGTATTGTCTCCTCCTATGCATGTTAATCAGATTGCTGATGAGAACATAAAGCTTAGCAGTGTCCGAAGATAGATAATGCCACTGAAGAGTGTGACTCCCCAAGGAGCTTGGTATTGTCTCCTCCTATGCATGTTAATCAGATTGCTGCTGATCAGCCGAAAGGGTGAGAAGAGGAGAAACAAGGAAGAGGACCCAGTCACCCAGCTGCAAAACTCACCCCTGACACAAACCTTGCCCTCACACCCACACCCTTTTTCGAACTCTTTGTTTAAGTCAGTTTCAATTACCCTGTGGCCCTGGAAAGGTACCAGGGAAGTGCTCTCCAAAGTATCTGCCTGGGGCAGGCAGAATTGCACTAATGGGGGAGATAGATACAAGGGGCCCAGTTTGCAGGATATCTTAAAGGACTGCCTGAAACTCCATGTGTTCAATGTGCCATTCCCAGGAGAGCGAGACATTTACTAACACAGCTGGCTTTTTATTAACCAATTGATTCCAAATGTACCTGCTGTGACAGGTTGGGTCATAGAAACCCCCTTGGGAACTGCCAGCTGATGTGCGGAGACTGCCTCTGAGCCCGTTTTCCCTGGCAGCTTGAGACTTCAGTGCCCTGCCTGGTTTGAGCCAGACATGCTAGCCTGCTACAAACACAGACCCAGGTCTGAACCACGTCCCCCAAAAGCTTCAGGCTTAACTGAAAACAGCTTAAGAAGTGTTGTTGTCTCCAACACTCAGGTTCCCAACTCCGAGGCCCCTTCCTCAAATATGGCATCCCCATATCATGCTGCCAACCAGGCTGGGGCATCTAATGCCATTTTGGGACATGGTGTGGGTGGTGGAGCCAGGTCAGAAACATAGATGATGGAACTAGGGGTGCTGCCTCACCCCCTGACTCAAAGTGGTTTCCATCATATACAGGGTTTACAGTTTGGTTCAGTGGCTTTCAGAACCCCCTCTGTACAAATTGTTCCAGCCCCTCGGTCAGAGGATTGTCTTACACAGAACGAAAGGGTTAGAATAGGGGTCGACAACGTATGGTACACATGCCAAAGATGGCACACAAGCTGATTTTTGATGGCATGGGGGGCTTACTGAGCCGCTCAGCCCACCGCCGTGCTGGGGGTTCCTGCTGCTGGCCCCTTGCCAGCTGGGGTCCCTCCGCTGGTCCCACTCAGGACCTGCTACAGGCCTAAGGGAAGGAACCCCAGGCTGGCAGCGGGCTGAGATTCCAGCTGGCAGGAGCCAGTGGCCAAAACCCCAGAGCGGGGCGGGCCGAGTGTGATGCGGTAGGGATTGTCTGTGTGGGGGACGGGAGAGCCGAGGATGACTTTAGGTGAGGCAAAGGACCTAAGCCTGTAACCTGAGCCAGGGAGGGGGGAGGTGTGTGAGCACCTTTGCCCAGGATGCCGGACAAAGGAAGGGGCAGGCTGGAGGGAGTTCAGTTCAGTTTCGGTTTTGGGCTGGGTGGTTGGAATTTAGGGAATCCCAAGCTGGGGATTAAGCTTCCTGAACCTCAGAAGGACTTGACTGAGGGGTTCTGCTTGTGCCTACAAGCTCTGCTGTATCCTTCGTTCCTGTTGTCCAATAAACCTTCTGTTTTAGTGGCTGGCTGAGAGTCACTGTAAGTCCCAGGAAGAGGAGTGCTGTGCCGGACTCCCCCACACTCCATGACAACTGGTGGTAGCAGTGGGATCTACTTCACCCCGTGGACGGCGCTTCCTGCAGTAAGTGACTGGGGAGCAGTAAAACAAAGGGACGATTTTAGGGGTGATTAACCCCTGGGAGTGTGTGACCAGAGAGAAGGACTTTGCAGTAACAGGATCCCCTGGGGGATTGCAGCAAGCGGTCCCAGGGGCGGAGGAGTCTGCAGCTCGGCCCTGGCAGAGAGGTGGTGACCTCAAGAAGGGCTGGTGCACTAGCAGTCTCCCTGGAAACCGTGGGGAGCAGCAAGCACCCCGGCCTGTGAGTGGCCAGCAGAAAGATGTATGCCAAGTGGCTTAAGTTCGACCTGGTGGAGCTGTGCAAGCAGAAGGGGCTGCGCAGAGGGAGGCTCACCAAAGACCAGCTGATTGCCCAGCTGGAGGAGGGAGATCGCTTGAATGAACTGATCCCTGTCTCTGAAGGAAGCAGCCTGGCAGATGCAGCGCATGCACCAGTGTCTGTCCCCGCTGGGAGTGGTCAGCCAGCGGCTGAGGGCTTCCCAAGACCCCTCCTTCCTATGCCTAGGGGAAGGGTGAGGAGGAGCCCAGCGACTACTGAGGGCACCGTGACCCCCTGGCCAGCAGAGGATCCTCCCGGTGAAGCTCGCTCGCCAGCAGGGGATTGTCCCGGCGACGCTCGGCATCCGAGGAGCAGAAGTGGCTGGAATGGGAGAGAGAGCTAAAACAGAGAGCTGGAGGATCGTGAGAGACAGAGGGAACTTGAGGAGAGACAAAGACAGTGGGAACTGGAGGAGAAAGAGAGCGTCATCATGAGCTGGAACTGGCGAGGCTGAGGGGCAGCAGGCCCCCGGCTGCAGTGAGTGAGGGTGGGCCTAGGACTGCAAGGAGCTTTGACAAGTGCATCCTGGCCCAGCGTAAGGAGTGGGAGGACATGGATGACTTTCTGGATGCCTTTGAGATAGCCTGTGAGCTGCACCAAGTAGATCCTGCGGTCAGGCTCTGGGTTCTCATCCCCTTACTGGACCCCAAAGCCGTGGCACTGTACCGCCAGCTGGGAGAGGAGGAGAAAGGGAACTACGAACTATTCAAGCAGGCCCTGCTGCGTGAGTTTGGGCTGACTCCTGAGATGTACCGGGAGAGGTTCCGGAGTCAGGATAAAACCCCTGAGGTCTCATATCTGCAACTAGCCATCCACCGTGAGGTCACATACCTACAACTGGTCAACCGGCGCAGGGGTACGCCCGCAAGTGAACAGCTGGGGCCCAAACTAAAGAGGACCTGCTTGACCTATTCATACTGGAGCACCTGTACGAGCAGTGTCCATCCGACCTGAGGCTGTGGTTGATGGACCAGAAGCCAGAGAACCCGCAGCACGCAGGCCAGCTGGCCGACCAATTTGTGGACAGTTGGGCAGGGGATAACAGGGAGGAATCTCGAAGGAGCAGACCAGACCTTGCCTCAACGCAGAGAGAGAGTCACCATGGGACCTCCAGCGGGGGCCTATGGAGAACCCCACCAAAGGGGAACATCCAGCGTCAGGTCCATCCGACCCACTCGAGGGGACCCACAAGACATGGGTTGCTATCACTGTGGCCAACGAGGCCACATACGGGCCCAGTGCCCAAGCTCAGGGACAAACCGAGCAGACCCAACCCGCAGAGGTTGACTGGGTAAAGACCCAGTCGGATGAGGGCAACATTCCCAGGAAAGGGGGGCTGGCAGTTACCACCTGTGAAGGAGGGAGGAGGTCCCCAGGTCAGCTCCTCCGGGGGCTGGATGCTCCAGGCTCGAGGTTTTTGGTTTACAGGGTGGGTGCAGGGCTGCCCCTCTGGAGAGAGTGCCTGGTTTCCCTGGAGGTAGATGGGAGGAAGGTCACTGGGTACTGGGACACGGGCGCAGAGGTGACGCTGGCCCGGCCCAGGTGGGTGCCTTCAGATCGGATGGTGCCTGACACCTACCTGACCCTGATGGCGTGGGCGGGACCCCATTCAAGGTACCCCCCGTGGCGAGGGTACACCTAAAGTGGGGGACCAAGAAGGGCCCCAAGGACGTGGAGGTACACCCACATTTGCCCATGGAGGTGTTAATGAGGGGGTACCTGGAGGTCTGGACAAGCAATGCTGGGGATGTCCTGGTTGTGACCCGCAGTCAGAGTCAGCACTGCACCCTGACAATGGGGAAGGTACTCTGCCCGAGGCTCAGGACCCTAACCCGGTGGGGAGGAAACACCCAGGGACACGGCTCAGAGAGGCTGTGACCTCAGACCCAGCCAGCAAGAGAGAGCAGGTCCCCATCCCTTTCCCAGCTGCTGAGTTCCAAGCTGACTTGCAGAAAGATCCCTCCTTGTGGAAGCCCAGGGACCGGGCTAACCTCAGTGCAGTACAGACCATGAGGAGAGGTTGCAAGGAGAGGTTCCTGTGGGAGAAGGGGTTCCTGTACCGAGAATGGGCTCCCTCAGGGGAAGTAGAGTCATGGGGGATCAGGAGGTGGCTGGTGGTTCCCCAGAAGTTTCGCCACAAGCTACTGTACCTGGCCCACGACATCCCTCTCGCAGGGCACCAGGGAATCCGGCGCACCAGGCAGAGGCTGCTACAGAACTTTTACTGGCCTGGGGTCTTTACCCATGTCCGACAGTACTGCCAATCCTGTGACCCCTGCCAGAGGGTGGGGAAGGCCCGGGGCAAGGGGAAAGTGGTTTTGAGGCCTTTACCCATCATAGAAGAACCTTTCCAGAAGGTGGCCATGGACATAGTGGGACCTCTCAGCAAGACGACCCAGTTGGGGAAGAAATACATTCTGGTGGTGGCAGATTTCGCCACTCGCTACCCCGAGACGGTGGCCTTGTCCTCTATTGAAGCAGACACCGTGGCACATGCGCTGCTGACCCTTTTCAGCCAGGTGGGGTTCCCCAAGGAAGCCTTAATGGACCAGGAGTCCAACTTCATGTCGGCCCTTCTCCGGTGCTTGTGGGAGAAATGTGGGGTTCGGCACAATTGGGCCTCAGCGTATCACCCCTCGTCCAATGGGCTGGTGGAAAGGTTTAGCGGGACGCTAAAGATGATGTTAAAAACATTTATGAACCAGCACCCGCAGGACTGGGACAGTTACTTACCTCACCTGCTGTTTGCATACAGGGAGGTACCCCAGGAATCTACCGGGTTTTCGCCTTTCGAACTGTCATATGGGAGGCAGGTAAGGGGGCCCCTGGACCTGATGAGAGACGAATGGGAGGGGAAGGCCATTCATGATGGAGAGTCGGTGGTTGAGTATGTCCTGACCTTCTGGGAAAGACTTGCCGAGTTCATGGGCCTGGCCAGGGAGAATCTGGCCCGAGCCCAGAGGAAGCAGAAGGTCTAGTATGACTGCACGGTGCGGGCCCGCGCCTTCGCCACCGGGAATCAGGTGATGGTTCTCATCCCTGTGAGAAAGAACAAACTCCAGGCCACCTGGGAAGGGCCCTTCAAGGTTATCAAGCAACGAAATGAGGTAACCTATGTGGTGGAGCTGTCGAACCGGGCGCACTACTGCCGGGTGTACCGTGTGAATATGATGAAGCCATACTATGACGGGGGAATGTGGTGTTGGCCATGTGTGGACATTGGGAGGAGCAGGGAGATGACCCTTTAGTGGATCTATTCCATGGGACAAAAGCTGGTTCCCCCCTGGAGGCAATTCCCCTCTCTGATCAGCTGACCCTGGCCCAGCATGCTGAGATCAGAGGGTTGCTGCATCTACACCAACAGCTGTTTTCCAACCAGCCTGGACTCACTAATTTGACTGTCCACCGGGTGGAGACCAGGTCACATCCCCCTATAAGATGCTCTACTTTTTGGGTCACCGGGAAAACTGTCCAGGACCTAGGAAGAGAGGTCAGGGACATGCTGGCTTTGGGGGTGATCCAGCTGTCTTCCAGCTCTTGGGCCTCATCAGTGACGCTGGTCCCCAAAAGGGGTGGGTCGATCCGATTCTGCGTGGACTATCGAAAGCTCAATGCCATCACTGTATCTGATGCCTACCCCATGCCCAGGCCTGACGAGCTCCTAGACAAGCTGGGAGGTGCTTGGGACCTCACCACCATGGATCTTACAAAGGGCTACTGGCAAGTGCCACTGGACGCAGATGCCAGGCTGAAATCGGCCTTTATTACCCCTCTGGGGCTCTATGAGTTTCTAACCCTGCCCTTTGGCCTCAAGGGAGCGTCGACCACCTTCCAGCACCTGGTGGATCAGCTACTGCGGGGGATGGAGAGTTTTGTCATGGCATATATTGACGACATCTGTGTCTTTAGCCAGACCTGAGAGGACCACGTGTCCTAGGTTAAACAAGTCCTGGACTGACTCCGGGAGGCTGGGCTGACCGCAAAGGCTGAGAAGTGCAAGGTGGGGATGGCTGAAGTATCTTATCTGGGCCATCGGGTGGGGAGCGGCTGCCTAAAGCCAGAACCAGCCAAGGTGGATGTGACCAGAGACTGGCCCACTCCCCAGACCAAAAAGCAGATCCAGGCCTTTATTCGGATGGCAGGGTACTATCGAAGGTTCGTGCCCCACTTTAGCACCAAGCCGCCCCCATCACTGAGTTGTGCAAGAAGGGGAAGCCAGACAAGGTGGTCTGGACGCGAGCAGTGCCAGCAGGCTCTCCAGTGCTGAAGGAGGCTCTGGTTAGTGACCCAGTTCTGGCAAACCCAGACTTTGACAAGCCCTTTATGGTGTTCCGACGCGACACCTCAGACACGGGACTGGGGCGGTGTTAATGCAGGGGGATGAAAAAGGGGGAGAGACACCCATTCGTGTACCTGAGCAAGAAGTTGCCACTACTCCGGGAGCAGAACTACGCGGCCATCGAGAAGGAATGCCTGGCCATGGTGTGGGCCCTTAAGAAACCTAGAGCCATATCTCTTTGGGCGACACTTCACCGTGTACACAGACCACTCTCCCCTGACCTGGCTGCACCAGATGAAAGGAGCCAACACCAAGCTCCTGAGGTGGAGCCTGCTTCTGCAGGATTATGACATGGACGTGGTCCATGTGAAGGGAAGCACCAACCTGATAGCAGACGTGTTGTCCTGGAGAGGGGGCCCTGAACTTCCCCAGGTCACTGGGCAGAGTTCAGTCTCAAGGGGGGAGAGACGTTGTCACGGAGTGTGAGGGAGTCTGGCACAGCACTCCTCTTCCTGGGACTCACAGTGACTCTCAGCCAGCCAGTAAGACAGAAGGTTTATTGGACAACAGGAACACAGGCTACAGCAGAGCTTGTGGGCACAGCCAGGACCC
The DNA here is from genome assembly GCF_003597395.2 of Chelonoidis abingdonii. Classification (NCBI taxonomy): domain Eukaryota; kingdom Metazoa; phylum Chordata; order Testudines; family Testudinidae; genus Chelonoidis; species Chelonoidis abingdonii. Next base: position 150,455,590 of record NC_133770.1, read on the forward strand.
CTCAATCAAGTCCTTCTGAGGTTCAGGAAGCTTAGTCCCCAGCTTGGGATTCCCTGAATTCCAACCACCCAGCCCAAAACCAAAACTGAACTGAACTCCCTCCAGCCGGCCCCTTCCTTTTGTCTGGCTTCCTGGGCAAAGGTGCTGACCCCCTCCCCCCCACCTGGCTCAGGTTACAGGCTTAGGTCCTGTCCCTCACCTAAAGTCATCCCCGGCTCTCCCATCCCCCACACAGACAGTCCCTACTGCATCACACTGAGCCACTCAGCCTGCCACTGCTTTGGGGTTCCCACTGCTGGCCCCTTGCCAGCCAGGGTCCTGCTGCTGGCCCCACTCAGCGCCCGCTGCTGGTCTGGGTGAAGGGACCCCAGGCTCGTAGTGGGCTGAGACCCCGGCTGGCAGAAGCCGGTGGCTGAAACCCCAGAGAGGGGCTGGCGGAGACGCTCAGCCCACCCCTGAAACCTCAGAGCTGGGCAGGCTGACCTGCTTAGCCCACCCCCGCTCTGGGGTTCTGGCTGCTGGCCCCTTGCCAGCCAGAGTCCCCGCAGCCCCACTCACCTTGCTCCCAGCGCAGGCCCCCTGCCAAACAGGGTCCAGGCTTCTGGCCCTGCTCAGCACTACTAGCCGATCTGGGGTTCCAGCCGCTGACCTTCTGCCAGCCGGTTATCAGCTAATAACTCAGAAGCCTGCGTGCAGCTTAAAGTATCCAAATATGTGCCACCAGACATTGGAAAACTCAGCAAGGAAAAGCCAGGGCAAGGATCACACTAAACTAATAAGATCTGCATTTTAATTTAATTTTAAATAAAGCTTCTGAAACATTTTGAAAACCTTTTTTACTTTACATATAACAGTAGTTTGGTTATATATTATAGACTTGTAGAGAGACCTTCTAAAAAATGTTAAAATGTATTACCGACATGCAAAGCCTTAAATTAGAGTATATACGTGAAGACTCGGCACAGCACTGCTGAAAGGTTGCCAATCCCTGGGTTAGAACATGGATGTCTAGCCGCGCTAGACAAATAAACCCATGGGCCCTAAGGAGGGATGTGGATTGGTCCTATTGGTGTGTGTGTGTGTGTGTGGATGGGCCTATGGAAGGCAGGGGAGCTGTGGATGGGCCCCAGGAGAGTGTATATGAGCCCTACAGTGGATAATGGGGGCTGCAGATGGGCCATACAGGGTATGTGTGGAGGACGGTCTCACAGGAAGAAAGGGGCTATTGATGGGCCCTACGGGTAACGGGTGTGTGGAAGAGTCCCAGACAGGAGACCGGCTTCTGCCCAGTTAGTACCCTGCAGGAAAGGAGAACCATCAAGGAACAGGGAGGGGTGAGTGAATGTGAGGATGATAGATGTCACATAAGGCAAAAGGACCTGTGGAACTGACTGCCACAAGAACTCTGTGAGGCCAAGGGATCAGAGGTTGATGTGTAGAATGGGAACTGTCACTCTTTCTTTAGGGCACAAGCCAGTCTTGAATTCATGAGGGGCCTTTCCTAAGGGGCAGGTCACTCTGTCAAGGCAGGGGGCTCCTTGCACCATCCTCTGATGCAGTTGGGACTGAGCCTGTCAGAGATAGGACACTGGGTGACACAGGCCCCTGGGCTGATCTATTCTGCCAGCCCCAGGGTTGCTATGAGGGTTGAGAAGGACTAAGGAGATGAATGATGGAGGAAGAGGAGTGATGTCAGGGAGGGGAGAGGCGGCTCAGGGGGGCACTGCCTGCCTGCCAGGAGCTTGTTAAATTCAGATTGAAAGCCTCAAAAGACAGGTCTGTTCCTCCTAGAAGGGAGACAGAGGAGGGTGTTGTGCTGCTATAGGGCATGGCAAGGCATGATATGAGATATGATACAATCCCGTCCCTGCATGGTGTATACTTCTTGAGCTTGAGGCATTCAAGCAGCAGGGAAAGCATATTTAGCCAGAGCCCTTTGCTCAGCTGCAGGATTCCTGCCCGTGAAGGGTGAGTTCCTGCGCAGATCTGAGCTGCTGAGCTTTCCTCTTGCCCTGTCCTGGTCCTGCTACAGGTAGGGCTTGAGCGGGTGTTAGGAATACCCAGGAATATACCACTACTCTCCCCACAGCTTTCTCAGTGGCACCACATTCAAAATGGCTGTTGATGGAGCAGAGACCAGTGTGCCTGCCAGGCAGTTGCTGTATCAGGTGGGCCAGCAGGCGCCACTCAGCCACGCCGAGCTGCTGGAGAAGAAGCTGTCACAACCAAGTCCCTGTGTTGTGGCAGGAGGGGTTGTGGTTGGGGCAGACCTGCACCCCTGCAATGGTCTACAGGGGCTATTGTAACAGGGACACAAGTGAGAACTGCCCTATCCTGCACTGGGGGCAGCCTCTGAATGTCCCTGCCCTCAGGGGCCTGCTTTCAGAAAAATTTCAGAGGACGGAGATGTGGCAGCATACAGAGCATTACATGCAATTCTATTGTATCCTGCAAAGCCTGGGGAAGGGGCGGTGTGGGATACGTAATGGAAAAAGTGTGTATGTGCGTGTGGGGGTATCAAGATCTGGGAGGGGCCAACTGCCCCACTTGCCCCACAGCAGATGATGCCCTTGTCTGCACTGGGGTGGAGCTGGCCCAGTGCCATTCATGCCACACATAGTTTGGGCTTAAAGTTCAGCATGTGCCAAATCGGGAGCTCATTGCTTAAGTCCCTGCAGAAAGGGTTGATCCATAGAGCCCTACAAATTTGCAGATATCCGCGGGCCGTGTTCGTGGATCGCTGGTCAGATGCAAATACAAATTTTGTATCTGCGCAGGGCTCATCAACTCATGGAGGCAGTGCCATTGCTGCTGCCCCACTAGGGGGAGCTAGAAGCTAACATTCCCCAGCTTCGCTGCCATCCTCATCCCAGCCTCCCTGTGTCTGGTCGCAGCTCCTTCCATCTGCCCATAGGTGCTGGAGCTTGGGCTGCTGGGGGTGCGGCTTCACTCCCTGGCTTGAAATGGTTTCCATCATATACAGGATTTACAGTTTGGTTCAACGGCTCTCAGCACCCCCACTATGCACATTGTTCCAGCACCCGTGCATCCACCCTGCAGATCGGGAAACTGAGGCACAGAAAGAGGCAATAGCTTCACACCATGGCAGAGCAGAGAGCAGAAGCGAGGACCTGGCTCTAACCACTAGACTCTGCTGTCTCCAGCTCCTAAGTGTTAGCTACAGCTGTAACCCAGACACTCCCTCCCTCAGCTCTGGGCTGTGTGAGTTTCCAATGGCAATAAAGCCATTCCCCCATTTTCCCCTAAAGGCTGCGTGTTACTCTGCAGGCATGTACGTGAGTGTGCTGAAGGTGCGATGTAGCACTCAGCGCTAGGCCTGGGCTCCCCTCTGCCGAGGAGGGGCAGGGGATTGGGAGAGGGGTGTGTAGAGGGCTGGTGTCGGTGGCTCCATGGCCTGCTTTCCCTCTCCTCCACCAGAGAGGCTGGGCTGAGGGGTAGAGTCTCTCCAGGACACCATCCCCCCTCCCACTGGAAACAAGGCAGTGTAACCAGGGCAGCTAGTTAACCAGGGAGCAGCTGGCCTAGGGAGGTGGTGGATTCTCCATTGCTTGGAGAGTCTACATCAAGACTGGATGTCTCTATCTATAAGATCCCTTCTAGCTCAACCATCTGATATGGGCTGGATGCAGGAATCGCTGGCTAAGGTTCTCTGGGTTCTCTGTGTATTGCATGATGTCAGCTCAATGGTCACAATGGGCCCTTCTGACCTTGAAGCCTACAGCTCGATGAGATCTGACAGCAATTTGGCATCTCACTTTATACCTGCTCTGTCAGTCCCATCTGAAGCTCTTTCTTCCTGCCAGAGAGCCCCTCCTGTCAGTATTGCAGCACCCCTTGCCCCTCTTGGTATTGCACCTCCCTCTCGGTATTGCAGATACTTGGGAAAATAAAGTCTCAGGCAGTGCCTGAATGGATCACATTATATAATTTGCCATAGTTTCCTTTCCTGCAAGGCACCAGATCTCCCTGCTGAGCCTCCCTAAGACTGAGTTTTTCACTGCCCAGGAGTCGGGGAGTGTCAGGGTTGGTCTTAGGGCTGGTCCGCCTGGGCAACCGCCCAGGGCACCAGGGTCAAAAAATGCTGTGCAGCAGTGCACAGGTGCCATACTTCTGGGTCCTGCGGTGGCTGTAACTCAGCCTTGTGTGCATGCAGCACACACAGGTGTGTGCAGAGCCAAGGGGAGCACAAAGGCAGGATGGTCTAGTGGTTAGGATTCTACCCTGGGACTCAGGAACCCCAGGTTCAGTTAGCTGTTCTGCCACAGACAGCTTGCATTACTCTCAGGGCCTCACCTCTGCCCTGGCCCTCAGAACTGGGTACTTGGAGCCGGGCAGACCACGGAAGGCTGAGACCCACCGTCTCTGCAGGATTCCCCTGAGGACAGTTGCAATCTGCTCTAGTGGATTAATATTAAACCTGTGGCTCAGGCCCCTGTCGCGTTGCCAACAGAGTAGTAGCTGGGTAAAAGTTAGGTGCTCAAATGTGTCCCATAGCTTGAGTCGTATGTACCGTGTGACTGGATGCAGTGGAGGGGGTCGGGAGGTGCCTTGTTTGACCGTTTGGAAAAGAAGCCACTTCCCAGTGGGGCATGTATGGAGGGTCTATGATATCACTGCAATACAGCACTGGGGCCAGCTGGGTGCAGGACCTGGCACTGCACGGATAGGTGGGTGCTCACGGGTGCCTGGGTGCAAGAGTCTGAGTGCGGGTGGATGCCTGGCAGGAGTTGAGGTTCTGGGGCTGGGTGGGCGCTGAGACTCTGGGCGGCAGACAGGTGAGACAGCCTGGAGCCGGCATCTAGCCCCTCATCAGGCTGCCTCCTTAGCTGCCTTCTCCTCCAGCCACCACTGCCTCCCAGCTGCTCCTTCCTGTCCAGCTCCAGCAGCGAGGGGAGGTGCCAGGCAGGCACCCTGCTCTGCAGGCACAAGAGCATCCCCTAGCAGTGAAAAGGTGCAAGTGCAGGCAAATGTCTGGCCCCTCCCCTGACGGTTGCATGAGAATCCAGCCAAGCAAGAGGAATGCAGACGGGGCTGCGGGCCGTGTGATTGTCCCCCGAGCCCTGCACAGGGCGAAAGAGAAAAGGGGCCTGGGCCCTTTTCTGCTTCTTCATGAGCAGGAGATTAATTCATAGGCTGATAAAGCTATAGCCTTAGGCCATCCTATTTTTAGGCCCCACTGTAGGCCCTCTATTCCATACTGAAGTAACAGCTGAGCCACGGTAGCATAGCCATCAAATTTTTTTTGTCTCATTAGATATTGCTTTGTACAAATTAATCCATCAAGATTGTGAATTCAGTTGATGGTGGTTGTGATTTTGTCTTTGTGGGCTAAGGAAGTGTTTGTGGGCCCAAGCAATGTTGAACTTCATACACAGTAGGCCTACACTGGGCAATAGAAATCATCTCAAAGAAAAGAGGATAGTAGAAATTGAAGGAGGCCAAAGAAAGACGGCAAAGACAAGGTGCAGTGCTGGAAGGAACTTCTCCCCTAACGTTTTTTCCTCCTACTAAATCTGGTTGTGAGGAAATCCAGACAAGTACCTGCCCAAGTGAATATGCTGCACCTGCACCTAATGAAAAGGAGCAGCCTCCTGTGACTTCTCTAGCTGCAGTCTGACCCCACTCTTCTGAAGACTTACCCAGTGATAGTAATACAAAAATATCCTTCTCCAATGATCCAGGTGAGTGGGACATTACTTCTCAAGATTTTATTGCATGTTGGACCGAGAAGGGCCCACAGAAATGCCAGAATCTAGATTCTGACTTATTGACAAAGCAAGAGTACACCAATCAGAATCGCTATCTGATCAAATCAATGTTTGACTATGTGAAGCCTAACAAACAGATTGGCACACAAGAATTGTTCATCTATTTGCCTTCTAAGAAGAAAGTGTACTGTTTTTATTGCCACCTGTTTTCTGATACCAAAAAGTGGGGCATGTTCTGCAAAGGCTTCAATGATTGGAAGAATACTGTATATATTACCAATCATGCAATGAGTGAGCAGCATACACTGTCAGTTAGCTGAAGATATGAATGCAGTTGTTCTGAGATACCCCAACATCCTTGAAGCGCTAGAGAGCATCAAGAATAATGAATCTAAAAAATCAGCAACAAGAAAAGATGCGAAGAACCTGAGTGATGCAATGCGCACTTTGGAAACTGGTATTTTGTGTGAGGTCTGGAATGATGTACTTCAGCCATTCAGCCGGCGCAGTCTAAGCTTGCAAAGTGCTCAAATTGACCTTTCCACTGCTGTAAACTTAACAAGGATGCTTTCCACTGCTGTAAACTTAACAGTCTTGGAACTGTTATTCAACAAATGCAGGATAGTTTTGATGAGTATGAAATTCAGGGGGCTGCAAGGACTGCTAACCATGAGTACAAGTCGGCCAAACGCGGCAAAAGACATGGAATGATGCAACTGACCACTTATTCAGTGACAAGGAGGCCTCCAGAGTTAATACCTTCATCACAATCATCGACCAACTGAAGAGTTCATTAGAAGACCGGATTGAGGCTTATGAAAATATTAGGAAAACCTTTAGTGTGCTGACAAACTTTTTTTTCCTAACATTTCAAGTTCCGAAGTCAGTGAAGGTATCAGATGTCTGTGTCAGAAGTACCCAGACGATCTCCCAGTAGATTTTACTAAATAATTTCTTCAATTTGTTGAATTCACATCACCCTCAGATAAAGAGAGAAAAGATGACGAAAGCAAATGTATTTGTATGTACCAAGTCACTGAACATTCATGCGATTGAATGTTTCCCAAATGTTGAAACTGCCTTATGGCTGTATTTGTCATTAATGATCACTAGCTGTGGTGGAGAACATTCCTGCTCTCTTCCAACAAGGGTAAAAAAGGTCCTCGATCCACCATGACTCAAGAGCATCTTGGTGCTCTTTCCCTCTTGAGCACTGGGAATGAAATCATCAGGTCTTTGAATTATGATGACATCATTCATGACTTTGCCACAGCTAAAGCTGGTGGGGGGAAATGGTTTGTTTGAAGATCTGAGTGTCATGAGAGTAGAATAAACTTGTTAATTTTACATAAATAAATATGTAAATATGTGTGTAGACACAAGTTTGATGACTTCATAATTTTTTTTGCAATATGTAATTCATACTTAGGCCCTTCCCTCCCATTAGCCTTACGCCCTTCATAACCCTAATCTGGCCCTGTTCATGAGGCAGGCTGGGGTCTTTTCCTCCCTTCACACAGCCAGGCACAGACTGGCCCTTTGGGCCACAGCTGCCAGAAATCCTTGCTGATCTCTACTACAGGCTGGGAGGTTCGCTGCGGGCTATTGCTGACAGCTGTGGCTGAGAATAGCAAGGGAACAACATGTGATGAACTCCTTGGGGAACCTGGCTCCCACAGCCTCTGTGTCGCAGGGTTATTCCCAAGAATGGGTCAGTTTGGATTCTTCCTGCTCGACAGCCTGGTCATAAATCACCTGTCATGTCCCTTGCGAAAAGAATGTAATCTACTAACGACGAGTGTAATTAAACTGATGCACGTGTGACCGTAGATCACTCCAGCCCTCTCTTTGCTGTGGAAATCTCTGCTGAGAAACAGGGATCCTGATCCAAGCTGCCCTCCCTCCCCCTGAACGCTGTGAGCATTCAAAATCCCAAATCCAAATGACCTTGATTTATAATGGACCAAAGGAAATACCCAGGTGCAAATAAGAGGGGGCTGGAAACCCAGCAATGCCTGTAGCAGCATGACCACCTCTCTGGCTGCTGAGAAGGCTGAGGGTGGGTGGATGGATGGGTGAAGCAGGAGCCACCCAAAGGAGCATCCTTTATTTGCCATCTTTCCTGCTGTGGAAAACCTGGAACTGCCCTAAAGTGACACACACCCAGTGAGGAAGAGACTGAAAATCCCCGCTGGGAGGGAAGTGAGACTGTGATGGAAGCGCCTTCGCTTGAGCAATCTTGCCAAAGAGCAATGTGGGTATTTCTCTGCCACTGGGGAATTCACGCTGTGGCAGAAGAACAGGCAGGGAACTACCCATCCACACACCACATCCTTCTGTCCAGCTTCAGAACTGTCAGCCATAGCATCTGTGGGGAAACTCAGTGTGGTGCCATTGAAGTTACTAGGTCTAGGGAAGCAGGCTAGCCTAATGGTTAGGATGCACACCTAGGACTTTGGAGACCTGGGTTCCAATACCAACTCTACCCTGTGTGACCTTTGGCAAATCTTTCAGCCAGTGAAATCCCAGACTCCAGATGGGAGTAGGCAAGTAATGCAGCCTCTGTATTCTGAGGTTCCCCCACCTATCCCAGTTCTTAGTGATTTCATGGGGTGGGGAGAACCTCACTGCTGCATTTCACCTCCACACCAGGTCCTAGCCTATTGGCGATTTCAGCTCTAGTGATCACCAAACAGCTACAAGAAGCCTCCAGCTGAGTCTGATCAGCCCTGAGTACAGTTCTGCTGCCCATTAGTCAGACAATAAGAAAAACATTTCATTACCATCAATTTGTCCAAGACTTAAGTGAACTCTAACCCAAAACAGCCAAAACTGATCACTTTGGCAAAGCAAATCTGACTGCTTATCAGCTAGGCAAAGTAGGTATGTCTATGCAAATGAGACCTGCTCCTGTGGTCTCTTCCCCCAGTTTGTTAATAGCTGGTAGGAGAGTGCTCATTCAGACCCTGGCTTACATCTGGGATAATAGCACTGCCCTGCCTTGCAGAGGTGTGATGAGTCGCTCAGATACTATGGTGATGATAGATAAGTATCTTACATTATGTCTATACTGCAATCATGAGGTGTAATTGCTGCTTGAGTAGACAAACCAGAGCTAGCTTTAATCTAGATCAGGGGTAGGCAACCTATGGCACGGGTGCCGAAGGCGGCATGCGAGCTGATTTTCAGTGGCACTCACACTGCCCGGGTCCTGGCCACCAGTCTGGGGGGCTCTGCATTTTAATTTAATTTTAAATGAAGCTTCTTAAGCATTTTGAAAACCTTATTTACTTTACATACAACAATAGTTTAGTTCTATATTATAGACTTAGAGAAAGAGACCTTCTAAAAACATTAAAATGTATTACCAGCAGACGGAACCTTAAATCAGAGTGAATAAATGAAGACTTGGCACAGCACTTCTGAGAGGTTGCCGACCCCTGATCTAGATTCATAGATTCCAAGGCCAGAAGGAACCATTGTGATCAGCTGATCTGAGCTCTTGTATCACACCGGCCAGAGACCTTCCTCAAAATAATTCCTAGAGCAGATCTTTTAGAAAACCATCCAAGCTTGATTTTAAAATGGTCCATGATGGAGAATCCACAATGGCCCTTGGATTCAATGGTCCATTGTCCCAATGGCTAATTACCCTCCCTGCTAAAAATTAGTGCCTTATTTCTAGTTTGAATTTGTCTAGCTTCAACTTCCGGCTGTTGTGTCATGTTAGACCTTTCTCTGCTAGGTTGAAGAGCCCATTATTGATGCTATAACCGTGTCTCCATTAGGGCTTTTGCTGGCATAACTATGTCAGCGGAAACTTCCCCCCCATCCCCTCCCGGACCAACACAGATCTAGCAGCAAAACTTTTCAGCATAGAGACCAGGCTTCATTGTGAAATTACACAAGCTCTGTATCATAGACTCTTAGACAACATGGCAGAGAGAAGGGTTTGCTGGTCAGGGAGTCCAGCATTGGATGCAGTGTCTATGTGAAGAACAAGGACCTGGCAGAGTGTGATGGGGAGCAGGCCCCCAACTGGAAAAGGGTCTGACCCCACACTCAGGGATTAGAAAAGCCAATATAACTGGATCACTTGGAACTGTCCAACATAGCTTGACCTGCAGTACGGACATGACTCTGCTGGGCTCCTTTGCTATTGCTAATTAGGACAGGACACTTGCACCATCGGTTTCCTCTTATGAATTGCAGAGAATGTCGGATACGTCTCCTGACCTCAGAGTGACTGTGGCCACTGAGTTCCCATGCGTCACGGCTTTAGGCCCAGCTTGGGGTTCCAGAACAGACACTTCCTGCAAATAAAAAAATACTCCAGCCTCCTACTTCCTGACCTGCATGTGAGCTGAAAACCAGCAACCCGTTATAGCCTGCGAGCACTTTCCTGTTCTTCTGCAACTGAAGTCACAGAGTGTGACCACAGCTACAACTTCCCACTTTTCCCCTGCAAAACTCCCCATCAGAACCCTGGGAAGGAACCTATGCCTGGATACTGCCTGGATGGCCACTTTCTATAGGCAGAGAGAAAATCAAATAACTACTTTTCCTCTGCTGAGATAAAGGTGCTCTCACCCCTTTGTTGAGAAGGATGGGGGTCTCGACACAGTAAGGTTCCCATGTGCTTCCACCCTCCCCTCTAAGGCCCCATCTAAACTGGATTTTTCTGACCCCAATGCAGCACCACTGATGCAATCCACCAGTGCAGATGTGCTGGCCCAGTCAGATGCACCAGTACCAACCTCATTTTACACTGGTTCAGTGTGTCTATATGTGACATCCTGGCACCCCCATATTCACTATTGAGATAGGATTATGATAATGTTTAGTACAATGCAGGCCTTGTGAGGTATTAGTCTAAAAATCTTGATCTGTTGCACATTACTATCCTGTTGGATTGTATGTGCTGTCATTGTATCTGAAATCATGAATATTGACTGTCTGTCAGTATTTCAAATGTGTTTGCTCCTGGGGTGACACCCACAAGGTAGTTTACATCCAGTCTAGGCAGCACATTGTGAATGGTCTATTCAAAGTTGATGGCCCATCAGGTAATACAATGGGCCTTAGTGGGAGCTCATCCCCACCCCATGGGCCTTCCTGTGAATGCTTGAGCTAGTATATGGATAATGGCTGCCATAACTCATCAAAGCATGCAAGGACATGTGACTACATCATGTGATAGTGGACTCCATCTTCTGCCTGTACTTTTCCACTGCTGGGCTGGGAACTCTCCTTGGAACAATGATGTTCCCTCCCCATGAAAGAAACTCTAAAAGGGGGAAGTGACATTGTCACTTGGGCTCACTCCCCTCCCCCTTGGAAACACGGCTAGAGGACAAAGACTTTGATTGAGAAGGGGGGTCCCAGGATGGAAAGGAGGAACCCCAGCCCGTGTGTGGAAGATTGGTGAACTGTTTGTACCATCAGGGTGAGACACTGCTTAATTTAAATCCTGTCTAGTTAATAGAACTTGGATTGTGAATTTGCTTTATTTTTTAGGTAATCAACTTTGATCTGTTTTATACTTATTACTTATAATCACTTAAAATATTTCTGTATTTAATAAATCTGCTGTATATTTTACCTAAAAGCAGTGTGGTTTGAGTGAAGTGCATGAAAAAAATCTTAGCTCAGTTAACAAAAACCTGTGCATGTCCTCTCCACTTTCAGGGAGGGGCAGAATGGGTTATAAACTTATAAACTGGTCAGGCTTCTGACCAGGGCAGGATGGTACAATTCTGGGGTCCTAGACTGCGGAGCTGTGGGGAATCGGCTGGAGCCTCCCTATTGTTGGTTCATGAGTGGCTGGCAAAAGCATTCATGTAACGCTGCTGGGTGCGTCCTTGCCTATGAATGTCTGTGTTAAGTGCAGTTCCTGAAGAGGTTTGCAGCTTGTCACGTTATCACAGTGTGAGAGGGAGCTCAGGCTGGTGAGACAGAGGGCTCAGCGGTACCCCAGTTCCAGATTGTACCCTGGGGAAGTACATCACACTATATCAGGGGTTCCTCAACCCAGACCAGCCCCAAGTTCCTTCAGAATGTTCCCTGGCTCTTGCCACAATGCACCTGTGTTCTGCAACTGGAGGCATAGAGTGAGGCGCATCGGGCGAGTGGGTCTGAGATCTCGGGACTTGGAGAAGGTGAGCTCAGTCCTGCTCCTGTTGAGGTCAATAGCAAAATTCCCATTGAGGTCCAGGGGGAGCAGGACTGGCCCTGTTGGGTTAACAGGTGTTGGCTGAGTCATATCTCAGAAATGGCCTGTGTTAGATCAGTGGGGCTTGCTGTGAAGGAAAGCTAGGAAGAATAGCAAGAGGTCTATCTGGCTCCATCAGGAGCTCTTTGATGACCTGAAAATCAAAAAGTATCCCTACAGAGAAGTGAAAGTGAAAACCGGGACAAATTGCTAAAGAGGAGTGCAGAAGAGCAGTGCAAGCATGTAGGGATGAAAACAGAAAGGTTCAGGCACCTGGCCAGGGACATGAAAGGCAATGAAAAGCGGTACTTTAAATACATTAGGAGCAAGAGAAAGACACGGGAAGTGTAGGTTCACTACTTAGCAGGAAAGGTGAGCTAATAACAGATGACATCAAAAAGGTGGAGGTGTTTAATGTCTTCTTTACTCCAGTCTTCACTAGAAAGGTAAATTGTGGCCAGATATTTAACACAATTAATGTTAACAAGGGGGAAGAAACACAAGCCCAAATAGGGAAAGAGAAGGTTCAAGTCTATTTAGATAAGTTAGATATATTCAGTTCAGGAGGGCCTGATGAAATGCTCTGTAACTGTTTAAAAAACTAGCTGCAACAATCTCCGAACCATTAGCAGTTACCTTTGAGAACTCATGGAGGATGGGTGAGGTCCCAGAGTACTGAGAAGGGCAAACATAGCACCTATCTTTAAAAATGTGGGCAAATGAGGACTCAAGGAATTATAGACCAGTCAATCTAACTTCAATACCTGGAAAGGTACAGGTTCGTAAGCACTTAGAGGATAACAGGCTTATAAGGAATAGCCAACATCAATTAGTCAAGAACAAATCATGCCAAACCAACTTAATCTCCTTCTTTGACAGAGTTACTGGCCTAGTGGATGGGGAGAGTGAGCTACAGATGTGATACAGCTTGATTTTTGTAAGGCTTTTGACACAGTTCCATATGATTCTCATAAGCAAATTAGGGACATGTGGTCTAGGTGAAATTACTACTAGGTGGATGCAAAGTTGGTTGAAAGATCCTACTTAAAGAGTAGTTATCAATGGTTTACTATCAAATTGGGGGGATGTATCTAGCAGGGCCCCACAGGGGTCAATCCCAGTCTGATACTAGTCAACATTTTCATTAATGACTTAGATAATGGAGTGGGAAGTAGGCGTATAAAATTTGCAGATGGCACCAAGCTGGGAGGGGTTGCAAGCACTTTGGAAGACAGGATTAGAATTCAAAACGACCTTGACAAATTGGAGAATTGGTCTGAAATCAATGAGATGAAATTGAATAAAGACTGCATTTAGGAAGGAAAAAAATCAAATGCACAACTACAAAATGGGGAATAACTGGCGAGGCAGTAGTACTGCTGCAAAGGATCCGGGGGTCGTAGCGGATCATAAATTGAATATGAGCCAACACTGTGATGCAGTTGTAAAAAAGGCTAATACTATTCTGGGGTGAATGAACAGGAGCGTTGTATGTAAGACACTGGAGGTAACTGTCCTACTCTACTTGGCACTGGTGAAGTCTCAGCTGGAGTCTGTGTCCAGTTCTGGGCACCACACTTTAGCAAAGATGGGGACAAACTGGAGAGCGTTGCGATGAGAGCAACAGAAATGGTCAAAGTTTAGAAAACCTGACCTGTAAGGAAAGGTTAAAAAACTGGGCACATTTAGTCTTGAGAAAAGCAGACTAAGGGGAGACCTGATAACAGTCTTCAATCATGTTAACGGCTGTTAGAAAGAGGACTGTGATCAACCGTTCTCCACGTCCACTGAAGGCAGAACAAGAAGCAATGGGCTTAGTCTGCAGTAAGGGAGATTTAGGTTAGATAGCAGGAAAAACTTTCTGTCTCTCAGGGTAGTTAAGCTCTGGATGAGACTCCCAGAGGAGGTTGTGGAATCCCCGTCATTGGAGGTTTTTAAGAACAGGTTGGACAAACCCCTGTCAGGGCTAGTCTTGGTTTACTTGCTCCTGCCTGAGTGCAGGGGACTGGACTAGATGTTCTGTCGAGGGCCCTTCCAGCCCAGCATTTCTGTGATTTATACCAGCACACTTGAAACTGACTAGTAAGGGGATTCAGTAAATAGAAAAGGAAAAGCCAATGAGGCAACACTTTGAAGGGGAAGTAGATTGAGCATGCACCTCCGGCACAGAGCTACTGGTCTGCACACTCAGCAGCTTCTGCCGGCCAGCTGGGAGATGGCTTAGTGAGGTGCAGAGGTGCTGGAACTAGGGGTGCAGCACCACCCCCTGGCTTGAAGTGGTTTCCACTATATCCAGAGTTTACAGTATGGTTCAACAGCTCTCAGCACCCCCACTATGCACATTGTTCCAGCACCCCTGGTGAAGGACGATGCTGAGTTGGTGTCAGTAACACTAAATCCTTCTTAATTTGCACAGGCATAACTCTACCTCTTATTGATTACCCGGAGTGCTGGACTGACCAGCAGCCCCTGTCCTGGACTAGGACCCCATTGTGCCAGCTCTGTACAAACCCAAGACAAAACCACAGCCCCCGCCCTGAAGAACTGACAACCTCATCTGAGATCAGCCCTCATTTGCTCTGCGTTTGCCTCCAGGAGGCTTCTGTCACTCACCTGCGGCTGGCGATGAATCTGATCTGGTGACCCCCATCTAGCAGCCAAAGGCCTAATAAGCAGAGTGAAGCTAGACAAATTCAGACTGGGAATGCGGTGCAGATCTTTAAAAGTGAGAGCAATTCCGCATTGGAAAAATATACCCTGGGCTGGGGTGGAGGGTCCATCATGGATCATTTTAAACTCAAGCTGGGATGTTTTTCTAACAGATTGGCTCAAGGTCAAGCAGGAGGTAATGCAGGGCAGTCCTTTGGCCTGTGCTGTGCAGGAGATCAGACTAGATGACCACTGTGGTCCCTTCTGGCTTTAGACTCTATGGCCCAGCTCTGCAGAGGATCTGGGCTCACAAATCTGCTGTCATTCCCCTCTAGCAGGTGGGCCTAGTGTCAGGGATCCTGAACTCCACCCCATATGGTGCACACACTGATGAGCGCGCTGAGCTGGGTGCAGGCAGAGACCTGCCCTGACAAGGTTACAATCTGCGTTTGGGCAGAAGAATGCTAGAGGCGAGGATAACAAATTGGCAAAGCACTGGAACTGGTGAGGCTGGGTAGGCAGCTGCAGTACTGAGATTATGCAAGGCAGGGGCACCGGAACAGGGGGGGCCAGGGGCCTTAAGGGTAAATGATGGCAGGGAGAAGCTGGCGGAGAGGTGTGAGTCGCAGGCAGGGCCTCAGAGGAACGGGTGGAGCGGGAGTGGGAAGAGGAAGAGGGAAGAGGCAGGGTGGGGCTTTGGGGCAGAGCATGGGTGTGGCCCTGGGGATAGAGGTGGGGTGTGGGCAGGGCCTCGAGGGGAGGATGGAGCGGGGCAGGGTCACGGTCCAGAGGCCTCTGGCCCTCCCACTTCTAGGGAGCTTCTGGCATGCCTGCATCGCAAGGCCTAATCTCGCTCCCATTGGAAGCTTCCCATTCCCTTAAAGGCAGGGGGATTGGGCCCGTTACAGCCTGCTGCTGATCAGTGCTCCGAACAGTAACTCCCTCGGTGCAGGGGAACCAGCTGCAGTTCCTGGCTAGGAGCAGGAGGGGACTGGGCACTCTGGTAGGGCTCTACGTTCCAGTGTCCCCTCAGTGTCATGGGAACTGCTCCACTGGGATGCTGCGGGGTGTCGTTGTCCTTTGGACACTGCTGGGGGTGAGGGTCCAGTGACGGAGATCGTGTTGGATAGAAATAATGCTAGACTTGTCCTGCCCTTGAGGAGAAGAGACCCGGCTGTGAGGAAGGATGTGTAGGGTCATGTTAGCACACGAAGGGAAGTCGTTCTGACTTGCTCACGCTTCTCTAAGCAGAAGTTGCTCAGGTAGTAAAGGAGGAAATTCAGGGCAATTGTCGTTAGTCAGGGAGCAGGGCCTGGGCCAGCACCAGGGCCCCTGGCTTCTTGTAACCTCTTTTGCAATCTCTGGGCTGAGCCTTGTTTGATTCACCTTGTGTGATCTCATTTCCTCTCTTTCACACTCATTAGCCCAGCCCTGCACGCCAGAGGGAGGTGCCTGGGACAGTGTCAGAGGAAAGACATGGCTCTCACGCACAAACTGCACAGGGCTGTGATGTATGTTGGATTCCCTACACCATACGCCTCAGTCAGAAGCAGCTGGTAACGACAGTGTCTGAGCTACTGCCTTCAGATCTGGATTCCAAACGTTTTCAGAGCCTGGAGTGTTTGGCTTCTGTGTTGGTCCCGGCTTTGATAAACTCACAGACTTTACAGTCAGAAGGGTCCATCCTGATCATCTAGTCTCACCTCCTGCACATGGCAGGCCACAGAACTGCACCCACCACCTCCTGTAACAGACCCAGAACCTCTGGCTGAGTGACTGATGTCCTCAAATCATGGTTTAAAGAACCCAAGTTACAGAGACTCCATCATTTACACTAGTTTAAACCTGCAAGTGACCCAGGTCCCATGCTGCAGAGGGAGGTGAAACCCCCCAGGGTCTCTGCCAATCTGACCTTGGGGAAAATTCCTTCCTGATCCCAAATCTGGTGATCAGTTCGACCCTGAGCATCTGAGCAGGACCCACCAGCCAGACACCTGGGAAAGAATTCTCTGTAGTAACTCGGAGCCTTCCCCAGCCAGTGTCCCATCTCCGTCCGGTGGAGATATTTGCTGCACAACATGGATCCACTAGTGCTAAAAACAAAGCAGGTGAGGGATTAACCAGCCAACATCACTTGCCTTGCCTGAGCAACTTCCAGAAGGACATTTAGGATGAACTGTTACAACTAGCTGTAGGTCTGCAAGAGGAACTGCCACAAGCTGAACCAGTGCAGGCAAACTGTCAGACCCAGCTGGTGTTGGGTAACTGAGCGAAAGATTCAGATGCACAGGCAGTTAAAGAGTGGCTCTGTGCTGAAAAGTGACAGTCAGAAGAGGATCATGGGCTCCAGGTTTATTGTGACTCCAGGTCAAAGCTCCATCCAAACCCACTCTGGGATCTGAGAGCTAAACTGGGTTCTTCCCGGCCCATGCATCAACCCCTAGAAAGATTCCCACACCTGGAACGACTGTTGTCGATGTGCGAACCAGGCTGCAGGTTAGCCCCCTCATCCAGGGCAGGGTTGGTTCTTGTGGAGCTAATGGGAGTAGATGAAAATCTTTTAGCTCTGTAAATGCTGCAGGTGAGCGTGGGACAGCTGGGGAACAGATCCGCAGAGCAAGAAAGGGCCAGTTAACAGAGCAAATATCTGTCATTTACCCAGCACCAAAGATCACCTTTTCCCAGACTTGCTATGGGGTGTTCAGGAGGGGTTAAAAAAGCACAGCCAGGGTGGCACAGGTCAGAGCAGACCCAGACAGACCTATATGAATCCTGGGTCCACCCAGAACTAAAGACCCACCCCAGGAACTGACTCCTCAGCAAGACCCAAAAAACAACAGGTTTCAGGCGACAAAAACTGATGGTGGTGGAGGTCCAAGGGAGGGCGCCAAAGGAGGATACTGAGCAGAGAACCTGGACAGTTCTCAGCTGTCCGCGAAGGATCCCCATGAGTCGCAGAATCAGGCAGGAAACAGTAAGCAGAAGTATGAGCCATGGGCCAACTCTATCCATTCCCCAGCAGCGTCCCAGGAGCAGGACTGAGGGGAGCTGGACTGGAGCCTGCCTTGCTGTGCTGCATCCTTCGGTAGAGGTGAGTGATGTTTCCAGGTGGGGGGGGGAGGGCAGAAGGGGACTATTTACACCCATCAATAAACCAAGCAAAAAGGACAAAGAAACAAACTGGAGAGGCAGGCATGTGAGAGGTGCCGGTGCTGCCTGGGAATCTCCACATACTGCCAGAGCCAACTGGGCCTGTTCCCCACTGCCTAGGGCCACAGGGGGTCTCTTGACGTGGCTGAGTCACAAGGACAAGGAAATGTATCCAGGCTCATGGCAATGGACTAGAGCAGGCGGGAGTGGATGCAGTACAGGGTGGCAAACACTAGAGGGAGTTTTGGGGTGACCTGTGACATTAAAAAAATGGGGCTTTGGTTCCTTTGCATTAGGTGAAGACCTTACAGGTGTTTGTTTTGCAGGTGTTTTGTGTTTTTTTCTCCACTGCAAAGTTCAGAGGCAGAGACAAAATTCAGGCCTCGCCCTGTCCAGGATGACTCTCAGGATGAGCAGGAAACTCGTCAAATCCTGACTGCTAAGGAAGCGAAGCACGCTCAGGCAGGCCCAATATTTACAACTCTTTATATGGTTATTGCTACACCCGTTTAACTTGAGCAAGCAGGTTGAGTTAGTGGGCTGGTCTCCCCTTCAAGCCCTGCGTTGTTCATGTTGCATAGACTGCTCCGTCCTGCCTTCGGCAGTGACGAGGAAGATGACAAACGCATGGGAGGGGCCAGCTGCTTGGAGATGCTGTTGGGAACAGGGTTGCCAGGTGTCTGGTTTTCGACTGGAACGCCCAGTCAAAAAAGGATCCTGGCAGCTCCGGTCATCATCATCAACTGGGCTGTTAAAAGTCAGGTCGGCGGCATAGCAGAGGCTTTCAAGTAAGGCAGGCTCTCTGACTGGCCTAGTTTCACACAGCTCCTGGAAGTGGCCGCCAGGTCCTTGTGGCCCCTAGGCTCATGGGCAGCCAGGGATGCTCCGTGTGCTGCCCTTGCCCCTAGTACTAGCTCTACAGCTCCCATTGCCCAGGAACCACAACCAATGGGAGCTGCAGGGGCGATGCCTGTGGGCAGCATGCAGACCCTCCTTGGCCGTCCATATGCCTAAGGGCTGCACTGCAGGGACCTCATGGCCGCTTCCTGGGTAAGTGCTACTGGGCCCCTGCATCTCGAACCCCCACCCGCACTCCAACCCCCTGCTCCAGTCCAGAGTCCCCTGTTGTACCCAAAGTCCTGGAGCCCGCAGCCTCCCCAACACCCCAAGCTCCTGCCCCAGGCCTGAGCCCTTTTCTTCACCCCAAACCTCTCATCCCTGGTGTAATGATGCTGGTTCTGGCAGGACCTGACTGAGAGTGCCAATTCAGGACAAATTGCTTAAAGCAGGGCTGGGGCCAAGGTTGGGGTTTTTCCACTTCTAAGGCAAACCAAACCAGCCAGACAAAGAGGACTTTGGTTTCGCCCCACTGGCTAACCACGAATCACACAAGCAATTCCCTTACACTCTCCAGTTTCCCAGTATCACCACCAATACCCCAGTAAAAGAAAAAGGGTTCTCGTGATGCCAAAGAACCAAGCCCCAGACCCAGGTCAATATACAACTCAGATCTTATCCACAAATCAAGCTGTTGCCAATCCTTTAGAATCTAAAATCTAAAAGTTTATTCATAAAAGAAAGAAATATCGATGAGAGCTAGAATTGGTTAAATGGAATCAATTACATTCAGTAATGGCCGAGTTCTTAGTTCAGGCTTGTAGCAGTGATAGAATAAACTGCAGGTTCAAATCAAGTCTCTGGAACATCCACAGCTGGGATGGGTCATTCAGTCCTTTGTTCAGAGCTTCCGTTTGTATCACAGTCCTTCCAGAGGTAAGAAACACGATTCAAGACAAGATGGAGATGAGGCATCAGTCTTTTATAGTCTTTTCCAGGTGTAAGAATCTCTTTGTTCTTACTGTGGAAAATTATAGCACAATGGAGTCTGAAGTCACATGGGCAAGTTCCTGCATACTTTGCTGAGTCTCAAGGCATGTTTGCCTTCTCTCAATGGGTCAGTTATATAGCTGATGGTCCTTAATGGACCATCAAGCAGGCTAGACAGAGCTGACACCAGCTTGTCTGGGGTGTCACCCAGAAGCACAGCATAATTTTGAAATACAGATAGTTTACAGCCAATACTTATAACTTTAAATACAAAAATGATACATGCATTCAGACAGCATAATCATAACCAGCAACCCATAACCTGGTCTTAGACACCTTATTTGACCTCCTTTATACCAGATTTGGTGCCACTACAGGACCTTGGTTGCAACAATGATCTATACGGTCCCAGTTCATGTCAATAATGTCACATCTGGCCCCACCACAGAATGCACACACACCCTGCATCTCAACCCCCTGCCTCAGCCCTGAGCCCCCTCCTGCATCCCAAGCCCCTTATCCCCAGCCCCACCACAGAGCCCGCACCTCCAGCTGGAGCCTTCACCCCCAGCCTGGTAAAGGTGAGTGAGGGTGGGGGAGAGCAAATGATAGAGGGAGGGGGGAATGGAATGAATGGGGATGGGACCCAGACCCCAAAGCAGCCTGGGCATTCCAGTGTGTAAAGGGAAGGGTGGGGGGTCTTCACACTTGCATGCTGCAGCTCTTTGCTCTAGGAGGCTTCATCTACACTGCCACAGATGGGCTTGGGAGGCAGCCGGAGAAGGGTCCCAGTGATAGCTGTGACTGCACAGATCCATTGGATGTACCCCCTCTCAGAGAGCAAGCATGATGGGTAGGGCAGAGTGGGGGTGGGGCTTCTACAGCCACAAAGGGGGGTTCTTTCCCTTCCCCGCATGAAGGACCACATGAAGCTTATGACAGACCAATATTTATATAGGATGATGCGGGTCACTAGAGAGCAATTAGCCTGATGTCCATCCCAAGCTGATCCAGAATCGAACGAACAAAAAGTTACTAGACGACAGGGTAATATGCACCAGTCAGCATGAAAAGCAGGTCTTGTCAATTAAATCTGACTTTTTTTCCTAATGAGATTACACGTTGGGCTCACAAACGTAGCTGTGTTAACAAAACAAGATTCTGGCAGGCATTTGATTTAGTATCACGAGATGTTCTGATTACAAAATTAGCCTCGAACCAAATCAGTGAGTCCCTATTAAATACCGGCTCACTGACCGATCTCAAGCGTAAACCTCCATGGGGAATTGTCATTGCCTCAGGACCTGGCCTAATCTCATATCTTTGCTGGGGCCATCCCAGGCTCCCCTCCTCTGTGGATCGGGCACAGAGGGGCCCTGGAACACGCACTCACCAGTGGGTTACACACCTGCACTAGACACTCCCCATTGCATCTCCTAGTCCAGAGGTCGGCAGCCTTTCAGAAGTGCTGTGCTGAGTCTTCATTTATTCACTCTAATTTAAGGTTTCGTGTGCCAGTAATACATTTTAACGTTTTTAGAAGGTCTCTTTCTATAAGTCTATACATACAATAGTTTAGTTATATATTAAAGTAAATAAGGTTTTTAAAATGTTTAAGAAGCTTCATTTAAAATTAAATTAAAATGCAGAGCCCTCCAGACCGGTGGTCAGGATTCGGGCAGTGTGAGTGCCACTGAAAATCAGCTCACGTGCCGCCTTTGGCACACGTGCCATAGGTTGCCTACCCCTGTCCTAGTTCAAGCTCACCAAGTGGTCACGTGATTGCAGCTTTGCTGCTGCTGGGACCACTACAGGAGTCCTAGACCTGCCAAGCTCAGCAAGCAATAGGGAACTGGGTCAGGGTGAACAATTAGTAAACAACCAAAGGAGACAGGCACCCTCTGGATGTGATGCTGCGATTGTAGTGTTCTTCACTGGGCCAGTGGGCATACTGCCATTGAATACTGGGCATTGGATCGGGCCCTCAATGCAGTTTCTCTGGATCTACACTGAAGTAACTGAGAGCAGAGTTGGGCCCTCTTCCTGAGCGTGTGAGCAGCACATTGTCTATGTCTTCTGCATGCTCAGACCTAGTGC
The DNA here is from genome assembly GCF_003597395.2 of Chelonoidis abingdonii. Lineage (NCBI taxonomy): Eukaryota > Metazoa > Chordata > Testudines > Testudinidae > Chelonoidis > Chelonoidis abingdonii. Next base: position 150,477,253 of record NC_133770.1, read on the forward strand.
TCCCACCAGTGGGCTACAATGAGTTATCTGTGGCTGATTAGCTACAATGGGACAGCTGCTACGCGAAGCCAGCCTGGTTGGGGGATCTGCAGAGTGAGTCTCCTGGTTGAGTTGGTATCTGGCTCTTTTCAACTACTCTGTCAGTTGGTTCAGAAGGATCTTTTAGCCATGCTGGAATTCCTAATGCGTGGGTTATTTGCATGTTGTAATCACTCCCGTGAGAACCACCCCTCCCAGTATAAATAGCTGGGTGATCGCTACAGAGGGCTCAGTCTGAGCCTGCCTGTGACAGAAGGAGCTTCAAACTAGATGCCCAACAGGTATTGCTGTTGACAGATCTGCTGCTGGGAATATTCTTCTCCTCCACTGCTAGGCCCTGGGCCTTCAGCAACACCCAAGATGGTTTTGGTCCTTCCTCTAGCTTTGCTTGTTATTGTGCTTGTCCTCTGGATGCTTTTCTATTATTTTGTGGTAGCACCTAGGCTAGTCCCGGCCCAGTCTCCTGCTGTGCTAGGTACTGTACAGACAACCCAAAGAGCTGATAATCTAAGTATAAGCCAAGAGCAGGTGGATACAGACAGATGGGGGAGCGCAAAGAAACAATTCTCTCTTTCCTTTTCAGAATCAGCCCTGCCAAGAGTTCTCACAAAACCAACGGATCTGAGGACTGTCTTCAGGTAAATCTGTTCCCATTTGTAAAGGTGCGGGACTCACCCCTGCAGCGCCTGCTACTGGTCATCTCAGGGAATTAGCTCTTTTCCAGCCTGGGTGCCCTCTGGAGGCTGGTGTCTCGCTTGTAGCTGGCTCTGTATCCCTCCTGAACCCTGTTGCCCCTTTACCCTGGGGCTGCCCCTGCTCCCTGGCGAAACCTCACCGGTCTCTATGGGTCTCCCCTCTATGGGAAACCCTCAACCCTCTAATCTCCACCTTGCCTCAGTCTGGGCTACTGCCAGTCATCACACAGCCCCTGCTCCCTGGGGCAGACTGCAGTGTAAAAGCCACTTATCATAGGCAAGGGGGGGTCAGACCTGCTGCCTTCCAGTACCTCTATGGGCCTTGGACCAGGCCCTGCAGCCTGGGGAGTTGCCACCCTGGAGCTCCCCTGCTCCTCTAGCTCTCCCCAGCCCTGCTTTACTCCCAGTACCCTTTCTGCAGGCAACCAGGCCCTGCTCTCTCCTAGCCTGGAGAGAGAATTCTTCTGGGCCTCTGGCTCACAGCCTTTTTATATAAGCCAGCTGTGGCCTGATTGGGGCATGGCCCAGCTGCAGCCGCTTCCCCAAGCAGCCCAGCTTAGCAACTCTCAGCCACAACCTTCTCCCAGGGCTGACTTTAACCCTTTTTCCACGGGAGTCGGGGAACCGCCCCACTGCGCCATTGTATAGACAACACTTTTAGGAGACACCGTGGCTCTGGCAAGAAATTCTGCATCCTTCGAGGTGTTTTGAAATATTAACACAGCAGATGCGGATATAAACTCTGGTGTGGCTGTACCCCTGGGGCGGGCTGGAGTGTGTTACTACACCACGATTGCATACATCACATCTTGAGAAAGAGACATTGCAAGGTAGAGAAGCTAGCTATGGGAGACGGAGGGTTGAAGAAATGAAGGGATTTCTGAGTACTAAATTCCAGAATTGATCAGATCTCCCCCCGCCCCAATCATGGGAGAGTAGCCAAACTAGCAGAGCTGGGGGCAGTGGGCCTGGAGGTGGGCTGGGAGGGCAGCAGAATGTCTGCGCTCACGATCTCAGACAGTAATTTCCTACCAAGGCGTAAACTGGGAGCGATGCAGACGCAGCTCCCATGTCTGAGACTCTTGGCTCCCCCAAGGGAGAGAAATCTCACGGCTCCTTGTTCTTTCCCCAGTGACCCTAAGGGCTCCATCTCCGCAGCAGGATCGGCCTCCACACACACGGTACAGATCTGCGCTCATGTCACCCTGCTCCGTGTATAAATGGCTGAGAGTCCCGGCCGAGCCCGGGGCAGGGGCAGCCAGATACGCAGAGTGCTGGGCCATAGCGGATCCCAAAGGGGCACAGCCTTCTGGTGGGGACCCAGCCTGGCCTCCTGGACCCGCTCTGGAGCCCGCTCTGCAGGGGCTGTTCCCTGGCTCTACCCCCAGGGGCCTGTCCAGGGCAGAGCAGCAAGGGAGGGGATTGCCGGTGGCCCACTGGGTTAAGGGGGGGTCAGTTACCTGGCTGGAGAAACCCCCCTTGCCCAGCACATCCTGCCGGCAGCTAATGGGCGCTCTGAGGCCTGGATCCTCCTGCGTAGGGCAGCCTGGGTTGGCCGAGCCCTGTCGGTGCAGCTGGGCTGACAACCTGGCCCCAGCTAGCCAGTCCAGAGCCTTCTCAGAGCGGCAGAGAGGGGTCACCACCCATAGCCCCCCCCCCCCCGGCTGCATCCTGGGACAGGCCCTAGCAGGGAAGCATCCCACCCCCGGCAGTATTGCCAATGGCCGGTCCACGGCCTTCATCCTGCCGCGGCTATAGGGCGGGTGTCCTCTTTGGTGATTCCATGGGCAGCTGCCCTGGAACTGGGCCAAGGGAGATGAGATGAGGAACGAGCTGAGATCCAAGCCAATCAGGTTGCTTGGCAGGTGGGGGTCACTCCCACCCCTGCACACGCCATGCCATGTGCTGCTGTCTGCCAAGATCTGAAGGGGGCAGTGGGCCAAAGATGAGCCCTGCTCTGCCCCCCACCCCCACATCCTGGCTCAGTAGGCCCAATGGGGCTCCCCTCATGGGACCAGCCTGCCTGAGAGTTGGTGTCCATCTGTCCTTCCTGGCCACTGCACTCCCACCAGGACACGACAGGCACCGGGCACACATCCGCCACAATGGCATTCCAGCCAGGAGCAGGGTCAGGGGGACGGCCGAGTGAACCCCGTGGGAATCAGGACAAAGACATGAAGGATTTGTTTGACGGATTCGTTACGACAGGTGGGTCTCGGCGCGGGATCCAGATATAGGAGAATCTCAGGGCCTGAGAGGGCTGCCTGGCAAAACTCCTTTTTGTGCCTTCTCATCAGCCAAATTCCTGCTCAGTCTTGTCCTCAGCCCAGCACCGAGGAGGGGCATGGCAGGGTCAGACAACAGGCCTTGCACCTATAGCTGCTGCTGGAATTAGGGGTGTGTGGGTTCTGCCGCACCTCCTGGTTTACAGCGTAGTTCAATGGATCTCAGCACCCCCACTATACAAATTGTTCCAGTACTTCTGCTTGCATCCCGAGTTTACAGCAGCATCACTGAGAACAGAATCTGGCCCCAGTGCCCTGAATTATGTGCAATCTAAACCATCTCCCCTGGGATCTAGAAGCTTGCTTTATGGTCAGATCTCAGGGGAAAACTCTCAGAAAAAGGGAGATACAATGTCTTAGAGTCCAGTCTGTATCATTGGAGCACGGTCCGGGGACCGGGATGCAGGGGCAGCAGCAAGGCCTAGGCAGTTACCTGCTTCCTTGCAGAAGCTCTCCCTGGGACAGTTTATAGGGGACAAGTTACGAGGGAAGGAGCTGAATTCAACGTGCACACTGAGGGGTCATGGGGTGCCAGGCAATGCTATGACATTGCAGGGGAATGGAGGGGAGGAGTGCAAAGAGCTATGGAGCTGCCAGGGGGCAGATTCCTTTATGACGGACATCCTCGTCACCGTAGGAGAATTTCTACAGTTAAGGTCCTGCATTAACATTTTGCCTTTCTCCATCATCCAGACGATGGTCGTCCCACTATTTTGACCCTTCCCCAGCCGTTCATCTTCACCCTGCGTGATGCCAAGCAGAAGATCGTGCGCTTGCAGAGCAAAAATCTTGTGGCTGAAGCCTCCAACTCGGACCCCGGTGAGCTCCACGCCCCCTCTCATTTCCCACTCCCGCTGGCTGTCCTGCTGCTTCCCCCCTGGCGAGGCAGAAAGGGGTTGAGGGCTGCGTTGCCCTCTCCGGGGCGGTGCCCGGCAAGGAGGAAATCTGAGTGCAGAGCCTCTTGCTTTCCCCAGCCCAGCAGATTCTGCCAGGGGGCTCAATGCAGAGCAGGAGCCAGGGTGGGGCAGGAGGGGGCCAGGTCTGTGGTTCAAGGGCTGCCCGCGTGGTTGCTCCCTGGTGGGGTGGATTAATGTTGCCTCTCCCTGCCATGTGTGTGCCCCTGTGGCAAAGTGACTCTTGGCAGTCTAGGGACCTGAGTCCTCTTGTGTTCCCCCTGCAGAGAAACTCAGTGTGGTGCCCAACCGGTTTGTACAGGGCAAACAGAATCCCATCATCCTGGGCGTCCAGGAAGGAAAAAGCTGCCTGTCATGCGGAACGTCGGCTGAACCCAAGCTGCAGCTGGAGGTGAGTGTCCTCAGCAGGGGAACTACCAGCCTTGAGGAGCAGAATTTGCACCTTCCTCTCAGGTGGCTGCTTCTGGCTCCCACCAGGGACAGGATCCTGAAGTAGCCAGAGCCGTGGGCTGCTCCAGTCCAGCCGTTGCAGGGCTCCTCGTGGATCAGACAAGTGCTGGGGGCTGAGTAGGGTGGATGTGGTTCCCGGATAAGGCTGTCCATGTAGGAGCTTGGTGAGTGGGACCCATGTGCCCATCAGGGGGCAGCAAGAAGCTAAGGGGCAGCAGGCCCTGCCCTGGACCCTGCTCCATCTTGGAGACACAAAGGGGCAGGAGGAATCAGGGTCCGGCTCCTGCCCCTCAGCTTCCGAGCTCACTTGCCCAGGCCTTGAAACCACAGGCTGGCACTGGCTGTTTTCACTTTCAGCAGGATTTGTCCTTGCCACTGGCAGGAGTGGAGCTGATGGAGGAATCTTCTCTCCCCACCATGGAACTGGTCCAATATGGACTGAATGGTGGTCAATAAAATGCATTGGAGTTCTGAACTGCTGCCCCATTTGCCATGTTTATGGCCCCATGCGATGCACAGTTCATGGGCATCCATATGGACAGAGTTACAGAGTGATCTGACCTTTAATCTTGATCTGACCCTGCCAGGGTGGAAGGAATGAAGACCAGGGTCATGTGATGGGGTGTATAAGCAGGGCCAGTGCAAGGATGTTTCGCGTCCTAGGCGAAATTTCCAACTTGCGCCAATCAGCTTAGACACCACAAACCTGGGAGGCGGCAGAAGTGAAGCAGCCATGGCCTGCTCGAGGAGGAGGCGGGGCAGGGGTGAGCTGGGGCAGGGAGTTCCCCTGCATGTTGCCCCCAATTACTTGCTGCAGGCAGCCCTCCCCGCCCCCCTCTGCCCCAACTCCCTCCGCCTGAATGCCGGCGGCGACCAGGGTGGCTGAAGATCCGGCCGCCACGGTCACTGCCAAAGAAAATGCTGCCCCCCAAATCCTAGTGCCCTATGTCGCCTAATAAGTTGCACCGGCCCTGTGTACAAGGCCTCCTGGTGGATATGAGGGCAATCAGAGGAGACTGCAGGGAGAGCAGACCTGGGGATGGATGCTCACGCCAATCCTAGGAAAGAGCCAGCAAGGAGACCTAGGCTCTGCAGAGCTAGAAGAGCTGGGAGAGAGACCGGCTCAGCAGGGAGAGGACTCAGAGCCTGGGCCCGAGGCGGTGAGCCCCCTAGGAAGGCTGGGGGAAGATCTGTGTGTTTAGAACTTTGGTGCTAATAAACCAGACTCCCGAAGGGGAGAGTTATTGAGAAAACACTGGCAGTGTGAAGTTCAGTTAACTGGGGAGGAAAAGGAAACCAAGGCAGCAGATAGACCCAAAGCCAGAGGCGGGTAAGCCCCTCCTACAAGTGGGCTTATGTTCCCATAAATGTTTGGGGAAGGGATAGACAACCATCCATTGTCACCTGCCAACAGGGATATTCGCAATTTCTTAGTCCCCTGTTTATAAAACTACATTCAGCCAATCAGTGAACAGGATCAGTAGCGTGTGACTTTGATGACCAGTCGCAGACAGCGAGCTATGCACAAATAACCAGTAGGCTGATCATTGTTATCCTAGCTGGTCCTGAGACTGGTTAGGAGTAACAGAGACACTTGCAGAACTCTTAATCAGTCAGCAGAACTAAGGGCTAAACACCCAGGGAATGTTGTTCCCAGGAAATAATCCAGCTTCCTGCGACGGCATATTCCTTTCTCTTCCCCGCTCAGGATAAGAATATCATGGATTTATTTGGAGACCAGGAGCAAGCCGCTCGCTTCACTTTCCACAACATTCCTGAAGGCAGCACCCACCGCTTCGAGTCGGCCGCCTACCCGGGCTGGTTTCTCTGCACCTCCCAGAAGAGCAGCGAGCCCATCAGCATCACCAACCGCATAGGCGAGACAGAGATCACTGAGTTCTATTTTAAAAGGATTCTGACCTAACAGCCGCCTGCGATGGGAAGACAGTTGGGGTATGGGATGGAAGACGAAGGCCTCAGAGGTTCCTTGCTTCACCCCAAACGATATTGCTTGCTTCTTTTGAGTCCTAGAAATTAAAGTATTGTCTGCTCTCCTTTTTCTGAGAGATCCTCTGGTGACTCCAGAACTCGTGGCATTATGACATCACCGGCACCAAGGAAGCAAATCCTGAGCAGTTGAGAGGGGATGGGATATTTAGCCAGGCTGGTTTTTATGGTCTTGGTTTTTATTAACCTCCAGTTAACACAAACACTCAACACATAGTTGGGAGCAAAGCGTTTGCTGTTAAAGATCCAGCAAAAGGTCACAGCCAGGCCCTGCTACAAACTCAGAGCAGAGGAGGGCAGGGTGAGCCCCTGCTCTCGGAATCTCTGTGCCAGCATCACTAGGTACCCATCCCAAAAGGAGCTCCAGCCCCTGCATCGGGGTCAACCGTCAAGGGTCCTGTGACCCAGTCACATGGGTTCACATAGGATTGGGCATTGCACTAACAAATATGGTCCCACGCAGCATGTGGCCCCAAGGAAATGCTGTGATAGCATTAGCAGTGCTCTTAGATCCAGGTCAGGAAAGCAGCTGTGGGCAATATAGCACTTAAACACATGCTTCAAATTAGTGTGGCTCATGCTCTTTCCTGACTCAGGGCCATGGTGCAGGTTCTGATCTCCTTAGAAAGCTCCCAAAACCCATTAGCCACCTTATAGTGCTTGGATGCTATGAGTACGGGCCTATTTCTGCAGGCGCTTTACTCCTAGGTGCACTGCTGGCTATGCTGGGCATGCTCATTGCACTCAGCGGAACTCGTCGCAGTAGGAAGCAGCAGAGGCAAGGTTAAGGTGTTAGCTGGATTGAATCCTTAGATATCTCTCACCGGATTTACGCTCCCTCACATAGATTCCCAGATTCCAAGGCCAGAAGAGACCATTGTGAGATCTTCTGTGTCACACAAGCCAGAGAGCTGCCCACAATAATCCCTAGAGCACAACTGTCAGAAAAAACATCCCATCTGGATTTAAAAATTGCCGGTGATGGAGAATCCACCATGATCTTGGGTAAATTGTTCCCATGGTTAATTACTCTTACCATTAAAAAGGTACATCTGATTTCCAGTCTGAATTTATCTAGCTTCAACTTCCAGCCATTGGCTCTTGTTAGACCTTCCTCTGCTAGACTGAGGAGTCCATTCTTAAATATCTGTTCCCCCTGTAGATACTTATAGACTTTGATCAACCACCTCTTCACTTTGTTAAACTAAATAGATGGAGCTCTTTGAGTCTCTCACGGTAATGCAGGTTTTCTAATCCTTTAACCATTCTTGTGGCTCTTCTTTGAACTCTCTTCCATTTACCAACATCCTTCTTGAATTGTGGGCACCAGAACTGGACACAGGGCTCCAGCTGTGGTCGCACTAGTGCCAAATATAGAAGGAAAATAACCTCTGTGCTCCTACTCAAGATTCCCCTGTTCGTGTATCTCAGGATCACATTAGCTCTTGTGGCAACAGCATTGCACTGGGAGCTTATGTTCAGCTGATGATCCACCGCACCCCCCAAATCTTTTTCAGCATCCCTGCTTCCTAGGGTAGGGTCTCCCATCATGTAAATATGGCCTGCCTTCTTTGTTCCCAGATGTATCCATTTACATTTAGCTGTATTAAAACACATATGGTTTAGTTGCGCCCAGTTTACCAAGCAATCCAGATCTCTCTGTATCAGTGACCTGTCCTCTTCGTTACATACCACTCTCCCAATTTTTGTGTCATCTGCAAACTTTCGGTGATGCTTCTATGTTTTCTTCCAAGTCATTGCTAAAAATGTGAAACTGTTTCTTAATCTTCCCTTTGGTGTTTTATTAAGTGTGAACCCACCATACTTTGGATTAGACTACACTCTGCTATATGAACTCAATGTCACCATGTGCTGTGAATGAATGAAATATGCCAATAAATACCCCTGTAGATATTCAGATGAAGATGTTTTGCTACATTTATCAGAAACATAGCTGGACATGCCAAACATTATCTCCTGAATTATTAAATTACCACCTGGATAATTTAGTGCCACTTTCATTAAGGTCTATGGGGCTCTCGCGTCTAGACCTCTATAAAATGCTTTGAAATATAGTCCAAGCTCTGGGCCGCTAGCTAGATGGGGAGCTGTGCGGTTGGATTGTACACATTGGTGGCTTTGCTTACGGCTCCTTCAGAAATACTGTGATTGTGTCTCAATATCTGTTTGGCCTTTTTCTAACCAAACTTCCACTTAACGGCTATTCGCTCACTGCAGCTCAGATACATTGGGATAAGCGACTTCCTTTTCTGGTTCTTCCCCTTGGTTAAATGCAGCTTTGAAATTCTGTACGTGGGGAGCAAGCAAGAGGAAATAAATGTTTTGTGACTCAAAATTGCCACTGTGGTCACTTTTTGTTGATCCACTTTAGGGAAGCTGTAGAGAGAGATGGGGCCATCTACTTTGCACATTTCTTTTAGCTCCAGCAGTACTGGCATAAACTGCGGTGAGCGCTGCTCCAGAGCCAGTCATGGCTAAGAGCAGTTTAGCCTGTCTATTCTAAAGGTTTCAACAGTTGGACCTTCTCCTGGGGCAGGCCACTGATGGCTGAAATTGGGGCCCAGCCCCAGGACAGACAAGGCCAGTATGTAGCTGCTCACGGAGGCTAAACTGGCATAGTTCACACCTCGTTCCAGCCACCTTGTCTGGGAGATTGGATGGTTCAGGGGAAGGGTGATGAGACAGAACCTTTAAGTTTGGGTCCCTGGCCAGTGCACCCAGGGCCGGCTTTATGGGTGGGTGACTAGGGAGACCACCCAGGGCGCCATGATCAGAGGCAAAGAGCAGGGTGGGCTTGGGGTAAGAGGTCACAGAAGGGAGCTTGGGGCAATGGAGGGAGGAAGAGGCAGAGGGGCTGGTGCCCAGGGAAGCAGTGTGGTCCAGGGTCGATGTGGGGATGGGTGGGAGGCATTGGAGGCCGGGGTGATGGTGGGGAGGCAACAGGGAGGCAGCGTGGTCCAGGGTTGATGCAGGGATGGGTGGGAGGCATTGGAGGACGGGATCATGGTAGGGAGGCAACAGGGAGGCAGTGGGGTCCAGGGGTGCCAAAATACAAGTTGACCCAGGCACCATTTTCCCTAGTGTTGGCCCTGAGTGTACCAGTGGCCTGGGCTCATTGGTATCCTCTGCTAGCTATAGTAGGTGGTGACGCTTTGGGAAGTGACCTGGTGAACTCTATGCAGAACCTAATGGAGCTGCAGGAAATGGCTGCCACTGAGTGGCCCTTCTGCAGAGAGGCAAGGGAATGAATGGGTCTGGGAGGCTGAGCTCCAAAGTCGCTCCTGAAAGAGCCCTCCAAGCAGAGTTGAGACGGGGGGTGGGTCTGCGTGGAAAGCTGACCCACACTGCACCTGTTCTGTATATAAATAAAGGATCTGGGTGTCCAGTGCCGTACATGCAGCAGTATTTGCCAGCCATAAAACCTGGAGACCCCCACACCTGCTCCAGTCAGGATCACAGGCGGGGGAGAAGTGAGCCTCTGTACTAGATGATAGTTGGTGTGCTGGTGGCACAAGTCCTATTTGGAACTGGGTCTTAGGACTCATACACATAGAGAGTGCAATGTGTCCGTTATAGCCATGAACATCCTGGCTGGCAACAGGCGGGTGTTGAGTCCAGAGGCAGTGTTGCCTAGGGGATAGAGTGCTGGGCTGGGACTCAGGAAACCTGTTCTGGGCTCTGCCACTAGACTGCTGGGTGACCTCGGGGAATTCACTTGATCTCTGTGCCTCAGTTTCCCCATCTGTGAAATGGGAGTAATGAAGCACTTTGAGATCTACCAATGAAAAGTGATGCTCAGCCTCACCTGGAGGGAGGATGACTTGCCCATTTCATTAAGGCACCTGGCTTGATAACCCAACCCATGGCTTTTAGACACTTTTCTAACGCTGCCCTGCCTTGCGTCTCCTGTTGCTAAGAAGGCTGTGGCTGAACAGCACCAGCAATATCCGGAGCCCTCATGCCTCTCAGGCTGCAGGCAGGTGGGCATGGTATGGAAATGGGCTGGCGGTGCTGGCTGTTTTATCTCTGTCTGCCAATGGAAGGGGATGAGTAGCTTGTGCCAATTTTCTTAGCCCTACCAGATGCCTTGGCTACATGAATAGATGGAGATCCTCTGGGCAGCTCGGTGCTTTGACTGTTTAGGAAGTCCCAGAGGGTCATGTGGGGAGTTGGTCTCATACCCCAAGATGCCCCCATGTTCACTTATGTAAGCAGGGGAATGGTCCCGCTATTGCAGGGAACTTTCCTGTCTTCTGCACTACCCCAGTGAAGTGGGCTGGCGAAAGGATCTGAGTCCTCGCTCCCACTTCCTTTACCCAGAGGCCTCCCTCCCCTTGAGAACTCCCCTTCCGCTCTCCTGTCTGGCAGAGTCCTCGTAACCCTAATAAGACTGGGCCCAGGATTCCTGGGGGGCTCGACCCCCAACATTGCTGTGGTCACCTAGGACAGGGGCTAGGGTGTCCCCACTCTGGGGTGCTCTCTCTGCACTGGGCACCTCCCTGAGCCACTGATCATTTCATACAATTTAAAGCAAATACAAGTTGTTTAATTAACAATTAATTTAAAAAAAGAATAAGGAAAAATGGGAAAGGTTAAAGGAAAACACATCACCAGGCTCTGTGGCAGAGAACATCACAAACCGTGTCTTTGGACATCAGGGCACTTCACAGTCTGTTCCTTGTAGGTCCCAAGTCTCCTTCTCAGGCCCTGGCAGTGCTGCAGGGATGCTGCGGGTTGGACATTTGCAATGGTGGAGGCCACATACCTCCGGGCTTTGGGTGGTGGGACCCTTCTCCCAGTGTCAGTCCCCTGTCGGGTTAAGATCCCCCTCCCAGCCTGGCCTGCAAGGACCCTTGGCTAGGGGTGTCTTTTTGCAGTGGGCCTTTGCCCAAGGTCCCCCTTTGGCTGGCCCCACTTGCTCACCACAGCTGGCTCTATGGCTGCAGCTCTGCTGTCAGCACAGGGTCTGCTCTCCCTGGGCTGCGTCTCTGGCTCTGTGGCTGCTTTTCTGGCCCCTCTGGATCTGGCACAGCTCTGCTCCTCAGCTCAGCTTGGGCCCCTGCTTTCTCCTTAGCTCAGCCCCACTCTGTCTAATCCAGGCAATTCCAGCTCACATAGAGGACGGGACCACCCCCGGTCTCCTGACTCCCTGATTAGCCTGCCTGCCCTGTCAATCAGGCTCAGAGGCTGAGGCTGACCTGGAGCATTGGCCTCTCCCCAGTCTTTTAGTGCTGGGAGCTAGCCAACCAAAACACCCCCACTGAATGTTAGTAAGGGGGCAACAGTCCCCTTAGACTTAGTTCACTCAGGCAGCATGACGTCTGGTCAGTGCTCTCGCTTGTCTGTGGGGCCGGGAGGGGGCTAGCAAGGAGGCGTGGGTCCCAGGGCCACGGCTGCACTGCAAAATAAAAGACCCATGGCTGTGAGTCTCTGAGTCCAGCTCTACAGACTCAGGCTTGCATGACAGGGCTAAAAATACCAGTGTAACCATTTCTGCTCGGGCTAGAGCTCAGGCCCTAAGACTGGACTTCCCTCCGCCCCCCGGCTCCGGGCCGCAGGTTTCACAGCCAACTCCAGCCCGAGTGGGAAAGTTTACCCTGCTATGTTTAGCCCCGTCGCGTGAGTCTGCAGGCCCAGCCTCTGGAACTTGCCGCTGCGGGACCGTATCCCAGGACACTGGTGACACCCAGGTTTCCATTCCCACTTCTGTGTCTTCCGTCTCATCCTATATTTTGTCCCTGCTTCTTTCCTGGAATACCTCTATTGTGAGGTGAATATTTTGCACTCCCAAGGTTACCCCAGGGGAAACCGCCCCACCTAGGTTACAGTACAAATTGCTGGGGGATGGCTGAAGAGACATCTGCCCGGATCCTTCACAGAGGGCTCTCTGAGCTTTGTGGGGGACCCGAGGAATGGATCAGAGAGCTGGGAGCTGTGTGCTGTAACTTTAGCGCCCTCGTGACCAAGATGGAGTCTGCTCTGCAGGCAGCTCTGGCCAAGAGAAGGCGTGCGCAGGAATGCAGCGGGAGAAATCCCTTCCACCCCAGGGGCACCTGTTCCAAACCCCCCAGAGTGAACACACACACCCACAGGAAAAATACAGTGGATATAACAAAGGGAAATATTTATTGACAGAGGGATGACAGCAGAAATACAACAAGGGGAAATATAGGGGGAGCCAGGGCCGGCTCTAACCATTTCACCGCCCCAAGAACGGCGGCACGCTGCGGGGGGTGCTCTGCCGCTAGCTGGTCCCGCGGCTCCGGTGGATCTCCCGCAGGCATTGCTGCGGAGGGTCCGCTGGTCCCGCGGCTCCAGTGGACCTCCTGCAGGTGTGAGCACGGATGCTCCACCGGAGCCGCGGGACCAGCAGACCCTCCGCAGGAACGCCTGCGGGAGATCCACCGGAGCCGCCTGCCGCCCTCCCGGCAACCGGCAGAGCGCCCCCCGTGGCGTGCCACCCCAAGCACGCGCTTGGCGCCCTGTGGCCTGGAGCCGGCCCTTGGGGGGGAGCAGTAAAACAGGGTTGCCTCCAAACCAAGGCCCCACGGGCCCAGTGGTAGCACAGTCTGGAAGGGCAGACACTGAGAAATGTGTCTGCACACAGAATTTAGGACGCCTGAGCAACGTTCCAGTCCAGTGGTGAGTCTTGGGTGCTCCTGGTTGTCTTTGGCACCAGTGAACTCTCCCCAGCAAACCCCTCCGGTGCCCTCTTCTGCCGCTCTCTGCAAAGCCACACAGAGCGACCACCTCCCCACTTAACTAGCTACAGCCTCCCTCCTTGCTCCCAATGCAGAGTCACAAGCCCCAGTACTCACAGCCCCACGCAGCTCTGGGCAGCCGTGATACTGGGTCCAGCTCCGTCCTGTCCTTCTCGGGCGATTCCCCCCTGGCACAGTGCTGCTCCGGGCTCCTGTCCTGGGCTGTCCCCGATTCGGGCCTGTCCTGCTCAGGCCTCAGGCAGGTTCTGCCTGCTTCACTTTTCCAGGGCCTGCCGCTGCCTCTCTCTCACCCTGGAGCTCCAGCGCTGCCCCCTGGAGTTTCCCTCCTTTTTTCTTACTCTCCCCCTTCTCCCTGGGAAAAAGATTTAAAGGGACCATGCTCTCTAAACCGCAAAGGGGTTACAGTGCGAACTATAGTCCAGCAGCTAGAAACATGTCTCTGGGGTGATTTCGCCTCTCTGGGGTTCAGCAATGTATGGCACAGCCTCTTCTCTCCTTCCCGCTTCGCTCATTTCTTGCTTTTCTTACCCTAAACTTGCTGAGAGACAGGTGTTAGAAATATCCCCTTGGGGTCGCTACTCCACAGAAGGGGCCAAAGAGAGACAGAGAGGAGTAGTGGGTAGAGAAATAGGAATGTTTGAGACAGGGACTGTATTTATTTGAGAGAGAGAGAGAGAGAGAGAGAGAGAGTGTGTGTGTATAAAGAGAGGACAATCTAAATATTACACAAGAAACAACAGGTGGAGACAGACAGACTGCCAGGGAGTCCAAGGAAACAATGAGACAAAGTTGGGCAGGATGACAGGCATTGGTCTCAGCACCTAGCACAATAGATCCCAGGTCCCTGGCTGGGGCTTCCTAGTGCTGCTGCAAACCCAACAAATAATAATAATCCCCGGTCCTGCTCTGCCCTGGCAGCCATGGGATGAAGCACGCTCTGTGCGGATAGAATCTTTGAAAAATTTAGCCACCAAACTCTAACAAGTCTCTACTGAGCATGTGTGAACTGAGATTTTTATTCAGAGGCTCATTACCTGGCCAGATTTGGGTGGCCTTTCCACCCTTCTGTCCCAGTTTGCCTCCAGCTTTTGCTGATTGTCATGAACAATTTGGGTGTGATCTGGGTGTAACGGGTTGGGTCACAGAAACCCCCTTGGGACTGCCACCTAATGTACTGAGACTACCTCTGAGCCCATTTTCCCTGCCAGCTTGGGACTTCAGTAACCTCTCTGGTTGTGCCAGACATGTTAGCATGCTACAAACACATACCCAGGTCTGAAAACGTCCCCTAAAAGCTGCAGGCTTAACTGAAAAGAGCTTAAGAAGTGCTCCTGTCTCCAGCACCCAGATACCCAGTTCACCATGGGATCCAACCCCAAATAAACCCATTTTACTCTGTATAAAGCTTATAGAGGGTAAACTCATAAATTGTTTGCCCGCTATAACACTGATAGAGAGATGTACACAGTTGTTTGCTCTCCCAAGTATTAATACACACTCTGGGTTAATTAATAAGTAAAAAGTGATTTTATTAAATGTAAAAAGTAGGATTTAAGTGGTTCCAAGTAACAAGAGACAGAATAAGTAAATTACCAAGCAAAATAAAACAAAAAAACGCAAGTCTAAGCCTAATACAGTAGGAAACTAAATGCAGGTAAATCTCACTCTCAGAGATGTTCCAATGAGCTTCTTTGACAGACTAGATTCCTTCCTAGTCTGGGTCCAGCAATCACTCACGCCCCTGTAGTTACTGTCCTTTGTTCCAGTTTCTTTCAGGCATCTCTTCAGGGTGGAGAGGCCATCTCTTTAGCCAGCTGAAGATAAAATGGAGGGGTTTCCCAGGGCCTTATATAGTCTTTCTCTTGTGGGTGGGAACCCCTTATGTTCTCTTGTGCAGAATCAAAGCTACAGGATGGAGTTTTAGAGTCACATGGGCAAGTCACATGTCCATGCATGACTTAGTTCTTTACAGGCTGATGCCATTGTTTACATGTTAGTTTGAATTTTTCCAGGAAAGCTCAGATGTGGATTGGCATCTCTCAATGTCCATTGTCAGTTAAATACTCCCAATTACTTGAATGACCTCTTCACACTATGTTGACCAAATCTGCCTTTATGTTTCCTACAACAAACACTTTAAATGCAAGCATAGAGCCAATGCTCATAACTTCAGATATAGAAATGATGCATGCATACAAATTGGATGAATATATTCAGTAGATCATAACCTTTGCGAAGATATGTTACATGGCATATGTAGCATAAAACATATTCCAGTTATGTCGTATTTACACTCATAAGCATATTTCTATAAAGCCTTATGGGGTGCAACGTCACACTGGGCTCTTACTCTCTTGGATGACTCAGAGGAGAGGCCTCTGCACAACAGCACTCTCGGGAGGGCGGTGTGAGTGCAGGGAGAAGCTTTGAACAGCTGCCTCTGTCCAGTCCCAAGCTGTAAGGTGGGCTGGAGCTCTTCTCAGCACGGAGGACTCCTTAGATCTCATGTAGCAAACAGCAACACCCCCACCCCCCAACAAAGGGTAGAGCTCAAAGGACCCATGGATCAAGTGAATGGCTCAAGATGATGAAAACTGGGAACAGAAGTGAGGTCCCAGGCTCAGAAGGAGGAATCCAGTAGGGGACAATGGGCAGAGAATATAAGAACATAAGAACGGACATATTGGGTCAGATCAAAGGTCCATCTAGCCCAGTATCCTGTCTTCTGACAATGGCTGGTGCCAGATGCTTCAGAGAGAATGAACAGAAAAGGGCAACTATCAAGTGATCCATCCCCTGTTGTCCAGTCCCAGCATTTGGCAGTCACAGGCTTAGGGACCCCCAGAGCATAGAGGCCCTGACCATCTTAGCTCATAGCCACTGGTGGACCTGTCATCCATGAATTTATCTAATTTTTTTTGAACCCAGTAATACTTTTGGCCTTCACAACATTCCCTGGCAATGAGTTCTACAGGTTGACTGTGCCTTGTGTGAGGAATTACTTTCATTTTTTTGTGAACCTGCTGCCTGTCAATTTCATTGGGTGACCTCTGGTTCTGCTGTTATGTGAAGGTATAAATAACACTTTCTTATTTGCTTTCTCCACCCCTGTCATAATTTCATAAACCTCTGTCCTATTCCCCTTAGCTGTCTCTTTTCCAAGCTGAAAAGTCCCAATCTTTTTAATGGCTCCTCAGATGGGAAATGTTCTATAGCCCTAATCATTATAGTTAGCATAGATTATTAGGGTTGGAAGGGACCTTAAGAAATCATCTAGTCCAACCCCTTGCTCAAAGCAGGACTAATCCCCAAATGGGCCCCTCAGGGACTGAGCTCATAACCATGGGTTTAAGCAGGCCAATGCTCAAACCACTGAGCTATTCCTCCCCCTCCTTGCTGAACCTTTTCCATTTCTAACATATCTTTTCTGAGATGGGGTGACCAGCACTGCACACCAAACTCAAGATGTGGCGTACCATGGATTTATATAGTTACATTATTATATGTACTGTCTTATTATCTATCCCGTCTCTACGGGAAACATTAGGTGAGTCAGCAGAAGCCACCCAGAAGCATGAGCTAACCAAGTCAAAAGAAATAGGCCCCATGGTCAGAAAGAATCCCCCGATCCCCCCAGCCAACTCTCTCAACTTTGAGGGGCTGCTCAGATTTGTCATTCCCAGGGCTGCTGTAATCCTAGGGTGAATCAATGCATGCTGAGAGAAGAGTCTATGTAAATCCTTCCTTCGCTGGGATGGAAGGAAGAGAGATTTGCAGGTTGCCAGTGGAGCTAAGGACTTTCCTGGATGAAAGGGCAAGTTCCCTGTTGTTTGAGTATGGTACCCTTGGAGTACAGTGGACATTGATTTAAAGAGAACAGCATAGCAGACTCCATGTGGAATGGGCTGGGCTGACTTCAGGAGGCTGGAGAACAGGAAAGCCCAGGTTTGAGGCATGACTGAGAAGCAGAACCATAGGAATGCTGAGAAAGAAAAATCCCTGATAGGGCAACTGGTGCTTGTGTTTGAAGAGGGTGGGTGTGGTCCCTACTGGTTTGTTTTGGCCTGGAGGTAGCAAACAGGACTTCACAAACAGCACTGGCAATTTGCTGAGACTTGGTTCAGGTCCTGAGGAAGGAATGTGGAGTGTCTAGAGATGACAGAGTTTTATAAGAAAACTTCTATCAGTATTTACATAACAGAATGAAACAAAATGGCGGGGCACTCCCATGGATCCGAGCCACTAGGATCTAAGAGGCATTGGCGTGAGTAAAGCTTCCCTGAGGGGAGGCTAGCTCCCTGTTCTGCCTCTTCTGTCCTCCGCCCTGCCTCTTCTACCCCAGGCCCTACCCCTACTCCACCCCAGGCCCCGCCCCTGCTCCCACTCATCCCCCTCTCCTCTCAGCCCCCCTGCTGCCACATGCCATGTCCCTCCTTTCCTCCACCCCGTTCCCCACGACACCCCCACTGCCCGCAGCGATCCAGTGGGCGGGGGAGCCTCGTGAGGGAGGAGGGTGGAGGAGAGGAGAACACAACATGTGATGGGGACTTCCAGAGAGTGAGGGTGTAGTGGTGGAGAGGAGGGACTCAGCCAGGCAGCAGCGGGCGGTGGAGACCTCGGTGAAGGGAGCAGAGCAGGGATGGGAAGCCCAGGTGTCTGGCGGCAGGTCAGCAGCAGCTGCGCCAGGGGAGGCTTAGCCTACTCTGTCCTATTTTATCTACCACCTATGCTAAGAAGGGAGAGAAATCTCATCTTTCTTTGTTCTTTTCCCCAGTGACCCAGTAACTCTGTCTCTGTAGGATTGGCCTCCATAGTCATGGTATGGACCTGTGTTAGTTGCAATCACATCATGGTTATAAAGGACAAGTGGGCTGATTATCTAAGGATCACAGTCGAGCCCAGAGCACAATGCAGCGATACACAGGGTGATGGGCAATAGAAAACCATTATGGGTATATCCTGAAGGGACATGACCTCTCCTGGCAGGGGTCCCAGCCCTTCCTTGTCCATCTTGGCAAGGATCTCGTCTGGTGCCTGCTCTTAAAGGGACTGCTCTCCCATCTCTAGCACCGAGGGGTCCTGGGCCTTGAGGGTGGCGATGGGACAGAATTGCAAATGCCACCTTGGTTTTAAAGGTGAGGGGAGCAGAAAAGCTCCAGTCTTTGATAGCTGAGCTCTGAAGAAGTGGTATCATTAATAACCAATGCCCATCTGTATTTCACAGCTGCAGAACGCTGCTTAAGACTTAAGCCACGAGGACACCCCAGGCATCTAGCTGGCTTCCACCGAGCACCCATCAGCAGCCAGGCACGGTGAGGGGCCTGGCACAGAGAGAAGATAACGCCCCTGGGGGCCCCATGTTGATAAAGACATGGAGGATTTGTTCAGCAAGTTCAGTGCACCTCTTTGAGAGGTCCGATTTCTACCTATAGCAGGGGTAGGCAACCTATGGCACATGTGCCAAAGGTAGCACGTGAGCTGATTTTCAGTGGCACTCACAGTGCCCAGGTCCTGGCCACCGGTCCAGGGGGCTCTGCATTTTAATTTCATTTTAAATGAAGCTTCTTAAACATTTTAAAAACCTTATTTATGTTACATACAACAATAATTTAGTTATATATTATAGACTTATAGAAAGAGACCTAAAAATGTTCAAATGTATTACTGACACGCGAAACCTTAAATCAGAGTGAATAAATGAAGACTTGGCACACCACTTCTGAAAGGTTGCTGACCCCTGACCTATAGATTTACAGCTCAGGGATAATCTATGGCTCCAACAAGGTTCATTATTTTTGCTACTGAGCTAATGACATGCAGGCAAGCCATAAGGCCAGGGGCTAAATTCACCCCTTACTCCTGATTCACCCTAGCACAAATGCGTTTGGTGTGATCTAAATTCACTCAACCAGGATCCACTCTGGGGGAGGATTCTAATTCCTGCAAAGGTCCAGGAAGGATCCTGCCTGGGGGCTGGGCCATTGCAAAAGGGGAGCTGGAGTCTCCTGATTTTAAACTGACGCATGGCCCAGGAACCTGGCCTGAGCAGCAACAGCAGGCCCTGGGTGTTACTCCCCTCCCGGGACCCGGCAGGGACTGCGTCGAGGGTACGAGCCCAGAGAGAAGGCGCTGAAGCTCACAGCACAATCTGAATTCACCATCCTGGAGGGGTCACTTTTAGCATCCTGGAAGTTTAACCCTTAATAATCCTAGCTGAAATCTTCTCCCCTCTGCTTTTCTTCCCACTCTCCAGTCCACACAAGGCCTCGCCCGCTGTCACATTCACCTGGCCATATGACTGGACATTTTCACAATCCATGACACAGAGCAGAAGGTCATCCACTTGCACCACAACACCCTCCCCAGAGACCTCCAACACCACCCCAGATGAGCTGCAGGCCCTGCCTAGCTGTCAATAGCCTTGTCCTTTCTCCTAGGTGCCACTTGATCAAGGGAAGAAAGGAGCGGCTCAGGGCTGAGTTGTCCTCTCCACCATGGTGGATGGAGGTGGACGCGAATCCTGGAGATTGTGAGTGGATGGGCTCGGAGAAGGGGAGACACTGTATCTGTGGCATCATATCCCCTTTCCCTTGATAGTCCTCCACTGTTCTGTGGCATGCTGGCGACTATCTGCTTCATAGACCATGTTCTCCCCCTCACCCTGCTGTATTTCAATCCAGTCGTCCTTTTGAGCTCTGCTGGGTAAGAGATGTCCATTCTATTCCCAGTGTCTGTAGCCCAGGGGTGGGCAAACTTTTTGGCCTGAGGGCCACATTGGGGAATAGAAATTGTATGGCAGGCCATTAATGCTCACAAAATTGGGGCTGGGGTGCAGGCTCTGGGGTGGAGCTGGGGATGAGGAGTTTGGGGTGTAGGAGGGTACTCTGGGCTGGGACTGAGGGCTTCAGAGGGCCAGAAGGGGATCAGGGCTGGGGCAGGGGTGCGGGAAGGGGTGCAGGTTCCGGCTGGGGGTGTGGGCTCTGGTGTGGGGCTGGGGATGAGAGGTTTGGGGTGCAGGAGGGTGCTCCAGGCTGGGATCGAGGGGTTTGGCGAGCAGGAGGGGGATCAGGGCTGGGGCAGGGGGTTGGCGTGTGGGGAGAGGTTCAGGGGTGCAGGCTTCGAGTGGCGCTAATCCTCAAGTGGCTCCCGGAAGCAGTGGCATGTCCCTTCTCCAGCTCCTACATGGAGGTGTGGCCAGGCAGCTCTGCACACTGCCCCATCCGCAGACACCGCCCCTGCAGCTCCCATTGAAGTGCCGTAGGGGGGCCATTGGACTGCATAGGAGCCAGAGCGGGGCCATGCCACAGCTTCCATGAGCCGCATGGTGTGGCCCCCGACCCTGCACCCTAGAGCGGGGCCGAGCCATGTGGTGCAGCCCCCGACCCAGCGCCCATCTGGAGCGCTGGAGCAGGGCAAGTCCCAGACCTCGCTCCCCAGTGGGAGCTCACAGGCTGGCTTAAAGTGGCTTACAGGCTGAATCTAGCCCATGGGCTGTAGTTTGCCCACCTCTGCTGTAGCCTCAGTCTGAGGCCTTACTCAGTGATAAGGGTGGTGAAGGGCAGAGAATTATTAACACCAATTAGTAGAAAAGGTCTAGAATTCAGGCTCTCCTGATTCCCAGCCTTGTGCATGTTCTTCTAGGCCAAGGGTTACCTTGTGGGAGCAGGTGTGTGACCATCTCTTTTGTCTTGTCCCATTCGGAGGTTTCGCCCACTGTAGCAGGACACTAGGGGGCATGCTCGGTGCAAATGGAATATTGGGCAATTTTAGCCCCTAGCAAGTTCCAATGAGCTCAGCAATACTTTCAGATGGTGACTGATGCCTTACGACACAGCCAAATCTGAACAGATTCTCACACAAGTATGAAAAGACACCTCCCAGAGCTGGGGGCTACCCCTCAGCCTGATTTCAGAGTCCTGCTGCAGACCATAGAGGTGCTAGAGCTATTATAACAAATAAGTCGGAAATATATTTATAGTGGGAAGTGTTAGGGAACTGATATACAAGGGTCGTGAGTAGCAGTTGTAAATATGTAAAATATGGCAGCCCTAGGAATGGGGTCCCACAGTGCCGGGAGCTGTGCAAACAGAGAAAGGATAATCCTACCACTTCTGCTATAGATAGTGTCCTAGCAGTCATGTGGCTTCACAAACCTGAGCAGAAAGGGGCCAGTTTGTCTCACAGACTCATAGACAGTAACGCCAGATGGGACCATCACGATCATCTAGTCTGACCCCTACACATTGTCATCTGTGTTCTCCTTGCTTCCCTGTCCTGTTTTCATTCCCCAGAGAGGGTCAGTGTGGTGCCTACTCAGTTCTTGGATCGCAGCAAATATCCTATCATCATGGGTGTCTATGACAGGAAGTGCTGTCTATCCCGCAGCTCAGTGACCCAGTCTGTGCTGTACCTGGAGACAGGGCCGGCTCCAGGCACCAGCGCAGCTAGCAGGTGCTTGGGGTGGCCAACAGAAAGGGGCAGCATGTCTGGCTCTTCAGCGGCAATTTGGCAGCGGGTCCCTCGGTCCCTCTCAGAGGGAAGGACCTGCCACTGAATTGCTACCGAAGAATGAAGTGGCGGCGGTAGAGCTCCCGTTGAATTGCCGCCGATCAAGGCTTTTTTTTGGTTTGGGGTTTTTTTTCGCCTAGAGCTGGCCCTGCCTGGAAATGAGTGCTCCTGAGATCAGGGTTTTAGCAACTCCCTCTTATTTCATCCTGCAGCTAGGCGATGTTTTGCAATGTTAATTCAAAAAAAGTTTGTAAAGTTCCAAAGTGAAAGTAATCAGAGACTCTGCCCTGAGCACACGTCTCTCTGAGTTCTAGCTGGAGGTAGGCTGCATCCTGTGCAAGGCTTGTGATGCCTTCCATTTCAGAGAAGAGTCAGGACTTGGCTGCGATGAATCAAAGGGGATTTTCTATTGAGGCTGCTGGATCCAAACAGACCCTGGGGTTCTCTCAGGCTCTCTGCCTCCCAGCCTGTGCTACCCCATGGTGCCACACGGGACCCCCCTAAGCTACTCTCCACAGGATCA
Source organism: Chelonoidis abingdonii (assembly GCF_003597395.2). Classification (NCBI taxonomy): domain Eukaryota; kingdom Metazoa; phylum Chordata; order Testudines; family Testudinidae; genus Chelonoidis; species Chelonoidis abingdonii. Next base: position 150,499,417 of record NC_133770.1, read on the forward strand.
AAGCAGAGGAAAGAATGTTCGTATCTCCCCTATGGCAGTGTCTCCTTCTCTGCTTCCCACAGGACAGGCTCATCATGGATATGTATGAACATCTTGAGGAATCGAAGCACTGCACGTTCAACAACACTCTCACAGGCAGCACCCACTGCTTTGAGTCGGCCACCTACCTGGGGTGGTTCCGCTGCACCTTCCAGAAGAGCGACGAGCCCCTCAGCACCACCAGCTGCACAGGGGAGTCAGAGATCATTGAGTTTTACTTTAAAAAGATTTTGGGCTAGATTGTGCCTTTAAGGCACCCACAGGGAGCGGAGCCAAGCAGTCCCATCCCAGTGGGAGCTCCAGCAGCAATCAGACTCTGAAAGTTAGGTTTATTAGTCATGTGTTAAAGACACACATTTTTTCCATCCCTGGAAATGGGCACCTGTTTCTGTGTAAAACACACTGGCTGAGTGAGCTGTGCCCCCTTCTCATAGCTAATCTACACAGATGATAAAAGCTCACTACTGGTGCCAGCTGGTGGAGTTGCTCCTTTGGTTCAAGTGGCGTAAGCTTATGCCCTTGATGCTGGTTCAATCCCTGGCTCATGGTGGGGTCATTATTTATATATATGGAATACACTGTTATATATTGATACAGACTGACACTAGACGGTGTGGGGAAAGAGTGAATGAAATTTACTGGAGCTTTTGCAATGATAGAATTGACCAGCCCTCATTGAAGTATAAATAATTCTAGCAACAAACTCCATATCCACATCTGGATCCTCTAGCCCCTCATGGCTCTGGCTCTGTTGTTTTGCTTATCCTCTGCCCTGTTGTGTGAGATGAAATACGCTGGCCCAAATCCTCCCCTGGCACAGGCTAAACAGGCTCTGGGCTAGAGCCAACTGAAAGTTTTCCAGCTGAAACTTTTTTCAGTGGAAAATGCACATTTGACGACACCAACATTTTTAGTGAACTCACGTCAGTGTCACTGAATTATTTCAGCCCGAACCAGCTTTTGCAAAGAATTCTCCCCAAACGTTTTGATTTTTCCCTTCTTCAACATAAGGTTTCAGTTTGAAATTTCCTTCCATTTTATTAAAGAACTATTCAAAAAAAGGTGGAAAAGGCTCAACAGCTAAAGAAAATACTTTGTTTAAGGTTGATTCTGTTTGACCCGGAACAATTTTTTTAAACTTTTTCAATTTGCTAAAAATTTTGACCCCCAATTCCCCCCCCCCCCCCGAATTGCCGGTGAATGGAAAAATCCATCTACTCTGGTTCAGCTTCTCTGAGGGCTGGGCCCTGAACAATGGGAGGGAACTTCCAATCCAGCAGTCTACAGAAGAAGTGCAACCCTCTGGCTTGACCTCTATGGCTGGGTAAGGAGCATTGCTAAGTGGCTTCCAGTGCTTTGGGGCCTGACAAAACATCCCAAAGTCAAGGGCTTCCCAGAAAGGACTAGCTGACAGTGCATTCCCCTCTGTTAAATGTATTTGCTTGTTTATACATTGCATCTGGGCCTGTCCTGCCTCTGCGTTATAACTGGAAAAGCTACATACCAGAAGCTGGTTAATGAGATCCATTTCCCCTTGTCTTTTTCTGAGATCTCACAGATTTTCAGGCCAAAAGACAACTTTATGATCAGCTAGTCTGACCTCCTGTAGAGAATCCCACCTACCCAGCAGGTGACCAGTGGCCTTTCTCCCCTTAAGGGCCAGCCACCCTGTGACAGCCCACCTTGCAAAGGGAGATGGCTGCTTCAGACAGCCTAGGCCACCAGGCTGCTCTGAGAAGTAGCTGTAGCTGAGGCAATTCAAGTTCAAGGGGTCGGGCCGTATCTCCAAGGTGCCCCATTTCCAAAGCGCCTGGATTGAACTGGGGTCACCAGATGTGCCCCTCAGGCCTCATGAAACTTTCTACCCCCAGGGCAAGAAGATGGAGCATCCTCAGGGACTGGTACTAGACTGTGAGACAAACTCCCTCGAGAGCTAAGGACCAAGGCAAACCTCTTCATCCCCCATCTCAAGAGCTGGCTGCCCTTTTTTGACCAATCTACGCTGAGAGCAACACAGAGCAGCATGGGCCTTGCAAAACAAACAGAACTCGACCCAACCACACCACGCACACAATGAACCACATGTGGCGGATGTGAGTCATGCTGCTTAATACACGACTGGAAAGCACCCAGATGCCATGGTGATGGGGGTGGGATAAGAACCCACGTAGAATCAAAATACCTGGGTCAGCCTGTGGTTCCTGCCTCTCAGAATCAATGACTGATTTCCCTGCAGCCTTCTCCTAGTTTTCATACTGCGGTATGGTAGAGGAGGGTGGAAATAGAACTGGGGGGCAATGGATTTCATTTCAGGTCTTGCTGAATGTTTCATTTCAATTTTGACCTTTTTCAAATTATTTAGATTTTCTTAAAACTAAAGGGAAGTTTGAAACAAAAATTCTTTTCAAACTGAAAAAACAAAACATTTCAATTTGGGGGGGAATTTTTTCATGTTTTTTTCCCCCTTACCCCCTCTAACTTTCCCCTCTGGTGTTGTCTGGACTGGTGATCTGCTAGGTCACCCCAGTCCTTGACTCTGGGAACCAGCCTTACCCTGCACTGTTGTGAGAACCCCCACTGCCTCTGGCATGTAAGCTGCTCCCAGCTACTTGCAAGCGAATGACACTAGCCAATATCTCCGGTCCCAGACACAGCCCTCGGAACCTCCATCTTGCAGTGCCCAGTTATGCCCGCTGGACACTGAAAGCTTATATGAGTTTGTCAATTTAACAAAGAAATTGATCTGTACCAGGCTTGTTACCCCAAGGGGAGCCTGTGACACACTGCAAACCAAATGCACTGCTTCGGGTAGAATAAACACACAAATGTATTAACTATAAAGATAGATTTTAAGTGATTATAAGTCAAAGCATAACAAGTCAGACTAGTTACAAAAATAAAATAAAATAAAATATAAGCATGCAGTCTAAACTCCCAACCCTATTAGACTGGGCAGTAACTAGATTAAGCAGTTTTTTTCACCGCATTGGATACTGCAGTCCTTAATTTGCAGGTTTGCTCCTTAAACCTGGGCCAATATCCTGTATTGGAGTCTTGTCTTCTTCTCAGTGTCTTGGTTGCTTTCAGCATAGGTGGGGGCAGGAGAAGGGCCCAGTATGTATCCACTGGGTCTGTTTTATATTCTCGGTCCATGTGCTTGGGGAGCACAAGTCCAGGCATGTCTTGGGGGCATTGGTGAGTCTCTCCCACGCAAGGTTGAGTAATTCCCCTGGTGTGGCCTCATGCAGGGGAGTCATTGCATTGTAGCTCCCTTGCTGGACAATGGCTGTTGATGGTTTGTTTCACATCCCGCCCGGGCGTTGGTTACTTTCCTTGCTGTTGCCTTTGGGGAGCTAATATCTGGCTGATTCCCCAACTTACAGCATGTTTTAGTGACCATCATACCACACAATTCTCATAACTTCATATGCATTAAAGATACACATATATGGATAGAGAAATGACTTTCAGCAGATCATAACCTTTCCCCTGATACCTTACAAGCCATGCTTTATACATGAGATCACGATTGTATGAAAATGAAGAACATGGGGGTTACAATATGCTCCCCCAAGATACAGAATGTCACACACAACCAAAACCCAATTCAGTAAAACTGATGTGAATTCATAAAATGTGTTTGTATCACCAAATCTGCATTTTTTTTTTGCCCCCAAAAAGTTTCAGTCAAAATATTGCTCCAGGCAGCAGGGTCGTGATACCTTTGGCAATTCTCTTGCAAGAAGGGAAAAAGTAATGTACTATGCACATTTCTACAGGAGGTTACTTTGGGCTTGGTGTAGGATTAAGGGTTTGGAACAGCTTCCATGTGAAGAGAGACTATTCAGCTTGGAAAAGAGACAACTAAGGGGGCATATGATAGAGGTCTATAAAATCATGACTGGTGTGGAGGAAGTGGATAGGGAAGTGTTATTTACTCCTTCACATACCTCCAGAACCAGGGGTCACCAATGAAATTAATAGGCAGCAGGTTTAAAACAAACAAAAGGAAGTTCTTCGTCACACAATGCACAGTCAACATGTGGAACTCGTTGCCAGAGGATGTTGTTAAGGCCAAAAGTATAACTGGGTTCAAAAAAGAATTAGACATGAGGATAGGCCCATCATGGAGGATAGGTCCATCAATGGCTATTAGCCAAGATGGGCAGGTATGCTACCCCATGCTCTGGGTGTTCCTAGGCCTCTGACTGTCAGAAGTTGGGAATAGGTGACAGGAGATGGATCACTTAACATTTTCCAGGTGGGGAAAATGAAGGGTGCATAACAGAGGATGGGTGTCCCTAGAAAAGCTGCAGGAGAGAGAGGGAAGCTCAGGAACCGGCAGAGAGTGAGAGAAGGTCCTGCAGGGAAGACCCTGACACCAGGGCTGGTTTGGAAGCAGAGTTCGAGCTGGGAAAAGCCCAGGAGTAATGACTGCCTTATAGGAGGAACAATGAATTAGAGACCCAGCTCTGGGAAGAGGGGTTGGTGAGTCCCTAAGGGAGACAGAGACACTGAACTGGAGTGAGGGCCTGTAAGCCAGTGTGTACCCAGAGGATCAAATAAATGGGACCCGCAAAAGGCGAGTGTTGTAACTAACTTTGGATTGTGATCTGGAGTTTTTGAGGTGTTCAGGGAAGTAAACTGGGGCAGAGTGTCTGCAGAGTGACCTCAGGCCATCAGGAAGTGCTTACCTAATTCCACTATCTGATGACATACAGGAAATAGACACTTGCTCTGGGGAAGTTACATCAGAAACCTGAGACTATTCCCAGAAAAGCAATTACAGTAGAACCTCAGAGTTACGAACCCCAGAGTTACAAACTGACTGGTCAACCACACACCTCATTTGCAACCAGAAGTATGAGATCAGGCAGCAGCAGGGACCAGAGAGAAAGAAAGAAAAAGAAAACAGCAAATTTAGTACAGAATTATGTTAAATGAAAACCACTAAAAAAATAAAAGGAAAGTTAAAAAAAAAAAAGATTTGACAAGGTAAGGAAACTGTTTCTGTGCTTGTTTCATTTAAATTAAGATGGTTAAAAGCAGCATTTTTCTTCTGCCTAGTAAAGTTTCAAAGCTGTGTTAAACCAATGTTCAGTCATAAACTTTTGGAAGAACCACCATAATATTTTGTTCAGAGTTAGGAACATTTCAGAGTTACGAACAGCCTCCATTCCCGAGGTATCCATAACACTGAGGTTCTACGGCAGGAGTAGGCAACCTATGGCACAGGTGCCGAAGGCTGCACGCGAGTTGATTTTCAGTGGCACTCACACTGCCCAGGTCCTGACCACCGGTCCAGGGGGCTCTGCATTTTAATTTCGTTTTAAATGAACCTTCTTAAACATTTAAAAAACCTTATTTATTTTACATACAACAATAGTTTAGTTCTATATTATAGACTTATAGAAAGAGACCTTCTAAAAATCTTAAAATGTATGACCGGCATGCAAAACCTTAAATTAGAGTGCATAAATGAAGACTCGGCACAGCACTTCCGAAAGGGTGCCGACCCCTGTTCTACAGTATGTACAACACAGGACATTTCACACGATCTGTACCCTAGAAGACTTTGGTGAACTCAAGTGAAACCTGTGAATCTCTGTCCCTGATGGGGGAGAGGGAATTTCAAAGATACAACAAACAATGTTTTTGTATGATGAGTTTTCAGCTGGGCTTTTATTTAAGAATTCTGAGGAGAGACAGCCTCATCTCAGGCAGCATCATTTGCATCTTCTTCCAGCCAGTTGTTTGCAGTATGTTTCACTGCAATGTGGGCGGGAGGTGGGAGGGGGAGAGGGAAGTACAGCCACCAGTATATATTCATAGATTTCGAGGCCAGTATGGACCCTTATGATCAACTAGTCTAACCTCCTGCAAAGCACAGACCTCAGACCTTCCCCTAGGGATTCCTGCATCCAGCCCATATCTTGTGGTTGAGCTAGAGCATAATTTAGAAAGTCACACCCAGTCTTGATGTAAAGAATCCAAGTGATGGAGAATTCTCCACGTCCCTAGGTGAATTATTCCAGTGGCTAACTGCCCTCACTGTTAAAAATGTGACCCTTATTTCTAGTCTCAATTTGTCTGGCTTCAGCTTTCATCTAGGCGATCTTGTTCTGCTTTTATCTGGTAGATAAAAGACTCCTAAACTATCCGAAATCTCTTCCCTTTTGTAGGCACTTGTAGACTGTGATCTGGTCACCTCTTAAATGTCTCTTTGGTATGCTAAGGCCTTATCTACATGGGAAAGTTATACTAGGTATAAGCTAAGGCGGGGTAAGCAAACTGTTTGGCCTGAGGGCTGCATCAGGTTTTGTAAATTGTATGGAGAGCCAGTTAGGGGAGGGGGTCATGGCCCAGCCCCCACCTTCATCTGCCCCCCTGGGACTCCTGCCCCATCTAACCCCTCCGTTCCCTGATGGCCCACTCAGGATCCCTGACCCATCCACCCCCGCAACTCCCTATCCCCTGACTGCCCCCAGACCCTCCCCACCCCATCCAAACCCTCTTCTCATTCCTGATGGCCTTCCTGGGACCCTTGTCCCATCCCACCGCCGGCCCCTCATGCGCTGGTCCGCATTGATCCTAGGCCCGCTGCGACCGACGAAGCCCATTCCAAACCACCGCCTCCTATGCCTGGTGCTTGCGGCTCGGCGTGAACCCTGGCACCGGCGCGATTCAACCCTTGTTCCCCGCCCTAAATTAATGCTGCTGGACATGTACCTTTGGACCCTGATAGGTATTGAGCTGTAAGAAACTGTCATTGCCATGGGAGCAGAGATATATATAGCACAGTGCCCCGGAACCTATCCAGCAGCCCCATTCCCTTGACACCACCAACCGGAACTTCCCTGCCCTCTAGCTCCAACCCTCTCCCCCCGCTTCCCTGCCGCCCTTACTGCGCTGCCTGGAGCAGCTGGTGACTGGCAACACTAAGCTTTGCTGCCCAGTCGGCAGCCCAAGGTCACACCGCTCTGGCTGCCGCCACCACATCTAGTCTACTAGATTGACCGGGTCAGGGCTGGCTCTGCAGCTGCGCTGCCCCAGGAGCTCACAGCTTCCTCTGCCCAGAGCATTGCGCCGGCAGCGAAGCGAGCTGAGGCTGTGGGGAGGGGAAAGAGCTGGGAAAGGGCCAGGGGCTAGCCTCCTGGGCCAGGAGCTCAGGGGCTGAGCAGGATGGTCCCATGGGCTGGATTGGCCCACAGGTCATAGTTTGCCTATCTCTGAGCTAAGGTCTGAGTTTAAACTCCTGTAGTTATACTGGTATAACTCCCTTGTGGATACTCTTATTCCAGTATAAGAATATCTTTTTCCAGTTTATCTTCACTGCAGAGTTAACACAGACTTGTACCCAGGGTTAAGCCCAAACACGCCTCCTGTCCACACATACAGCCCTCTTACCCAGGTTTATATATGTTTTGAATCTGGGCTAGCTTACCTGGTTAGGCATGTAGGTTAGAACCTGGGTTTCACTTTAACTATGCCCTGGTCTACACTACGAGTTTAGGTCAAATTTAGCAGCGTTAGTGCGATTTAACCCTGCACCCGTCCAAACGACGAAGCCATTTTTGTCGACTTAAAGGGCTCTTAAAATCGATTTCTGTACTCCTCCCTGATGAGAGGATTAGTGCTGAAATCGACCCTGCTGGGTCGAATTTGGAGTAGTGTGGATGCAATTCGACAGTACTGGCCTCCAGGAGCTATCCCAGAGTGCTCCATTGTGATTGGTCTGGACAGCACTCTCAACTCAGATGCTCTGGCCAGGTACACAGGAAAAGCCCCACGAACTTTTGAATTTCATTTCCTGTTTGGCCAGCGTGGCAAGCTGATCAGCACAGGTGACCGTGCAGAGCTCATCAGCAGAGGTGACCATGGAGTCCCAGAATCACAAGAGAGCTCCAGCATGGACCGAATGAGAGGTACGAGATCTGATTGCTGTTTGGGGAGACAGAGCCATGCTATTAGAACTCCGTTTCAAAAGACGAAATGCCCAAATATTTGAAAAAATCTCCAAGGGCATGAAGGACAGAGGCTATAACAGGGACCCGCAGCAGTGCCATGTGAAACTTAAGGATCTCAGGCAAGCCTGCCAAAGAACCAGAGAGGCAAATGGCCACTCCAGGTCAAAGCCCCAGACATGCCACTTCTATGATAAGCTGCATGATATTCTAGGGGGTGCCCCCACAACTACCCCAGCCATGTGCGTGGACTCCGTCAATGGATTCTCACACAACAGGGATGCAGATTTTGGGGACGAGGAAGATGATGATTAGGAGGACGTTGAAGATAGTGCACAGCAGGCAAGCTGAGAAAACGTTTTCCCCAACAGCCAGGAACTGTTTATCACCCTAGACCCAGTACCCTCCCAACCCACCCAAGGCAGGTTCACAGACCTTGAAGGCGCAGAAGGGACCTCTGGTGAGTGTACCTTTGTAAATATTGTACATGGTTTAAAAGCAAGCGTGTTTAATGATTAATTTGCCCTGAAGACTTGGGATGCATTCTTGGCCAGTAAAGCTACTGGAAAAGTCTGTTAATGTGTATGGGAATGGAGCATAAATCCTCCAGGGACATCTCCATAAAGCTCTCCTGGAGGTACTATGAAAGCCTTTGCAAAAGATTTCTGGGGAGGGCAGACTTATTCCGTCCTCCATGGTAGGACACTTTACCATGCCAGGACAGTAGCACGTAGTCTGGAATCATTGCATAAGAAAGCATGGCAGCGTATGGTCCTGGTGTTTGCTGGCATTCAAACAACATCCATTCTTTATCTCACTGTGTTATCCTCAGGTGAGTGATATTATTCATTGTCACCTGGTTGAAATAGGGGAATTTTATTAAGGGGACATTCAGAGGTGGCCGTTCCTGCTGGGCTGTTTGCCTATGGCTGAACAGAAATCATCCCCACTGTTAGCCATACGGTGCGGGGAGGAGTGAAACGATCATCCCAGAGAATAGGGTGTGGGGGGGGGTGTGGGGGAGTTAGTTGGGTTTGTGTTGCACGCTAACCCGCAAACCTCAGCCCCTCCTTTTAAATTGCCAACCCATTTTAAATGGCTGACCCAACAGCCGCTTGGTATGGGAAATGAGGGTGATGCTGTTTGAAACCATTCCCACATATTATGAAGGTTAAAGAAGCCAAAAGACTGTGGCTTACCATGGCTGCCTGCAAGCTGAATTCTGTTGCTTGGCCCTGCGTGAGTGACCTCTCACACCAAACTGGCAGGCCCTCCCTCGATAAGAGGCAAAATGCGACCTTGTAACGAAAGCACATGTGCTATGTAATGGTAACAGCAAGGTTTACCATGAAAGTGTGTACCCATTGTTCTATAAAAGGTGTCTTTTTAACTATCACTCTCCCTTTTTTTTCCTGCACCAGCTGCATATGTTTCTCCTTCCCAGAGGCTAGCTAAGATTAGAAGGTAAAAAAAACGCACTTGGGATTAAATGTTCTCTGAGCTCCTGCTGTCCTCCCACACTGACAGAGCACAGCACAATGCATGGAGGCAGGCAATGTCAGAGTGCAGGAAAGCACAATATGAACGCAAGGATAGGTGGGCTAAAGAGAGTAAGTGATGGGCTGAAGATGATAGGTGATGTCAGCTTGCTGACAGAAGGCAGGAGTCAATGCTCAGGCTGCTGGAGCATCAAATTCATACGCTCCAGTGTATGACTGAGCTGCAGGAAAGGCAGCAGGAGCACAGACCACCGCTACAGCCCCTGTGTAACCAACCACCCTCCTCCCCAAGTTCCATATCCCCCTCACCCAGACGTGTTAGAATGCGTGGGGGTGGGCTTTCTCCACCAGACCACTCCACCTCAGAGGATTGCCCAAGCAACAGAAGGCTGGCATTCAATAAGTTTTAAAGTGCAGTGTGGCCTTGTCCTTCCCTCCTCCACCACTCCACCCGGTGCTTCCCTCCTCCACCACCCCTTCCGGGTTATCTTGGCAGTTATCCCCCTATTTGTGTGATAAATTAATAAAGAATGCATGAATGTGAAGCAACAATGACTTTATTGCCTCTGCAAGTGGTGATCGAAGGGGGGAGGGGAGGGTGGCTAGCTTACAGGGAAGTAGAGTGAACCAAGTGGGGAAAGGTTTCATCAAGGAGAAACAAACAGAACTTTCACAACGTAGCCTGGCCAGTCATGAAACTGGTTTTCAAAGCTTCTCTGATGCACAGTGGGCCCTCCTGTAATCTTCTAACCACCCTGGTGTCTGGCTGCGCGTAATCAGAGGCCAGGCGATTTGCCTCAACCTCCCACCCCGCCATAAACATCTCCCCCCTTACTCTCACAGATATTGTGAAGCGCACAGCAAGCAGTAATAACAATGGGAATATTGGTTTCGCTGAGGTTTATCCGAGTCAGTAAACTGCACCAGTGCACTTTCAAACATGCAAATGCATATTCTACCACCATTCTGCACTTGCTCAGCCTATAGCTGAACAGCTCCTGACTACTGTCCGGGCTGCCTGTGTATGGCTTCATGAGCTATGGCATTAAGGGGTAGGTTGAGTCGCCAAGGATAACTGTAGGCATGTCAACATCCCCAACAGTTATTTTCTAGTCTGGGAAAAAAGTCTCTTCGTGCAGCTTTTGAAACAGACTAGAGTTCCTGAAGATGCAGGGCCCATCAGCTGGCAGGAGGTGCTTGGGGGAGGAAGAGGGAGCTGATAGGGGTGCTGCCATTGGGTGCTCAGCACCACCATTTTTTCCCTGTGAGTGCTCCAGCCTCGGAGCATCCACAGAGTCGGAGCCTATCGCTGGAAGCAGTCCAGGGAATGGGCAGGGAAGGCTGGGAAAGGAAAGCCCAGAATTGCTGGGCTGCTGTTCCCTGGACTGGAACCTGGAATAGTGAGCAGGCCTGGGTTTCCCTCCCAGCCACTGGAGAAGTGGCACCAGTAGGACAGCGCCGGAGAAGACTGCCTGAGACTTTGTGCAGAAGGACCGTGGGCAACCGCTGGAAGGGGAAACAATGTAGTGATCGGCAGAGGGCTAAGTCTCTAAGAGAAGGCTACAGTTCCTGAAGCAAGAGGGGCCGCAGGGAGAGACAATGTGAGATACACTGCCAGAGGGGGGGGCCCAGCACCTGGAAAAGCTAATCCCCAGGATGGCCAAAGGAGGCGCCACCAGCGGTGAGTGAACGGCATAACAACGCCTCAGAATGATATTAACCTTTTGTGCAACTGCATCATACTGTTGACTCATATTCAGTTTGTGATTCACTATAAGCCCCAAGTATCAGAGGGGGTAGCCGTGTTAGTCTGTATCCACAAAAACAACGAGGAGTCTGGTGGTACCTTAAAGACTAACCGATTTATTTGAGCATAAGCTTTCATGGGTAAAAAACCCACTTCTTCAGATGCATGGAGTGAAAATTACAGACACAGGCTTAAATGTATATTGGCACACGAAGAGAAGGGAGTTACCTTACAAGTGAAGAACCAATGTTGAAGGCCAATTTGGTCAGGGTGGATGTGGCCCATTCCCAATAATTGATGAGGAGGTGTCAATACCAAGAGAGGGAAAATCGCTTTTGTAGTGAGCCAGCCACTCCCAGTCCCTATTCAAGCCTAAATTGATGGTGTTAAGTTTTCATATGAATTGTAGCTCTTCAGTTTCTCTTTGAAGACCATACAATACCATAGAAAAACTGTCTCTGAGTAATACTAGAGCCATGGGGTGATTCTGAAAGCAACCCTGCCCTTAGCCAAGCGCCCTGGGGCTCTGCATGGATGCAGGTAACAGCTGAATCTAGCCAGGGTCATCCAATCACCACATGCTCAGGAATCGCAGGCATATTTCGCGTGCACAAGTGTCAATGGGAAAACTCCCTCGCACTGCACTGGGGAGGGGGTGAGCAGCCTGGGGACAGGACCCTGGCCTCTGTGACTTTAAACTTTCTTAAAGTAGAAGTTGGTGATTTCGGCCTCCCCAAGGCGGTTGGTCACCTGGAGGGGCTGGTCGTTTCTGGGGGACGTGCTCAGGTACCAGCCCGGGAAGGCGACCGACTCGAAGCGGTGTGTGCTGCCAGTGGCAGAGCAGGTAAAGGTGAAACGCTTGGCTTCCTGGCTGTTCTGGTACAAGTCCATGATTTTCTTGTCCTGGAGGGGTGGGGGGCACGAGAGAGGCCAGTTAGAAATGGAGATGCAGATTAGGGGTGGGGAGGAGGGGATCTGCCATCTGCCCTATTGACTTCAGTAGGAAAATAAGTTGCTAACACATGGCTTGGCTCTGATCTGTGACTCTGAGTCAGGCATGCCAAATTCCAAAGCAACAGGCTCTTTTCCTGACCTCCTCCTGCCCCCCACTGTCAGTGCCAGAAATTGAACCCAGGAGCTCAGCCCCTGTTAGTGACATGGGTCCAGCAACCCTGAGTCCCAGTTCACCTGACTGAAAGGATGGGGCAGGGTCTGTGGCTAATAAGTGAGAGGAAGATGGCTGTGATGGGGCGCTTAAGAACATAAGAACGGTCGTACTGGGTCAGACCAAAGATCCATCCAGCCCAGTATCCTGTCTTCCAACAGTGGCCAATGCCAGGTGCCCCAGAGGGAGTGAACCTAACAGGTAATGATCACGTGATCTCTCTCCTGCCATCCATCTGCACCCTCTGACAAACAGAGTCTAGCAACACCATTCCTTACCCATCCTGGCTAATAGCCATTAATGGACTTAACCTCCATGAATTTATCAAGTTCTCTTTTAAACCCTGTTATAATCCTAGCAGTCCCTGAGAAAGACATAGGGCAATTGATGAGCTAGCCGGCTGACCTGTCAAGCCACGGCCAGGAGGCTGAGAAGGCCAGAGGGCTGGGACACCGCCAAAGGGGTTTGTCTGCTACCTTTCCCAGGCAGAGGCTTGGAAGCCAGGCAGAACCTGGGAAGGACTCCAGCGAAAAGGGCAGGGCTGGCTGGATCAAAGACTGGGTGAGAACCGAAGGACTCCTGGGTGTGGCAGCTGATGCAGGAGCTGGGATATGAGGTGTGTTGATGGACCAGGTCCGAGGAGTGTGTGCACCACATGTGAGATAAAAGGACAGTGTTTGGGGCTCTCGATGGCTAGTTGCACTATGTGAGATCATAAGCTGGCCCTGGGGATGGAGTGTTACCAGACCCAAGAGAACTTGGGCTGGACTCTTAGGGAGCCCAAGAGGATAATTGGCATTATTGTGTCCAGCAGAAAGGGGGCACTTAGAAGGCGAGGGGGAATTGGAACATGGGGGTTGTTTCTGGCTCGAGCATTAGCACCATGAATAGAGTCTGAGGCCCAATTGCATGTGTTTGGACCATGACTATTGTCCTGGCACCTAGACCCCATGTTGCCCCCTGCCCTTGCTTGTGCCCATAATACCCCACTACCTTCACTGAAAGGCCCCTGGGTATTGGGTGATGACTCTTCTGATGATGCCGGAGCCGGTAAAGAATCCAGCTCCCGCGTCTGGGCTAACCACTCCTTGAAGTCACAGAAGTTGGCAGATTGGATGACAGGACCTAAGGGGAGTGGATCTGCTGAGTCCAAAGGCTCTGCTGGGAGATGCAGGGAGAGGGACAGGTGATGGGGAGGTGGGGCTGGGACACTGGGGAGGGGATGGGGAGTGGGACAGGAGAGATGGGGGGAGAGATTTTGGAGTGGGGGGTTAGCAGTGTGCCTAGGGGCAGGCCTAGGAGATTGGGAAGTGGGAGGAGTGGAGGATAGAAGAGGGGACAGGGAGTGGGCCAGGGAATGGGGATCAGGTGATGGGGAATGGGAGGGGTCTATGGGGAAAGTGGAATAGGAGGGATGGGGGAGTGGGGGGAAGGGGGACTGGAGGGGGGCTGGGAGTAGGTGATCGGGAACGGGAGAGGAGGCAGCAGCGTGGTCACGCTAGGAAGATATTAGAATGCCCTAGGCCCGACTCCCCAGTGATAGATGCTCACCTCCAGCATGAGGGTGGGCTGGGCCGAAGTGCCGCAAGACAGACAGCGAGTCCCTCCATCGATGCCCATAATGATGGGGAAATGGCTGGGGTCCATGAACTGGTTGGGCACCACACTGATCTTCTCTAGGAACACAGAGCATAGAGGAGGGGAGCGGGATGGGGGGTGAGCTACAGACGAGTGGAGGCCGGGGGTGTCAGGACCTGTGCAGCATCGCTCCTCTCCCCTGCAGCACAGCCCATCTCCTAGCCTGGGCCTGGCCCTCGGCCACTGGGACTGCCTGGGGCAAGGACCCCCGTCCCGCTGTGGCAGCCAGGGGAGAATCCCTTGCACAGGCGGGGTAATTGTGGCTGGTCTGTGATACTCCCTCAATGCAGGGGCAGGAATGGGGTGGACTCTTTGTCCCTGAGTCTGGCTAAGTGACCCTAGGGGCTGTTTTGGCCCCACAATGTCCCTGACCCCTTGCCTGCCCATGCCTGGACTGGCCAGGTGTTTGTGCCTGCTGGGGTGTCAGGGCCTGTCTTGCCCTGCCCGTTGGGAAGGCCAGGCAGCACAGCACGGAGGAGCTGGCGCAGTACGGAGGAGCTGGTGCAGCATGGAGGAGCTGGCCTGCAGCCCACCTGGAAGGGTGTTGGCGGTCTGGGGGGAGGCCATGAGGCGGTTGTGGTGGCAGCGGACGACTTTCTGGCTGGTGTCACGTAGGGTGAAAAGGCTGGGCCCTGGCACGGTCATGATGGCAGGTCCTGAAATGGAGCGTGGCAAAGGGAGAACAGGGCAGAAGAGGAGGGTGCTCGGGGTAAAGAGATCTGCACTCTGCCCCCGCCTCCCTCAGGGCCGGCTCCAGGCACCAGTTGAGCAAGCTTGTGCTTGGGGTGGCAGATTCTACAGGGCAGCTTCCGCCCAAACCTAGGGCGGCATGGCTGCTTTTTTTTTTGGTTATGTTTTGTTTTGTTTTTTGTTCACTGCTCTGGCCGCCCTATAGGGGGCGGAGGAGGGGAGCGCCCTGCAGCAAACTCGGCAGGGCAGCCCACGACCTTCCCTTCCTGCCGACCGGAGCGGAGCCCTCCCGGCAGGTGCCGCAGTGGTTGAGGCCGCGTGGCAAGCGCCCCACTGAAGCACTGGCTGCTCCCCTTCTTTCTCTCCCCCTAGCTCCCTCCTTCTCCCCCTCATTAGACCGGGCACGCACTCTGCAGCACAGGGAGTCCCGGGCTCCAGCTGCCCTGTCGGGTTTTTTGTTTTGTTTTCCCCTGCTTTGCCGGCTGTGCCATTGTTTCCCCCCCTCCCCGCTTTGCCGCTCCAGCCGCGCCATTTTTTTCCCCCCTGCTTTGCTGCTCCAGTGGCCCCGCTCCCCCCTTTTTTTCTGCTTGGGGCGGCAAAAAAGCCGGAGCTGGCCCTCCCCTCCCTACCAGTGCACTGCCAGTGCCTGCTCTGTCTGTAAAAAGAACAGGAGTACTTGTAGCACCTTAGAGACTAACAAATGCACCCTGCCCCTCCTATTGTCTCCTCCACACTCCCTGCAGCCCCCCCCAGAACCCCTCACCCGCCCGTCCCCTCTCTGCTCCCCTGGAAGGATGTTACTGGCGTCAGGCGCGTTGAGATCTAATGCTAGACTTGAGCTCAGTGGGCTGCTGGGCTGCGGCAGGGCACTGGCCAGGGCAGGGTGGGCAGTGCCCCGGCTGGAGGAGAGTCAGCACCCAGAAAGTGGGGATCCTGCGGGTTCTTACTCTGACTGAAGAACTTGTTGAACAGATCCACCAGGTTGCTGTTGTCGGGCTGGGAATAGGGTCCTGGCGTCCTCCCAGCTCCTGGCCATGCTGGGGACGTGTGCCCGGTGCTTGTCATATCCTGGTGGGAGCGGGGTGGCTGGGAAGGACAGATGGACACCAGCTCTCAGGCAGGCTGGTCCCATAGGAGGAGCCCCATTGGCCCTGCTGAGCCAGGATCGGTGGGGGGAGGTGGCAGAGCAGGGCCCATCTTTGGCCCACTGCCCCCTTCAGATCTTTGCAGACAGCAGCACATGGCATGGGGTGTGCAGGGGTGGGAGTGAGCCTCACCTGCCAAGCAACCTGATGGGCTTGGATCTCAGCTCGTTCTTCATCTTACCTCCCTTGGCCCAGTTCCAGGGCAGCTCCCCATGGAATCGCCAAAGGGGACGCCCGCCCCATGGCCGCGGCAGGATGAAGGCCGTGGACTGGCCATTGGCAATGCTGCCAGGGGTGGGATGCTTCCCCGCTAGAGCCTGGCCCAGGATGCAGCCGGGGGGCTATGGGTGGTGACCCCTCTCTGCCGCTCTGAGAAGGCTCTGGACTGGCTAGCTGGGGCCAGGTTGTCATCCCAACTGCACCAACAGGGCTCGGCCAACCCAGGCTGCCCTACGCAGGAGGATCCAGGCCTCACAGCGCCCGTTAGCTGCTGGCAGGATGTGCTGGGCAAGGGGGGTTTCTCCAGCCAGGCCGGAGCCAGGGAATGACAGACACCAGGGTCAGTTAGTAACTGATCCCCCCTTAACCCAGTGGGCCACTGGCAATCCCATCCCTTGCTGCTCTGCTCCGGATAGGCACCTGGGGGTAGAGCCAGGGAACAGCCCCTGCAAAGCGGGCCCCAGAGCAGGTCCAGGAGGCCAGGCTGGGTCCCCACCAGGAGGCTGTGCCCCTTTGGGATCCGCTATGGCCCAACGCTCTGCGTATCTGGCTGCCTCTGTCCCTGGGCTCAACCGGGACTCAAATATTTATACATGGGGCAGGGTGACATGAGCGCAGATCAGTACCGTGTGTGTGGAGGCCGATTCTGCCGTGGAGATGGGACTCTCAGGGTCACTGGGGAAAGAACAAGGAGCAGTGAGATTTCTCTCCCCTGGGGGAGCCGAGGTTCTCAGACATGGGAGCTGCACCTGCATTGCTCCCAGTTTACGCCTTGGTAGGAAATTACTGTCTGAGATTGTGAGTGCAGACACTCTGCTGCCTTCCCAGCCAGCCTCCAGGTCCACTGCCCCCAGCTCTACTAATTTGGCTGCTCTCCCACGACAGTCCTCCATTTTCCCATAATGCACCAGCAGGGCCAATGCCTGGTGGACTTTACCAAGTCTCTACTCAGGTAAAGCTCCTCTTGATCTCGGGGAATATTTGCCTGAGCAAGGATTCCAGCATCTGTTGCATTTGCTGGGATGTCACTAATAGACATGGAGGAAACCCAGTGCCATTATGAGGATTCAAATCAGTGGGACTCAGCTGGATCGGAACCACCTCTGGGTTAGAAACTCCCAAACCCAGCCACAAGCTTTGGCAAACCCCAAACTGGCCCTGACTACCTCAGCTCTGGTTCTCCACTTTTGGCTCCTAGGAGCCTATCCTCCTCCAGTCTGTGGCTCCCTGCGGCTCCCTTCCCTGGCCTGGTGATTGCCTCCTGCTGCCAGGGGCGGTGAAGAGCCGAGAGCCCAGACACAGAGATTAACATCCTCACTGGCCATTGGCATTGACAGCACCTTCCACTAATGTCCCTTTGCCCACTGGTCCCAGCTGAGCCCAACCTGCACCATTGCATTTTATACCCACATTGCACTGGCACAACGTTCATGATGCCAATGAACTGAGCCCACAATTGTGCACATGGGCTGTAGAATTCAGCAGCCAGGCTCTTCTGTATTTCCCGAACTCATCAACTCCACTCCTCCCATTTCTCAGTTGATAACAAATCACTTCTTCCTGTGTCTCTACCACCTCCCCTCAGTCTCTCTCTCTTGTATTAAAAACTCGTGCTATTCTTAACTCTAGATACCATGTAATTTTGCTAGAAACTCTAACATGAAAATACACTATAGAATTAAATGCAGAAACGCTCCATTCATGCAAATACAGAAATGCTCTATTCAGACAAAGTTTGGTTTACATGGCTATGAACCCAAAAGAAAGAAAATATCAAATTTCAGGTTGAATGTGCAGCTTTAACTCTGGCCCTGTATGCATTTACCCTTAGCTCCCGCCTTGGACATAATTATTATTATGGTGCAGGCATTAATTAAATGATCATATGCTATTTATCAAAGATAATACAAGATACCATATAACTTTCTTCCACAACAAAACAATGCTACCAAGTATCAGCGAGCATTACGGTGCGTTGGCAACCTCAGGGAGTTATAACTCAATTACAACGGTAACTCCCTCAAGATCTGTGTACGATCACTTGTTTCATTCATGCCTTAGACAAATAACATTATTGCATTGTGGCACTGCCCAGGAGCTCAGCCGTGGTGCCAGGTACTGTGCTAACACAGGACAAAAAGTCCCTGCCCCAGCGTGCTCACAATCTCACCAATCAATTCATCTCTGAGCAGAGGCCAAGCACAGAACATTTCAGCCCCAGGGAGGGGCAATTCAGAAAGTTACAAGCGTCAGAAAACAAGACATTGCAAGGGAACCTGTTTGGCAACCTTTACTAGTGTCTGCTCTCATAAAACGGCAGTTTGTTGTGTTGCGCCATGGACGCGTGCAATATCCATGCTATGCCTGTACGGAAGGGCCTACAGAGTTCCATAGACAGAGCCTTTCCATAGTTGGTTTTTTTTAATCTCCTTGTTGGATTTAATAGAACGCTATCACCCACCTTCAAACAACTCATTAAAAAGATCTCATTCTCTGTTATATTCTATCAGCTTTCAGAATAAAATCTGTGGAACGCCCCTGCATTCCTGGAGGACCCTATGGGGTTCAGCCTGGTACAGTCCATAGGACCTTCCCATAAGGGTGGAATACATAGATCACCATTCAGATTTCTCAGAGCCTTCTTTCTGCCCTTAGAATTTAAGTCATTATTTAAACTTGTGCAAGTGGATGCAAAATGCGACCAGTTCAGGATAGTAGCACGTTGCTGCCATGCTGCTCATGTGTAAATGATGACACAAGGTGCAGGGCAGTGGGGACTGGGGGCTTGTCTACATGGGGAAGTTACACCAGAATAAGGTAGTAGTTTCAAATGCAATCAATATTCTGCATGGAGGGTTATTCTGGAACAGCTGTTCCAGTCGATTTCTAGGTGGAGACAAGCCCTTAGATATTTGACACAGAAGCTGACCTAGTGTCTCTTGCCCATGATCACTTACTTGGAGTCAGTGGATGTCTCAGGAACTTGTGACAGGAACGAATCTGAACAGAAGAGAGAGGAAATGCCTGTGAGTTAATTCTGCCAACAGAAGAGGTCAATGGGGCTCCGTAGCAAGTGGCTTAAGCCTGCTTCAGTGAGCTTTTCTACGGTAAGAGCTGGAACAAGTCTCCTGACGCAGCTAGATGGACCTGACTGACACCCCTCAGGCTGTGTATTTCTATAATGCCCAGTGCTCCATTTACCCTCTTCTGCTTCATCTTCCTCTGGTGGAGGAGTTGCCCAAATACCGTTGTTTGGCATGCTCTGGGAAGAAAAGCAATCGAAGGAGCAGCATATTAGCAGCAAAGCTAGAAGAAGGGAAGAGACCATCTCCCGCATTGTCCCAGAGACTGCAGTGGAGAAGAAGCATGTAATTGACAGCCAGCTCCTTGACCTCTGGCTTGACTAGTTCACTGTTGTGCAAGGCTTCAGCTGAACTGTCCCAGCTACTTATTCACATGCAAAATCACTACTTCAGTGCACTCAGGGAAGTAAAAAAAAAAATGGCAATGTGATCACTGAATATACAGCCTTACCTCTGCCCCACATGCTCCCAGGCTGTTTCTAGGTGCAGGTAAAATGTTGCAATATGAGGTTGTTCCTTATTTTCCTTATTTATTTCCTCCCATTTTCTGTAGCATCTGGCAATGTTTTCCTCCAGACTTGTATCTTCATGTTAATGTCAGAGATTCCAAGGCCAGAAGTGATCGTCTAGCCATGCCCCTTCCCAGCCCCACACAGTCCTAGCATGCTGTCTAAACTGGGGGCTGCGATACGCTTGTCTCCTTCGTGAACATAAGAACGGCTGTACTGGGTCAGACCAAAGGTCCCTCTAGCCCAGTATCCCGTCTGCCAACAGTGGCCAGTGCCACGAGCCCCAGAGGGAGTGAACCTAACAGGTAATGATCAAGTGATCTCTCTCCTGCCATCCATCTGCACCCTCTGACAAACAGAGTCTAGCAACACCATTCCTTACCCATCCTGGCTAATAGCCATTAATGGACTT
>NC_133770.1:150519626-150591797 GCF_003597395.2 Chelonoidis abingdonii
TTNCAATAAACTGGCTAGCCCCCATTCTGCTGCTGGGCTTCTGCCTGCATTGTCTCCTAGTTAATGACGGGGTTGTTTAAAGCAAGAAGTTTTGACTGTAGTTTAGTTTATAGGTTTTAAAGCAAAACAGTAAGGGGCCCTTGCTCCCTTCCAAACCCCCTTGCGAAACTCCCTGTTAGCAGCCCCTGGTTGCAAAGCTCCCTGGTTGCTTGGGCACTGCTTTATAAAGCCCTGGCCTGCTTGATAGCCCTGCCCTCTAACTAAGGCTCAGTCAATAAACAGAGGTTTCTAGCTTTCAAATGTTCCTTTGAAGCTCACATTTTCCAACTGCCAGCCACAGCACACGTTCCTTCAAACAACCAAACAAACAGATGGACAAACACAAACTCAGCACATAGCAAGTAACCCCCAAGCACAAATGAACACACACTACAGACAGTCACTTACCCTAAGGGTGCTGTATTTGCTCCTCCTTCACCTGGAGAACTCCCTTGTGAAACTCCCTGTCAGCAGCCTCTGGTGGCTTGTGCGCTGCTTTATAAAAATATATGGAGATATATCTAGCTCATAGAACTGGAAGGGACCCTAAAAGGTCATAGAGCCCAGCTCCTGCCTTCATTAGCAGGACCAAGTACTCATTTTGCCCCAGATCCCTAAGTAACCCCCTGCAAGGATAGAACTCACAAACCCTAGGTTTAGCAGGCCAACACTCAAACCACTTAGCTATCTCTCTGCCCCCCCCAGCTTAAGTGTATATCCCAAATTAAGAAGCACCTTGCAGCCTACAATGAGAAGCACTATACAGGAGTGAGGTATTATTCATTATTATAGGAGCTGGGGATGCTTGAACTGTGCTAGGTGGCAAATACTCCAGTTGGGGAGATCCAGCACTTCCTGACCTCACTGTGCTACCAGAGCTGAGCAAATGGGGGTGGATCTGGCCCACAATATGTAGAATGTAGCGCAGAGCATGAATGCCAGCAACCCATCATCCGGTACCTCGCCTTGCACTCTTGCTCAAACAATAGCAACACGCCCACAAGACATGAGATTATAATTTAAAATCCCCGACTAAGTCACCACCCAGAGCATCCCGTCTTTAGGGTCCTGATTCCTCTCTCACCTGCACTAGGTGTACATCAGGTGCTCTTGCGCTGACATATGTGGAATTATAAGCAAGCATGAATGAGATCTGGAGCAAGCCTGGAAGAGAGACTGTCAGTGTGAGATTAGAATCTATCTACGGCACTTAATACAGTAACTCCTCACTTAAAGTCGTCCTGGTTAACGTTGTTTCGTTGCCAATCAATTAGGGAACATGCTCATTTAAAGTTGAGCAATGCTGCCTTATAACGTTGTTTGGCAGCCACCTGCTTTGTCCATTGCTTGAAGAAAGAGTACCCCGTTGGAGCTAGCTGGTGGGGGCTTGGAACCAGGGTGGACCAACAGCCCCCTATCAGCTCCCCCCTCCCCTATGTTCCTTGTGTGGCAGCCGCCCAGCAGGCTATTAATTGCTGGCAGTTCAGCTGTCCCTCCCCATTACTGCCATGTGCTGCTCCCGCCCTCTGCCTTGGAGCTGCTCCCGGGAGCCTCCTGCTTGCTGTGCGAGGTGGAAAGAGGGGGGCTAATGTCAGGGTGCCCACCTCCCCCTTGCCCCTGCCCCCCCTTACCCCATCTGCATAGAGTGGGGGGAGGGAGACACAACAAGGCTCAGGACAGAGGGCGCTTGCTGGCAGCAGCTGCAGTCTCAACTTGCTGATCTACTTAAAAAGGCAATATACTTACTTAAAGGGGCAGTGCGCATCTCTCTCTCTCTCTCACACACACACAGGGTGGGTGTCTCTGTCTGCCATGCTGCCTCCCCTCCCTCCATTAGTGCTGTCTTGTAGATTGTGAGGCTACATTAACAATGTGTTAACTCTTGAGGGTTCAGCCAAGTGCTAGTTCATCATTCAGCAGAAAGGCATTCCCCGGGAAATATCCCACCCGCTTCCACCCTCTGACTTCACCACCTCAACCAAGCTTCACAATCATCATTGCTGTGTACAGTATTAAGTTGTTGTTTAAAACTTATGCAGTGTGTATATATATTAGTCTTTTGTCTGGCGAAAAACATTTCCCTGGAACCTAACCACTCCCCATTTATATTAATTCTTATGGGGAAATTGGATTTGCTTAACATCGTTTCACTTAAAGTCACATTTTTCAGGAACATAACTACAACGTTAAGAGAGGAGTTACTGTACTTGAGCAGCTCACAATCTTTATCCTCAGCCCCCGGGGAGGCAGGGCAGTGCTGTTATCCCCAATGTACAGATGCCGAGACTCAGGCCTACATCCCCAAACAAATTTAGGCTCCTACCTTCCATTGATTTCAGTGGGAATTAGTAACCGGAATACCTCTGTGTTAGTGCCGCTAGTAACCACTGCACCATCTTTTTGCTCTCAGAATCAGCACCAGTTCTCTCTCGCCCTATTGGACTGTGAGCTCTTCTGATTGGGACGGTGTTCCAGCCAGCAATGAACTAAACCTGTCGTCATCAGCAATGGGTTCTGGGAGGTCATTCGGGAAACCCTGATACAAACACCAAGGTTGGAGGCCAATTGCTCCCCCAGTGACACCGGCGCCGCTACTTAGGGGTAAATAAGGGCAGGGTCTGACCATTCCCTGGAGATTTGGCTTCCACTGGATCCTAGCAGTTTGTGACTAAATCAAACCACTTCCCTCTGTAGCAACTGCTGCACTAGGACAGCAGTTTTCAAACTTTTTTTCTGTTGACCCAGTTGAAGAAAATTGTTGATGCCCCCAACCCAACGGAGCTGGGGATGAGGGTTTTGAGGTGTGGGAGGGGCTCAGGACTGAGGCAAAGGGTTGAGGTGCGGGGGTGAGGGCTGTGGGGTGGGTCCCAAAGCCCTCATCTGGCCTAGCAAAACTCCCCGTTGCAGCAATGGATGTCAGTTAGAGTCGAACTGGTGCTGCACTAATGTAGACGGTTCCAATCCCTGCCTTAATACCAGCGACCCCCCGGCACTTAGCTGCAGTGTCGGTAGCAGCGAGAGCTAGGTCTGTGTGACCCTGCATAAAGCAGAAGACAAATGACACCAATCACCTCTCACTCCTTTTCCCAGGTCATTTATATTCAGCAGTAATAATGTCACTTCAGCTACGCACTGTGCCTCTAGGTTGACTTCCCTATCTCCTGCCCTGGGATCACCACATAAATCCTTGTTTAGGTGGCCTATTATCCAGCCATTTGGTACTCTGAATATGCTATACAGACACCTGCATTGAACGCTGCTCAGTTTGCTTTGGATGGAGTTATTTTGCCAAGGCTCTGCTCCCTATGGAGGAGGCTTAGGATATTGCTTCTAAAGACCTTTAAGTTTGGTGTTTTCACTGACCACATTGGTCCTCCAGCGGGACGCCGGAACAGGTGGGGGCAAGGGATCTTGTCCATCCACTTTTCGTCATGGGCTCAGCTCCCTGCCTCTCCTCTTCCCGATGCTCCATGTCCTGCCAGGCCTGAAGCTGGAGCCTGGCCCAGGTAAGAGTGGCCCAGGAAGCCTGGGCAGCTGTGGACACTCCACCTGTCCAGGATGCAGGGGTCCGAGCATGACCCCGGTGGAGGGTGCTCCCCAGCCCAGCTCCGACTTCCGGCTTCACTGGGGGTGGGACCTCAGGGATAATGGGTGGGGCAGGGCCACGGAGGGGGCGGGGCCCCAATTCCCACCCATACATGCACAAACTTTTAGGCAGGATCCGTTGCCCCTGCCTTCCAGCTGCCTTGAGTTTTTTGAAACACAGTCTTTGCTTTTCTGATGCTGGGCTTTCCCTCAGATGTTCAATCATCCTTATCGTGAATGATGCTCCCTAGATAAGTCCATCTCTTAATGGCTTTGTAGGCTTCCCCTTCCCCACAGGTAGAGTCATTGCTAGGTACGCTGATTTTCATAACTTCCATCTCTGGTTTATTAAGACCTCTTTGCCAGTGATCATAAGACCTGTTTGACCCTGTTAGCAAAGACTGAATTTGCCAACAAGCCCTGGAGGATCCAGTTGCACCCATTATGCATCCTGGTCTGAGGCAGTGCCCACAGGGACACCTTTCCGCTGACATGTGACCTGGCCCCCAGACAAGGCCTCCCATTGGCAATTCAGGTGCTGTGTTATATGAGAACTTGCCCCACCTGCTCTCTGATCTGGTGAAGCATGTTCTGTGATCAGGCTACTAGACCAGAGCACCCAGTGAGCAGCTAATCCAGCTTAATGGCCCAGCCCCGGCTGAACAACTTGATCCCTCCAGCCAAAGGAATTGGCTAAATTGCAATTCCTTGCAGGTCATTTCCTGCCACAGCCAAGAGCCGTTGTTATCTGGCTGAGGAGTCCAAGCCCAGATTAAGCTGGGGATTGGAAAGAGAACTGAGATAGGCCTGAAGCAGCTACTAGCTTGAATAGGGTCATAAATGTGCTGGAGGCCAGGGCTGGACTGAGGCCAGAGCTTAGGGTCCCAGCTTCTGGTGTCATGTGGTTATAGAAGCTCAGCTTTCATATAGTAAACAAAAAGTTCACATGGCTGCCAAAAAAAGCTCAAAACCATGACCTAAGTACAGTGATATCTGCCTGAGTCTGCAGAGAGCCTGAGCCCATTGCTCTGAGCAGGGGAGCTGTCCCAGGTGCACTCAACACAGCCACAGCTGCCTGAGTCTGCAGAGAGCCTAGGGGCTTGTTTGCACAGGGGAATCCCAACATAGCTGTACCAGAATAATTTTTGGCTCTAGCTTGGCTGGAATAATTCCCATGTGGATACTGTATTCTGGTATCATTACTCCACTTTGGAAGACAATCGCTCTGAGAGCGGGGAGCTGTCCTAGGTGTAACAGACACAGTGACGTCTGCCTATGGCAGTTGCTCGGAGGAGTGAGATCTACTCCCTGCATCTCAATGGGTTGTTAACACCAAGCCCCACTGCTCTGCCGGTGCTCCACCAGACCCCTTCCAGCAAGGAGCTGCTCGTGTAGCAGCCTCAACCTCGCTCCCCACCCCACCTCAGCAGATACACCCTAGCAGCTGGGACAAGGACTGGTCTGGAGAGTTTCCCCTTGCTGCCACTCCTGTATCTCCGGAAAGGGGGGACCCCTGCAGTCACTCCTGGTAGGATAGCAGAGCCTCAGATGTGAGGTCCCAAGTCATGGTGCCGAGGGATCCCTATCACTTTCTTCTGGCCCCACGGGAGACTACCAGCCCAAACTACCAAAGAAGAAACTCTGAATTGAGCCCCGCTGTCTGAGGGCCCCAAGAACCTCGCTGGCCCAAGTGCCCTGAAAAGCGCAGCAGTCCGTCTAACCAATTCCTTGGCAAGCCACCCTCCATCCCACACTGACCAGGACCCTCTGAGCCATCTGGGTGCAGGAACAGCTGTACCCCTAACCAGAGAAGGGGGCCAGCAACCAACGGCCAACGCTTGATAAATACCCAGCTGTCCGACTGGCAGCACCTTGCTCTGGGACTGGCTGTTGACAGCATGCGGCTGACCACGGCAGGAGGGGAGAGCCTTGGCACTCGGCACATGCTGGGATGTGCTGCTGAGAGCTCTCCAAACTCAGAGCCCTGCCAGGGAGGAGAGGCAGCCATCTGCAGCGCATGTTCTGTGTCTTCTCTTGCAAAAGCCACCAGAACAGCCACAAGCAGCTGTGTATATATGCGCTGGCATGTTGGGTTAGTTGGAAGCCAGCTGCATCCACATGGCTGTCTTATACTCTCAATGCGTAGAGAGCAAAGGCACAGTAGTATGAACTGAGCCCTTCTTACCTGGAAACACACTGAGACATCCTCCCTCAGCCACTTCATCGTCTCATCTTTCTGCATAGGAATCCATAGACCAAAGCTGGGTGGGGGCTCGGAGCTCTGATCTGGAATCTGAACTCCTGGCAACAGCGTGAGGGGGTTGGGCACCTCACGCTTCCTGCAGACACAGTAGAGAGGTTGGCACCGGGGGGTGATCTGTGAATTGTGGATCTGACTTTGGAGTCTGAACCCCCTTTTCCCTCCAAAGCTCTGGGATGCTCCAGGCCCAATTTGACCCGAAGCCAGGGGAAGCTGGGAGGAGAGCACCAGAGGAGAAACCAGAGGAGGTGCAGAAAGAGCCCCAAGAACAATTTGAGGCCTGCTGAGATCAGTTCTTGCCCAGCACTATTGAAGAGTTTTATCAATGACCTGGAGGAAAACCTAAAATCATCACGGATAAAGTTTGCAGACAGCACAAAGACTGTGGGAGTGGTAAATAGGGAAGAGGATTGGTCACTGATACAGAGTCATGTGGGTCACTTGGTAAAGTGGGCGTAAGCAAACAATATGCATTTTAATAGGGTTAAATGTAAATGTGCATATCTGGGAACAAAGAACCTAGGCCATACTGACAGGTGCGGGACGCTATTTTGGGAAGCAGCGACTCTGAAAAAGATTTGGGGGGCATAGTGACTAATCAGCTGAACATGAGCTGCCTGTGTGATGCTGTGGCCAAAAGAGCTAATGCAATCCTAGGATGCATAAACAGGGAAATCTCGAGTAGGAGCAGAGAGGTTATTTCACCTCTGTGTTTGGCACTGGTGCAACTGCTGCTGGAATCCTGTGTCCAGTCCTGGTGCTCACAGTTCAAGGAGGATGTTGATAAATCGGAGAGGGAGCAGAGAAGAGTCACAAGAATGATTAAACCTGTCTTATGGTGAAAGACTCAATCTATTTAGCTTAACACAGAGAATCACAGAAGTGTAGGAAGGGACCTCAAGAGTCCCTTGCATTCAAGACAGGACTAAATATTATCTAGACCAGTGTTTCTCAAACTGGGGTTCACAGACCCCTGGCATTCCCCGAGGGTACTGAAGTGAGGCACGACTCACCCTGTGGTGCCTCTTGCTGGTCGTCCAGGGAATTAGCTTGTCCAGGCTTTGGAGCGCCATCTCAGGCCGATCTCCTGCTTGTCGCTGGCCCCCGTGTCCCTCTTGGATCCTGGTGTCCCTTTAGCTTGGGTGCTGCCTCCTGGAAGTACCCCCATTCTCTGGGCTCCTCTCCCAGGGGAATCCCCACCCTCTACCCCACCTTGCCTCAGTGTTCACTGCCAGTCCTCATCTAGCCCCCATACACTGGGACAAACTGCAGTCCATATCACTCATCATCAGCAAGGGGGGTTTGAACCTGCTGCCTCCACCTTTCCCCGGGCTGCACCCCTGCAACCCCAGTACCTCTTAAACCTTAGACAAGGCCTGCAGCCTGGGGGTTTTCCAGGCAGGAGCTCCCCGGCTCCCTTGCCCTATTCCCCAGCACTGTTCTGCTCCAGTACCTTTCAGTTCTCAGGCAGCCAGATCCGCCCCTCTCTACCGCTAGAGAGGGACCGCCTGAGCTCCTGCCTTGCAGTCCTTTTATAGGGCCAGCTGTGGCTGTTTTCCCAATCAGCTGAGGCTTGCTGCATTGCCCTGCCACAGCCGTCTCCCAGGGCTGTTTTAAGCCCCTCAGAGCAGGAGCGAGTGACCACCCCGCTACGTACTCCAAGGGGTCTGCTGGCCCTGCTAATCAACTCCTCCTCCTCTATCTCCCGGAGGCTACTGAAGCCAAACTGATAGATTTTAGGCGCTAACAGTCCAGCAGTGCAGCGGGCCTAAGCCAGGCTCCCTGCCTACCCTGGCACCACTCCACTTCCAGAAGTGTCTGGCATATCCCTGTGGCCCCTGGGCAGTGGCCAGGGGGTCTCCACGTGCTGCCCCCACCCCCAACGCCAACTTTGCAGCTCCCATTGGCCGGGAACTGTGACCAATGGGAGCTGTGGGGGTGGTGCCTGCGGGCAGGGACAGCACATGGAGATCCCCTGGCCCCCCACCTAGGGGCCGCTGCCAGAGATATGCCGGTCGCTTTTGGGAGCCGCCAGAGGAAAGTGCTGCCCAGCGGGAGCCTGCATCCCTCACCCTCTCCCACACCCCAACCCCCTGTTCCAGCCCAGCGCCTGCACCCCATACCCATACTCCCTCCCAGAGCCTGTACCCCTCACCTTCTCCTGCACACCAAACCCCCTGCCCCAGCCTGTTGAAAGTGACTGAGGGTGGGGGAAAGTGAGTGACAGAGGGAGGAGGGATGGAGTGAGTGGGGGGGCAGGAGGATGGGGCCTTTGGGGAACTGGTGGAGTGGGGGAGGGACCTGGGGCTGAAAATATTTAAATCAATGTAGGGGTCCTTGGGTTGCTAAAGTTTGAGACCCGCTGATCTAGACCATCCTTAACAGGTGTTTATCTAACCTGCTCATAAAAACCTCCAGTGATGCAGGTTCCACATCCTCCCTGGGCAATTTATTCTAGGGTTTAACCACCCTGCCAGGAAGTGTTTCCAAATGTCCAACCTAAACCACCCTTGCTGTAATTGTACCAGAACAATTATTCACAACACAGAGAGCAACTACTATAAAATATATCATTTAAATCTAACATTTTAGAAAATGATGCACACATTTCCGTTGCAATGTAGTGTGTTTACTTCAAATAGTATTGTAACTGGGTAATGCAGCAATCATTGTTCCTAAACAATATATATTTTTGCATTAGCATCATTTTGAGGAAATGGGACTCTGGGGATTGTAGTATCACGTGTGCAGGTTTGTTGTCTTGAGACTAAAAAGCTGGGACTGAAACAACATGAGAGGGCTTCATTGTTCAACAGATGAAGAGCTGCATTAAACCGCAGACCAATCAGAACACTCAGATCTGAAAAAAAAGTAATTTATAATTTAGCTGTCAGCTTACTCGATGCCTGGAGCAGCACTGAGAGGGGGCAGGGGGGGGTTCTGCTTATAATAATAATTCAATCAAAATGTGTTTTAATCTTTGTACAAGGGTTCGCCGGGGCTCGACCCTCTCCAGGGCAGCAGGGAGCCACACCGGCTCACTACCCACAGTTGATCTTGGGGAACTAGTCCGGCCGTGGGGTCTCCCTCAGCAGCCCTTGCTGTAACCAGAAGAGACACGGTAAGCCCGGCCCTGGCTCAGGGCGCGGCAACAATGCTGAGTCAGGGCTCTGGCCCTCAGTCAGGGCTGAGCAACAACAATAGGTCACCTCCTCAGGCCAGGGAGAGGGGGAGTCTGCCACCCTCAAATTGGGTGGTGGGGGGGAGGACGCAGGCCCTCCCACTCCACCGCGTCCCAGCCCGGGGCCCTGGCAGCGGCAGAAGACCCAATGGAATGCATATCCCTATCTTGCCACCGGAGCACCTTGGCAGCCAGTACGTAAACTGCAAGGGGTACTTTTCAATAGTGCTGCAAGCACTGGTGGATCACAAGGGATGTTTCACCAACATCAGCGTGGGATGGCCGGGAAAAGTACATGACGCTCGCATCTTCAGGAACTATGGGTTTGAACCACTGCAGGAAGGAACTTACTTCCCAGACCAGAAAATTACCGTTGGGGATGTTGAAATGCCTATAGTTATCCTGGGTGACCCAGCCTACACCTTAATGCCATGGCTTATGAAGCCATACACAGGCACCCTGGACAGTAGTAAGGAGCAGTTCAACTATAGGCTGAGCAAGTGCAGAATAGTGGTAGAATGGTGGTAGAATGTGCATCTGATGCAGTTTACTGACTAGGTTAGACCTCAGTGAAACCAATATTCCCATTGTTATTGCTGTTTGCTGTGTGCTCCACAATATCTGTGAGAGTAGGGGAGAGACGTTTATGGTGGGGTGGGAGGTTGAGGCAAATCGCCTGGCCTCTGATTACGCGTAGCCAGACACCAGGGTGGTTAGAAGATTACAGGAGGGCGCACTGTGCATCAGAGAAGCTTTGAAAACCAGTTTCATGACTGGCCAGGCTACGTTGTGAAAGTTCTGTTTGTTTCTCCTTGATGAAACCTCTCCCCACTTGGTTCACTCTACTTCCCTGTAAGCTAGCCACCCTCCCCTCCCCCCTTCGATCACCGCTTGCAGAGGCAATAAAGTCATTGTTGTTTCAAATTCATGCATTCTTTATTACTTCATCACACAAATGGGGGGATAACTGCCAAGATAGCCTGGAAGGCGTGGTGGAGGAGGGAAGCACCGGGTGGGGTGGTGGAGGAAGGGAGGAGGGAAGGACAAGGCCACACTAAAGTTCAAAAGTTATTGAATGCCAGCCTTCTGTTGCTTGGGCAATCCTCTGGGGTGGAATGGCTGGGTGCCCGTAGCCTCCCACCGTGTTCTTGAACGTCTGGGTGAGGAGGATATGGAACTTGGGGAGGAGGGCAGGAGGTTATACAAGTGCTGCAGCGGCGGTCTGTGCTCCTGCTGCCTGTCCTGCAGCTCCACCAGATGCCTGAGCATGTCAGTTTGCTCCCCCATTAGCCTCAGCACTGCATCCTGCCTCCTCTCAGCATGCTCCCCGTCCATCCTCTCATTGCATTCATTTAACTTTCCTGGACTCTGCCATTGTTTGCCTCCGCACATTCTGCTGAGCTCTTTCAGTGCGGGAGGACTGCATGAGCTCTGAGAGCATCTCGTCACGAGTGCGTTTTTTTCGCCTTCCAATCTGCGCTAGTCTCTGGGATGGAGATGATAGGGGGAATGTAGAAACATTTGTAGCTGCGGGAGAAAAAAGAGGGAGAGTAGTATTTAAAAAGATACTGTGATGGGTTGGATCACAGAAATCCTCCTGGGAGCTGCCACCTGATGTGCCAAGACTACTTTTACCGCTGCCTTCCCTGCCACCTCAGGACCCCAGCACCCTGTCTTGCTGAGCCAGACACTTCTGTCTACTCCAACAAAGACACAGGGTCTGAATTACTTGCTCCAAAGCTGCAGGTTTACCTGAAAGCAGCTAACAGAACTGTTCCTGTCTTTAACACTCAGATGCCCAACTCCCAATGGGGTCTAAATCCAAACAAATCCATTTTACTCAAACTGTTCACCCTTTATAACACTGATAGAGAGATATGCACAGTTGTTTGCTTCCCCAGGTATTAATACAAACTCTGAGTTAACTAATAAGTAAAAAGTTATTTTATTAAATATAGAAAGTAGGATAAGTGGTTCCAAGTAGTAACAGACAGAACAACGTAAGTCACCAAGCAAAATAAAATAAAATGCACAAATCTATGTCTAATCAAACTGAATACAGATAATCTCACCCTCAGAGATGCTTCAGTAAGTTTTTTTTCTCAGACTGGACACCTTCCAGGCCTGGGCACAATTCTCTCCCCTGATATAGCTCTTGTTCCAGCTCAGATGGTAGCTATGGGATTCTTCATGATGGCTTCTCTCCTCTCTCCTGTTCCACCCCTTAAATATCTTTTGCATAAGGCGGGAATCCTTTGTCCCTCTGGGTTCCCACCCCTCCTCACTGGAAAAGCACCAGATTAAAGATGGATTCCAGTTCAGGTGACATGATCACATGTCACTGTAAGACCCTAATGCTTCATTCGTCCCAGCCTGACTCACAGGAAGGTCTGCCTGCAAACAGAGCCATCTACAGTCAATTGTCCTGGTTAATGGGAGTCATCAAGATTCGAAACCACCATTAATGGTCCACACTTTGCATAATTACAATAGGCCCTCAGAATTATATTTCTAGTTTCAGATACAAGAGTGTTACCTTTATACAAATAGGATGCTCAAACTCAGTAGATTATAAGCTTTGTAATGATATCTTACAAAAGACCTTTTGCATGAAGCATATTCCAGTTATGTTATATTCACTCATTAGCATATTCTTATAAAATCTTATAGACTGTAACGTCACAGGTACATTTTAGAGAACAAAGGTAAGACTATTTCACACTGAATCAAGCGATTCACATTACATGGCACATGTGCTTTTGCTACAAGGTTGCATTTTGCCTCTTATATTGAGTGCCTGCCGGTTTGGTGTGAGACATCACACACTCTTGGCTGGGCAACAGAATTCAGCTTGCAGACAGCCAAGGTAACACAAAGGGTTTGGGCTTCTTCAAACTTCATAACATGTGGGAATGGTTTCAAACAGCAGCGCCTTCCTTTCCCATACCAAGCGGCCGTTGGGTTGGCCGTTTAAAAGGAAGGGCTGCGGTTTTAGGGTGAATGTGCAGCACAATCCAACCTCCCCTCCCAATTCTCTGCGATGATTGCTTCACCCCGCACACCACCGCGGGGCTAGTATTAAGGAAGATCCCTGTCAGCCAAACGCAAACAGCTCAGCATGAACAGGTCTCCCCACACTGCAAGGCTAACAGTGGGGATGATTTATTTTCAGCCAAAGGCAAACAGCCAAAGCCCGGCCCATTTGCTACAAGGTTTTGTTCTGCAGTGATTCCAGACTACTTGCTACTGGCTTGGCGTGGTAAATTAATCATTAAACACGCCTGCTTTTAAACCTTGTATTATATTTATAAAGGTACACTCACCAGAGGTTCCTTCTCCGGCTTCATGGTCCCGGAGCCCGCCTTGGGAGGGAATTGGCTCCAGGGTGATGAACAGTTCCTGGCTGCCAGGGAGAAGGGATTCTCCACTTGCCTGCTATCCTCAACCTCCTCCTCCTCATCTTCAAACTCCTCATCCCTGTTGCGTGAGACTCCCCCCTTTCAGGTCTCCACGGACAGTGGTGGGGTAGTGGGAGGGGCCACCCCTAGAATTGCATGGAGTTTATCATAAAACCGGCATGTATGGGGCTCTGACCCGGAGCACCTGTTTGCATCCTTTGTTTTTTGGTAGGTTTGCCTCAGCTCCTTAACTTTCATGCGGCACTGCTGTGTGTCTCTGTTGTGGTATCTGTCCATCATGCCCTTGGAGATTTTGGCAAATATATTGGTATTTCGTCTTTTGAAATGGAGTTCTGCCTGCATGGATTCTTCTCCCCATACAGTGATCAGATCCAGTACCTCCCATTCTGTCCATGCTGGAGCTCTTTTGTGATTCTGGGACTCCATGGTCACCTGTGCTGATGAGCTCGCCTTGGTGGCCAAACAGGAAATGAAATTCAAAAGCTCCCGGGGCTTTACCTGTCTACCTGGCCAGTGCATCTGAGTTGAGAGCGCTGTCCAGAGTGGTCACAACAGAGAACTCTGGGATAGCTCCCGGAGGCCAATACTCCAAGGAATGGGTTTATGCCATGATTGTCTGTTGAGGTGTACCTATGCTAGCCTTCTGGAAGGTGTTTACATGAGTACCTCATACTTCTTAGTGTCCTGTGGCACCTTATAGACTAACAGACGTATTGGAGCATAAGCTTTCGTGGGTGAATACTCACTTCGTCAGACGCATGACACAGATGCAGACATGCATCTGACGAAGTGGGTATTCACTCACGAAAGCTCATGCTCCAATACATCTGTTAGTCTCTAAGGTGCCACAGGACTGTTGCTTTTTACAGATCCAGACTAATATGGCTACCCCTTTGATACTTCATACTTCTTAGATGTGAGTGTGTTTTTCCCGAGTTCCTGTGCTGGACAATGAACTTATAGGCAAGCATCTGCTTCATGACAAGGTCTGCCTTATGCTCATAGTCTGGTTTTTGCTGACTTTGGTTCAAGCCTCGGGTCTTGCTCCCGGCTCTTTGCTGCATCTACCAGCCTAGTTATTCCAGAAAAGCTGAGCAATCACAATCCAGCTTGCCAGTTTTGCACGATGAGTCATTTCAGTTCAGCAAACAGAAGGGGATCCGTAGTGAGCAAAACTGGATGGGGAAATCACTGATTCATTGCATGCAGCCAGCAAAGTTTCTTCCTCATTGCGCAGAGCTGACTTTCCCCAGCCTCAGTAGAACTGGATCAGAGAGCCCGGGGTATGCAGAGATGCAGCTCCCACTGAAATCACTAGTGCTGTCTCTGTGTTGGGAAGGTAGACCCCAAAATGTCTGCACCTGATCTATGCTAGTTCTTCCACCTGTGCTTCCACCAACACACTTGCGCTTACACCATTGTGGGAGAAGGGGGAATCAAATCATCCAGTGCAGACAAAGCCTCCAGGCTACTAGTTTTCCTTAGTATCATTTGTGCGGCATTGATTTCATCATGTATTTCACTTCCAGCCCAGTCAGCTTTCATTTAAAACAACAATGGTTACAGAAAACGCTGGACACTACCCGCTCAAATATAAACAGGACCCAGATTTAATTACTTGTCAGATTGCATGATTTGTTTAAGACCATCTGGTGATTTCAGGTGTCCTCATTCATGATGAATAAACATGTGGGGTGAGCTGTGTTGTTTGTATTACAGGAGCACACAGAGGGTCTAACGGAGATGAGCCGCCCATCCCCTTGTGCCAGGTGCTGCATAGACATCATCAGAACATGAGTGAGACAGAGTGAGAGGGCCAGTTCCTGCCCCAGCAAGCTTACAGTCTAAAAAGACAAGCCAGACCGAGGGTGGGAGAAAGGTGGCGAGCTGAGATACTGGTCAGTTAAGAGCTCAGCTCCCCTCCAAGCACCAGACTAAATAGCCAGGGTTTCCAATAGACCTCATAATGCTGCACATGTGAAAGGCCAAAGTGGAAGCTGAGCTGTTCTTGAGCTCCAGCCCCAGCTGTGGGTCCTGGAGGGGAAGCCTGGCCCCACATCAAACAGAGCATCTGGGCTAAACCCAAGAACTGAAGTAAGAGCTCTGGCATCACAGTCCAGTGTTTTAACCACAAAGCCAAAGGAAGAGGATATGGCTTGGAGTCTTTACGTGCAAATGACGCCTTAATGCAGGGGTCGGCAACCTTTCAGAAGTAATGTGCTGAGTCTTCATTTATTCACTCTAATTTAAGGTTTCACGTGCTATCAATACATTTTAATATTTTTTAGAAGGTCTTTCTCTATAAATCTATATATTATATAACTAAACTAGTGTTGTATTGTAAAATAAACAAGGTTTTCAAAATGTTTAAGAAGCTTCATTTGAAATTAAATTAAAATGTTGATCTTATGCAGCCGGCCCACTCAGCCCACTGCTGGTCTGGGGTTCTGTTCACCTAGGCCGGCAGTGGGCTGAGCAAAGCCTGCGTCCAGGACCCTGGCTGGCAAGTGTCCAGCAGCCAGAACCCCAGACCGGCAGTGGGCTGTGTGGGGCCGGCTGCTGGGACCCCAGACAGGCAGTGGGCTGTGCGGGGCCGGCTGCTGGGACCCCAGACCGGCAGTGGGCTGTGTGGGGCCGGCTGCTGGGACCCCAGACCGGCAGTGGGCTGTGCTGGGGCTGCTGCTGGGACCCCAGACCTCGGCGTGGGCTGATGTGGCTCAGCCGTTTGCCCACTTAGGGGTTCCTACCGCCGGCTGCTATCAGCCGGGATCTGATGCCGTCCACTCAGCATCGCAGCCATGTTGGGTCCAGCCCACTCCCACATGACAGTGAGATACCTACCCCCTGGTTCTGCCCATTCTCTCCCTACTTCTGGCACACAATGAGCACAGGGCCGGGGGTTAACGAAACGGGTCTGGCCAGGAGCTAAGCAAGAATGGGGGCGTTCAGGGTTGGCGCAGGCAGGTTTGGGTAGTATGGGGACACCCAGCCTCGCACCCAACGGCCACACTTACGTCCCCAGCTCCAACCATGATCTTACAGCCGCGTGGGCAGCCCCCAATAGCGATAGTGGTACACATGGGAAATGGGAGGGGTCAGGAGCTCGCCATTTGGTGCTCACGGTTGAGGGCGGGGATGTGGGACTGGGATCGGTTTTTTTGGAATGGTGGAAGGGGGCAGGATGCGGTGCAGAGTGGGGCTGGGTATGTGTGGTGAGTGCCAGAGGTCTCAGGGCTGGGGGTCCGTGGGGGTGGGGGGGGTGAAGGAAAGGCAAGCAGAGGTTCTGGGTGTGTATGAGGGAGGTACAGGGCAAAGGCAGGGGCCTGCGGGTGTGTGTGGGGGGGTGGAGACTGCTCGGGCTCAGGGCAGAGGGCTGTGGTGTGTGTGTGCGGGGGATCAGGACTCGAGGTAGAGGGCTGGGTGACTGTCTCCCTCAGAACCTCCAACCCCCTCCTCCTTGTCCCTGACTACCCCTCCTGGGACCCCTGCCCTAACTGCCCCCCAGGACCCATCCCCTATCTAGCCTCCCTGCTCCTTGTTCCGCCTGACTGCTCCCCTAGGATCCTACCCCCTACTGTCCCCTGACTTCCCCAACCCTTATCCACACTGCCCACCCCCAGGCAGACATCCTGGACTCCCATGCCCCATCCCACCACTCCCTGCCCCCTGACCAGGTCCCCCAGAAACTCGAACCCATACCCTGCTCCCTGCTGCCACAACCCTCTCCCACACCCCTGCCTCCTGACAGCTCCCCGCACCCCCAAACTTCCGACTCATCCAACCCCCCAGGTCCTTGCCCCTGACCACCCCCCAGAGACCCCTACCCTAACTGACCCCACCGAGATGCCTCTGTCCCGTCCCTGACTTGCCCGACCCCTATCACACCCTCTCCCTAACAGACCCCGGACCTCTCATGCCTCATCCACCCCCCCCCGCTCCTGCTTCCCCTCTTCCAGAAACCCCCTCCCTTAGCACCTGTCGCCTGGGATCCCATCCCCTATCCAACCCCCCTGCTCCCTGTCCCCTGACTGCCCCCACCCCTTATCCACTCCCTCCCCGTCCCAGACCCCTTACCATGAGGCTCCAAGCAGAGCCAGATACACTACTCTGTGGGAGCGCACAGCCCCGCCCCTCAGAGCACTGCGCATGCAGCGGCAGGGCTCTCAGTGAGTGGGGACTGTCATTTCCTCCCCACGGAGCCAAACACTGCTCCACGGGAGCACACAGCCCCGGCCCCCAGAGCTCTGTATGTGCAGCGGCAGGGCTCCAGGGGAGGGGAAAAGGCAGGAGAGGGACCGGTGGCTTGCTGCACTCGGCCCAGTGCTCCAGCCCGGGACTGCGGACCCCACGGCTTGCTGCACTGGGCAGGATTTTTAATGGCACGCGGAGTCCCAGCAGGCAGCCGCTTGCCATTAAAAATTGGCTCGCGTGCCGTCTTTGGCATGCGTGCCATAGATTGCCGACCCCTGCCTTAATGTAATCCATATTTTCATTCCTAGAAAGGTTTGTTATGCTTCTCGATTCTGACATAATACAGAGTGATTCCTCTCCTCTGGACCCTTTCCCATTTCTCCACATTCTTCCTAAATGGTGGTGCCCATAACTGGACACCACGCTCCACTGGGGCTTCACCTGTGCCAAGCAGAGTGGGACAACGACCTCTTGTGTCTTACATGCCACACTCCTGTTAACACATCCCAGCATCATATTAACCTTTTGTGCAGCTACATCACACTGCTGAGTCCTGTGCAGTTTGTCATCCATTGTAACCCCCCAGATCTTCTCCAGCCGTGTGACCATCTAGCCAGTTATTCCCCAGTTTGTAGTTGTACATGTGATTTTTTCCTTCCTAACTGAAGTACTTTGCACTGTCTTTATTGAGTTTCACCTAGTTGATTTCAGACCAGTTCTCTAATTTGTCAAGGTCCTTTTGAGTTCTGTCCCTGTCTTCCAAAGTGCTTGCAACCCTTCCCAGCCTGGTGTCTGCAAAATTTATCAGTCTACTCTCCACTCCGTTATCCAAGTAATTAATGAAAATATTGACTAGTACCAGACCCAGGACTGATCCCTGTGAAACCCCATTTGATACACCTTCCCAATTTGACAGCAAACCATAGATATCCACTCTTTGAATATGGTCTTTCAACCAGTTGTTCACCCACCTTACAGTAAATTCATCTGGACCACATTTCCCTAGGTTGCTTATGAGAATGTGTCAAAAGTGATACTAAAATCAAGCTATATCACATCTACTACTTCCCCCATCCACTAGGTCACTAACTCTGCCAAAGAAGGGAATTAAGTTGGTTTGGCATGATTGTTCTTGATAAATCCATGCTGACTGTTCCTCATAACCCTATGCTCCTGCAGATACTTATAAATTGATTGTTTTAATAATTTGCTCCAGTAACTTTCCAGGTATTGAAATTAGACTGACTGGCCTATTAATTCCCCAGGTACTCCTCATTCCCCTTCTGAAGATAGGTACTATGTTTGCTGTTCTCCAGTTTTCTGGGGCCTCTCCTCTCCTCCAGAAGTTCTCAAGAAAAGTGCTAATAGCTTCAAAATGGCTTCAGCTATTTCCTTAACTACCCTAGGCTGAATTTCACCAGGCCCTGTTGACCTGAATACATTTAACCCTAAATATTCTTTAATCTGTTCTTTACCTATTTTGACTCATGTTCCGTCCCCCTGGTTGTCAATTTTGATTGTGTTGAGTATCTGGTCACCATTAACCTTCTTCGTGAATACTGAAGCAAAAGAGGTATTACACACCTCAGCTTTCTTGATGTTATCTGTTATTATCTCTCCTTCCCTGCTAAGTAGCGAACCTGCATTTTCCTTCATCTTTCTCTTGCTTCTAAAGGATGTGTGTAGAGAAACTCTTATTGCCTTTAATGTCCCTGGTCAGGTGTAACTCATCTGATTGTGTCCCTGCACATTTGTGCTGTTCTTTGTTACTCCTCCTTAGCAGTTGGATCAGGGTTCCACTTTTTGTAAGATTCCTTTTTGATTTTCAGGTCATTAAAGAGCTCCTCATGGAGCCATATAAACCTCTTACTGTTCTTCCTAGATTTCCTTTGCATCAGGATAGTTCACAGTTGTGTCTTTAACTCTGTCTCTTTGAGGAACTACCAAGTCTCCTGAACTCCTTTTTCCTTTAGATTTGCTTCCCACGGGACTTTACCTACCAGTCCTCTGAGTTTGTCAGTCTGCTTTTTAGAAGTCCGTTATCCTTATTCTGCTGCTCTGACTCCTTCCTTTCCTTAGAATCATTAAATCTATCATTTCATCATCACTGTCACCCAGACTGCCTTTCACCTTCAGGTTCCCTGCCAATTCCTCCCTGTCAGTCAGAATCAACTCTATCATGTCTGTTCCCCTGGTTACTTCGTCCACTTTGTGGAACAAACGTGGTCCCTGATACATTCCAAGAACATACTGGAAATGTGTTTTGCTGTATAACTTTCCCAACAGGTGTCCGGGTAGTTAAAGCACCCCATTACTACTAGGCCCTGTGTTTTGGGTATTTCAGTTTTGTGACTCTCTACTGAATCTTTTGCAATTTGTCAACATCTTTTCTGAAGTGCAGCCACAAGAACTGGTCCCAGGCTGCAGGGATCTTCTCACTAACACTGGGACTGATGTCCAGCTAGCTGGCATTTCTCTGTTTGTTTCTCTGGCCGTGGCTTGGCAAATTCTGAAACCTACACCTAATCCATTCCCAAATGCCAGGGAATGTTCGAGGGAGCAGTGGGAAGAGCCCTATTGATTCTGGTGAAAATCAGAAACCTGGGAATACCAGGTTTACACTAACGTCAGCACCAGAGTTCCTGCTTGCTGCTGGGACCAGAGGAAGGTCTCCGGCACACCCTGCTGCTTCCTGAAGAGATGAGAGGCAGCAGCTTACTACAGGGTCCTTGCTTCCTTGCTTTCGTAGGCTGAGCCATATACCCAGCCGCCCCCACACCCCACTTTGGTCAGCTCTTTGCCAGCCAATGCCAAAAGATGTGATGCCCTCCATTCCGGCCAGTTCCCCCCCACCCAGCTGGGACCCTTGCTTCCCCCATCCTATCCTGGCCAGGCCCCCCAGCCTGTAGCAGATTAGCCAATGGGCTGATGGGGCCTGTGGGCCTGGGCCCGGCCAATTGGGGGGCCCTGGAAAAATAAGTGCCCAAGCAGAAACCCACTGTAGGGTGGAGGAAGCCTGGAGCCCTGGCAGAAGCCACAGGGTGGGCAGGGGAAGCCCCAGCACCCTGACCCTGATACCCGTCAGAAGCACCAGGCAGGCTGGTGGGGCGAGGGATGCCCCAGTGTGGCCGTGGCCCCAGAAGTGCAGGAGCTTTCGTTCCCTGCCATGGCCTCAGGGTTCTGGGAGCTCTCATTCCCCTCTGTGGCCGTGGGGCTGTGGCAGGGGGCGGAGTTTCTCCAGTTTTGAGGCTACAGTGGAGGGCGCGTGGGGAGGGAAGGGCAGAAAGGAGTAAGGATCACAGGGTCCTAGAAACTGGGCTCCAGGCCAAGCCCAGACATCTACACTGCAATTAAACAGCCCTTTAGCCTGCACCCTGTGAGCACAAGTCAGCTGGCCTGGGGGCCAGCTGGGGTGTCTAACTGAAGCATAGACATACCTGAAGGCTACTGATGAAAATTGCTCTATAAGAGTCGGGGGACGGGGCCTGTTAATTAGTATTATTTATTCTGCACCCATTTCCTTGCCTTAAATTTTCTTCATGGTAGTGTCCTTCTCCCACCTCCCGAGCATTTCAGCACACTAGACTTAGCCTGAACCTGAATGAAGCTGACTGCTAGCAATTTGAGCTGAGCGAATAGTTGTTTTTTCAGTTTGGTGGCCAAACAGACAATCCAAAAAAGAAAATTTGGTTTGTTTCTAACCAGATCTGAATTTGCAGGGGGGCGGGGGGGCGGGTTCTCGCCAAGACAAAAAACTGGAGAAATGTTGTTCGGGTGACTGTTTGTTCTGATCAGCATTTTGAAACACATTTCAAATCCTAACACTATTTTTGACATAGTTCCATTTAAAAATGTCATTTTTGATTTGACACTTAGTTTCAAAATGCACAACACCTTCAAAAGCCGATCCGGGGAAGTTACATTCCTAACTCTGCTAGGCTCCAAAAATCATGGAGTGAATAAAGACTCTGGATTTATGGTTCATTTCAACAATCTGTAACCCAAGAACTCTTCTTTTTCCTACGACTTTGGAAGTATTGACTGCCCACTTCACCTGGAATGTTCTCT
The DNA here is from genome assembly GCF_003597395.2 of Chelonoidis abingdonii. Classification (NCBI taxonomy): domain Eukaryota; kingdom Metazoa; phylum Chordata; order Testudines; family Testudinidae; genus Chelonoidis; species Chelonoidis abingdonii. The sequence goes on from NC_133770.1 coordinate 150,540,370, forward strand.
TGCAATGCGTTTAAATCCTTATCTGATCCACCTTTGTATTTAGCTGTGACGTTCTAGGTGCCTTTCCTAAAACTGAAGAGCTCTGTGTAAACTCAGAACATGTCACTTTCAGCAACAGAAGTTGGCCCAGTAAAAGATATAACTTCAGCCACTTGCGTCTCTCATATCCTGGAACCAACCCAGCTAGCGCAACACTTCAAACAAGTTTCAGGAGTGTCATTTCAAAATCATTCAGCTCGGTTTCTTTTGTCTACATGAAAAGTTTTGACATTTCCAAAATGTTCGTTCTCATTTTTTTACGCCAAACTGTTCCTCAGACTCAACCTGAATTGATGCCCCAAAAAGTACATTTTTGGTTAATGTACATTTTTTTTTTTTGGGGTTGCCAAAAAAAAGCTTCCCCTAGCTGTATGCACAGTTCTTCCTGGAGTTAATGAAAACTGCCGGCGCTCAGCTGCACCCAGGACTGGACCTCACATTTATAGCAGTGAATTTTGTTAGGAATCATGCTCTGGTGGTGTAGCAAGGTGGGTAGGCTCCACCGGCCTCCTGGCAAACAGGGTTAAACAATTTGTCCTAAGCAGAGCCACATCTTCTGCAGTGATTACGGAGAGATTCAGCTAGCAGGCCTAAGTGATCAGTGGGAGGGTATGCTGGCGGACTGAAGAGACAGGAGGCAGTGCATCTCTCTGGTAGGGCTGGTGCGAGGATGTTTCGCGCCCTAGGCTAAACTTCTACCTTGCACCTCCCCCTCCCCCTGCATCCCAGTCCTGAGGCGTCCACCCCGCGGCAGCTCCCCCCCTCTGCCCTGAGGCCCCCTCCCCGTGGCAGCTCCCCACCCCACGCTCCGCCCTGAGGTACCCCCCCCAACCCAGTTTTCATCCCTGCTCCGTGCACGAGCACGAGCACCCCAAGCACGCCGTGGCTGCTTCACTTCTCCCGCCTCCCAGGCTTGCGGCACCTAAGCTGATTGGCGCTGCAAGCCTGGGAAGCAGGAGAAGTGAAGCAGCTCACCCCTGCCCCACCTCCTCCCCGAGCCACGCCCATGGGCGCTTCATTCTCCGCGTCCCAGGAACTTGCGGCGCAGATCAATCTTTAGGCCCGCAGCTAGGGGCGGTGAGGAAGTGAGGGCCAATGGCTGGTGCTTGGGGAGGAGGCGGGGCAGGGGTAAGCTTGGGGCTGGGGCTTCCCCTGTGTGCCCCCTGGCCCTTACTTGCTGCAGGCGCCCCCCTCCCCCCCCCCGGGATCCCCTGCCCCAGCTCTCTCCACCTAAATGCCGGCAGCGACCTATGCAGCCAAAGTTCTGGCTGCCGCAGTCGCTGCCAAAGAAAATGGCGCCCCCCAAATGCCAGTGCCCTAAGCAACTCCCTAGGTCGCCTAAATGGTTGCACCGGCCCTGCTCTTGGAATAGAAACGTTAGCAGGGAAAGGACTCCAGGAGCTTGCCACAACTGAAGTGAGATGGCTTCCTTATCATCTTCCTGGTTTGGACTGGGAGGAAACTTGAGGGCTTACCTGGGCCACAGTGAAATTACTTGGGGCAGAATTCACTCTCTGGTGGAGAGACAGTAGAAGGTCTATGTCCCACATATGTCCACAGGGCTGAAGCGGGACATTTGTGGGACATAGACCTTGAATTGAAGTGCAGGGTTTTCATCCTTCACTTGCATGCTCCTTTGTGGGGGTCTCCTTCCTAGGCCAGGTTAGCTTCTCAGTATTGATCAACGAGTTTCCTTTTTTCACGTACTTCACCCACTTGTGAAATTTACAAAAATATCTTTATGTCACCATTTCTCTGGGGAATTTCCCAGCTAAACAACACCTTCTTCCTCTTCTGCTCTCTATATCTTGCTCCTCCATCAGCTATGAGGAACCAATCGACACTGAGACACTCAGAGAGAACAGTCCTCCAGTAGGAAGGGCCGGCGGCACGCATCACACAGGTATTGTGCTCAGAGTTCATTTGCAGCTGGCAATATCGAGCTGGCACTTGGGGTTGGGAGTTCCTGAGCAGCAGCATTGCTGTTTTACAAGGCAGCCTCACCTGGAGTGGAGGCATATAGGAGTACAGGACATGCTGTCTTAGAAAAGCTTTGTAATAGGTGGTGCAAACTGGGGATTTGAACTCAGGTACAGCTTGATTCTCAGAGGTGCTGAGCTGAAATCATTGGGAGCTGCAAGCGCTCGGCATCTCTGACAAATATTTGCTTTGAAAGACTAGTTGGCATGGAATATCTATCAATCCTTGATCGATCAATTGATCTACAGGCGATCCAGCTGGCTTGCTTGCTTTCACAAAAAGTTCTCACCCAGATACAGATCTATTTCTCTTTTCACGATACTATCAAAGGGGCAAACATATCAAATCACCCTATTGTTACAGCAAATATTCCTGTTTCCAGGTGTTCTGCCACCAACTCCCTGGCTTTATTGCTACAAGGGCAGATTCAGCAGTGGCGTAAGGGGACACACGGCTGACTAATTTCAGTGGCCTGTATGTTAGGAGACAATCTCTCTTTCTTCCTGGCTGGCTGGAGGTGCACAGGGTGCAAGGGTGATCATCTTTGGTTTTTCCCCCTCAGGTTTCACAGTGAGAAGCAGCCATGGCAGCCGTTCCTGATGTACAGGAGGAGTTGAAGGAGTTCTACAGGTAACCTTGGATTTACTGATTCCCTGTGTTCTAGGGTCTCAGAGCTGGGGATTCTTGCTGGAATTTCAGGGTGAAATTCAGCCCAATACAAAGAAACAGCACGAGGCCTAGGTACCGCTTAAGGCCAGCTTCAGCCCAAACCAGCATAGCAATGCCAGCAAATCTGTGTACTGTTCAGTCTCCTTAGCTTACGATAAGTGTAAATGCCTTCGCCACTCGTCCCTGAACCTGTAACTGCTGTAGAATTTCTTCTCCGGGGAATAACTGGCTTTGTTTGTTTGTCCTTCGCTTACAGTGTGAACGATGAACAGTTCTACGAAGTCGGCCCCCCCTACTTGGGGAAGGTAAGAAGCAGCCTCTCAGTCCAACAGCCCTTCCTGGGGATTTTATACGCTGGTGAAAGAGGGGTCAGGCCCCAGTTAGGTCCCACGTGATGGGGGATAGTGTCCTCCTTGGATCTAGGGGCCATGGAATGTCTGGCTCAGTGAAACTTCACGACTGGGCTATAGCAAAAGCATGTCCAGCAGCAGCTGGCATTCACCCTGGGCCTGTCTGGCTACCCGCTGTTAGCATCCCCTCATCATTCAGCCCCCACCCTCTGGGGGAAACCGAAGGAGGCTGGCTTGCAATCAGTGGTCGTGCTGGCCAGGCAGGTGGCAAGTGGCTGGGGGATGGCTTGATCAGTCTCCCTGGAGCCATCAATCTAGAGGACATCTTGAGGGACACTGGCTGATGCTTCTGTCCCCTGCTGGGGGAAAGTAGAGGTCAGGGCATTCACTGGCAGGGGGAGCTGTGTCTCATGGCCCATTGGCATCAGAGGAGTTGCGCCGTTGCCCATGCGAGCTCTCAGCACAGAACAGGCACTGACAGGAATCCTGGGGTGGGTATGAGAGGAGATTCCTACCACTGGCCCGCCTCATGGAGGGGGAAGAACCTGGCTCAGCCTTGGTGGCTGCAGGGGCTAAAGTAGCTCTTACAGGAGGGCGGGGCAGCAGCTTGTTTCACGGTCTTTTCCTTGCCCACAGAGCTCCAATCAAGGTCCGAGCCCCTGCTCCCTGTCCCAGAGCTATCCAGCCTGCGATGTGGGCATCCAGTTGCAGTTCACAGAGCGGACCTCTAGCAAGGTGTTCCGCAGGTCCGTGGTGCTGGTGGTTGCCATAGAGAAGATGAAAAAGGCATCGAAAGCGAGGCCCTTCACGGACGATGATTTGAGGGGCATCTTGGACACCGTCTTCGGTATGGCCCAGGGGATCCCTGGAGCTAAGCGACCTCATCCAAGGGTTGGGCCTGAGGGGGACACACAAGGGGCTTTGGAGCCCCACTAAAGCCAGCTCTGTGCGCCAGGGGTCCAGTCTCAAGCTACAGAGCTACCAAAGGCATTTATATGACACCAGATTATCTAAGGCCCAGATCCTCAAAGGTATTGAAATCAATGCGAGTTAGGTGAGGCCCTGAGCCCCTCACAATATTTAATGCCTTTATCTCACAGCATCCCTGTGGGGCTAGGCTATTCTCCACATTTTACATGTGGGGGAACTGAGGCACGGATGGACAAAGTGACATGCCCATGGTCACATGGGGAGTCAGTGGCAGAGCAGGGAACTGAACCCAGGTCTGCCATGGTCTAGGCTAGTGCCCTAATCACAAGACCTGTCCAAGCACATTCCCCTTGCTCATCCTTAGTTTCTCCCACAGTGCAATGGAGCTGATGATCAAGTGTTTTGGGATCGATGGGTGAGAACGGTAGAGTCTAATTGTTACCAGTTCATTCCTTCTGGCTCCCAGCAGGAGCACCAGGTGCATGAGACCTGGTTTCTGGAAGGATGAGAGGTCAAGTCCCTCGGATAGGAAAGGGAGGGCTAATATGCACTTTTGCTCCGGTCAGGAAAAGGCACCCGTTGCTGTGGATCACAGGCAGCTCTTCAGTCCCCAGGCTCTGAGCAAATACTTTAACTGTGTGTTGCAGCAAATTCACATCTGCCAGGAACTCTGCACTGAGAAGCAAAGCAGGACTCCAACCCCTGCCCCACAGCACAGGCCCTGCCACTAAAGAAAAGGGGGAATCCCCATTAGGTGTTACCTGTACGGGGCCTGTGACAGGCTTGGCAGTGTTGACTAAATCACAAACACACCCATCAGTTCCTTGCACTCTGAGTCACTCTGGGGACCATGTGCAGGAGAGGCGAGCGTGGGCTCAGAGAATGGGAGTAGGTATTAACCCTTAGGTACTTGTTCTTGTTTTCAGAGACCATCTCCTTTGAGAGTCACAACGTTACCCACGCAGTGGATTCCATTTACCGTTACTTCAGATCCATCTCCTACGAAATACGAGACACTGACCAGAAGTGCTTCAAGCTGGAGGCTCCCGCCCAGCTGGTGGCTGTGCATTTGCAAGGCCCCAACATCAGACACCAAGGTAAGGTCTGGACGATACCCAAGTGTTAGCTCAAACCTTCGCCCAAAATGCTAGCCAAAACTTTGACTTTCCTCCAATGAAGGAACTGAATCTCTGGCGCTCTCCCATGCACTCTACTCATCCGTCTTTGGGCTACATTATTTCTATTCTGGGTGATACCAGAAGCTCCCTGAGAAACCTGATCTGATCAAGTTTCCAGGCTGGATCAGTTTTCACAGGTCTGGTTTCCCATCTGAACTGGCCCTGAGAACATCAAGGACAACCAAAGAGACAGCCACGCCATGCCAGTCCCTTATTAAAGGCCAGAGTGGGCCCCCGGCAGTCCCAAGAGAGGGTCCTTCCTCTATGTTGAACTCCTTGCTCCTCACATCTGCCAAAGGAGCTGGTCTGAATCCTGCACCCTGATTTCCACCCGGGGCCGCCGGATTGGAGAATCTGACCTTCCATATGTTCCAAGCCCCCAGTGAGACCCCCAGGGGCGTACATGCTGCATGGCTTTGGCCCAGGACATTCTGAGCACGTGGGAAGGCAGCCTGCGGAGTGGCTCCCCTAGTTAGCTCCCAGCACTGGCTGCATCTCTCCCCGCAGAATGCAGACAGCCGTTCTCTGTACCATTGCTGATTCTGTATTTTCCCCCATCTTGCAGTGAAGATAAACATGGCTCTCTACAGACCGAAAAGCGGCACAAGCAACCAGAGCTCCATGAGGTTTCCGGTCGCTCTGGGCATCAAGGGGAGAAGTCTCTATCTGTCCTGTGTGCACAATGGCCAGCAACCGATGCTGCAGCTGGAGGTAAGGAGACTGGGGGTTTCCGGGCTCTGGCATCTGTCTTGCCACTCGCTTTCTGAGAAACCAAGAGCTGCCTGCTCAGGAAGTAAAGTGGGTCTCTGCTCTGAGGAGGGCTTGTGGCATCCTGTTTCCGTCATGGCAGGGCCACAGCAAAGTTGCCAGCCCTATAAGCCACCACTGGGCCCTGCGAGCTGAGCGGGGATCCATCTACCTCATGCACCAGCCCCAGTGATAAAGCTAAAGCTTAGTAAATCATTCTGTGGATGATGCACGAGCCGGGCTCGATTCTAACTGCTGCAGCAGATCGGACCGGGACTCACCCTGGCTCTGATCAGGCCCCCATAGGCTGTGGGATCACCCAGCACCCAAACCCATTGCTTCCAAGACTCCCTTCCCCTGGGCGAGAACTAGCAGAATCCCAGGCTGCTTGGGGGACATTCCCAGCCTCCAGCAGCACTGGATATCTGTGGATCCCAGCCCCAGAGCTCCCTGCCCACTCCTCCTCCCCTGGCAATAGGTAGAGCACTGGAGTGGGAACCAGGAGAACTCTTCCTGCTAGATCTGGTTAAAAAGAGAGGCCTGGCGTGGCTCTCTCCTCTGGCCTCTCTTTCTAACCGGGCCTCCCTTTGTGCCACAGGAGGCCGATATCCTGAAGGACGTCGATGGAGCCGAGCTGGAGCGCTTCATCTTCTACAAGGTGGAAAATGAGAGCACGGCCCAGTTCGAGTCGGCCACCCACCGCGGCTGGTACATTTGCACCTCTCCTCAGAAAAACCAGCCAGTCGGCGTCACCAACCAGCTCGGGGAAGTGTTCATCACCAACTTCTTCCTCACTCAGTCCAAGCACTGAGTGCTCATCCCAAACCGGCAGTTACCGGTTTCAGCAGAATCTTTGTATGTACTAAGTACACGGGGGACAGTTGTATTTATGAGTGAGCCCTGGCTCATGATCAGGGGCGGCTCTAGGCATTTTGCCACGCCAAGCACGCGCTTGGTGTGCTGATGCCTGGAGCCGCCCCTGCTCACGGCTCAGAGACGTGATTGTAACACGTCTCTTACATGCATGTACTGTGTCTTTCTGTTTGCTTTGTGCCCTGCCCTATTCTAGAGCATAGACCAGTGGCCCCAGCATCTAGAATTAACCTCTTACTGGCATGGGAGCTCTATATTAGAGCCCTCTTTATTAGAGGCTTATCTTGGTGTCTGTCTCTTCTCTCCCACCTTCCACAGCTTCAGTCGTTTTGCTATCAGACTAATATACACATGTATTAAATAATATAAATATTAGAGACAGAGGAATGGCCATCATCATGCAGCATGATTTTTTTTTCTGTAAAAATACTATTGTGTTGTTGTTTCAATACAAGATTAAATTGCTCTGTTTCACTGTTGGTAACTTCTATTAACATGTTAATTATAAATGAGGGTATTTTTGGAATTTATTTATTGACTAATTTAATATTGCCGGGCTGATTTTTAATAAAAAAACCTGTACTGGTGATCACATTGTTCTGCCTGTAACTTCTGTTGCCTGTGTGCATGGCGGACAACAAACTGGGTTGGACTGGAAGTCAAAGAAAATCCAGATTACCATCTATTTTCATCAAATCATAGAATGTTAAGGTTGGAAAGGCCCTCAGGAGGTATCTAGTCCAACCTCCTGCTCAAAGCAGGACCAACCCCAACTAAATCATCCCAGCCAGGGCTTTGTCAAACCGGGCCTTAAAAACCTCTAAGGAAGGAGATTCCACCAGCTCCCTAGGGAACCCATTCCAGTGCTTCACCACCCTCCTAGTGAAAAAGTGTTTCCTAATATCCAGCCTAGACCTCCTCCACTGCAACTTGAGACCATTGCTCCTTCTTTTGTCATCTACCACCACTGAGAACAGCCGAGCTCCATCCTCTTTGGAACCTCCCTTCAGGTAGTTGAAGGCTGCTATCAAATCCCCCCTCACTCTTCTCTTTTGCTGACTAAATAACCCCAGTTCCCTCAGCCTTTCCTTGTAAGTCATGTGCCCCAGCCCCCTAATCATTTTCATTGACCTCCGCTGGACTCCCTCCAATTTGTCCACATCCCTTCCATAGTGGGGGGCCCAAAACTGGACGCAGTACTCCAGGTGTGGCCTCACCAATGCTGAATAGAAGGGAATAATCATTTCCCTCGATCGGTTGGCAATGCTCCTACTAATACAGCCCAATGTGCCAAATAAAGGATTTGCCACATTTCATGGAGTTCTAGCATTTGCTAATTGTGAGTGTTTGGACAGCTGTCAAAATGCTCCTGGAAGGTGAATTTTGGGGAATTTTAGCACAGATGATTCCATAGCCAAAAATCCCTACTAAAAAATTCATTATTGGTGTGATGAAGTGGGACAATTCTTAATGTTTCCTCTGAATACTGTGCGGGTGCTTCAGTTTCCCCTATGCATTTCTTAAATCTCCAGTGTGCATAAATGGCCAACACTCTGTCTCCTGGCAACAAATGGCTGAGGCCCTTCCCCCTGCAAGGGAATAGCTAAAGGTAAACAAAGAGATCAGGTGACCTCTGGTCCGGGAAAGAGACAAAGGCCAGAAAGGAAGGGCTGGAGGGGGTTTCAGTTTGGAGCTGGCTGGGGACGGGAAGTGAGGGCAGATGGGGTTGTCTGGCTCGCTGGGCCCCAGAAAGGACCCGGCTGAGGGGTCCCATTCTCTGTACCCACAAGCTCTGCTTTAGACCGTGTTCCTCTCATCTAATAAACCTCTGTTTTACTGGCTGGCTGAGAGTCACGTCTGACTGGGAAGTGGGAGTGCAGGACCCTCTGGCTTCCCCAGGACCCCACCTGGGCAGACTCACTGTGGGAATCGCACGGAGGAGCTTATGCTAAATGCTCCAAGGAAAGACCCAGGAGGTGAAGCCGTGTGAGCTTCTTGCCCTGAAGACAGTCTGCTCCAAGGGAGAGAAGGCTCCCCAAAGTCCTGATTGGCTTTGTGGGGAGCAGTTCCAGACCATCCCCCGGGGACTCTGTGACAATTGGCTATTTGTTACTTTTCTGTTTCAAATAGTTCAGTCATCCAACCAGGGTGTAGGAACAATTCCACGTGATTTGGATAAACAGCCACTCGCCAAGAGCTGAAAATCATCTGTCCAAACGATACTGATGCATCTCAAATCAATTTGTAGAAATCAGTATCAATTCCAGAATGATTTGCTAACTAAAAGGGGACACTTGCGTGTCAGGCGCTGACTAAGTACCCTATGTCACTGCAGAGTGACTGGTGCACCAAGAAAATATTAGCCTACTACTACAAGGAGCTAATGAAGCTACTCCTTTAGTTCCAGTGCTAAAAGCATGTGCTTTTGGCATTGCTTGTCTCCAGTTCGGTCCCCACTGATGAGCTGGGGGGAGGACATTGCATGATTAGCCCAAGTGATAAGCATGTTTGTGGCGGGTTGCCCCCCTTTAAGATGCCACCTGATGTGCTGGAATACCACTGAGCCTGCCTGTTCTGCCAGCACGGGCACCTTTTTACCTGGCTTGCTGAGCCAGGCTATTAAGCCTCCTCCAGCACACACATAGGCTTACTGAAATCAGCTCTGGGAAGACTCAGCTTAAAGGACTTGCCCCAGCACTCAGGTGTCCACCTCCGTTGGAGTGCAGACCCAAAGATATATTATGAAATCCGCCTCCTCCCTCAATGTGGTGGAAGGAATGCACAGTCTCTTCCCCTCACCCCCTCCCACGCCCCAATTATGAATCACACAAACAGGGTTATATTATAAACAAGAAATAAATTTATTAACTACAAAAGGTGATTAAAGAGATAGCAAACAGAACAAAGCAGTTTACTAAGCAAATAAAACAAAACATGCAACCTAAGCTTGTTTCACTAAAGAAATTGGTTCAGTAATTTCTCACCCTAGATATTGTTACAGGCAGATTGCAGAAAGTCTTAAAAGTCTCGTCTGCAGCTTGAGACCTCGGATATTATTACTCACAAGCTAGACGCCCTTCCAGCTTGAGCTCAGCCCTTCTCCCCCCAGTTCAATTCTTCCTCCCAGGTGTTTTTCAGTGTCTCTTTGGGTGGGGAGGCAGAGGAGAGCCATGGTGATGTCACTCCCCTGCCTTATATAGCTTTTGTGTAAGGCAGGAACCCTTTGTCTTTCAGTGGAAAAACACTGGCATTCCAAACGGGGGGGAGGAGAACCCAGTACCAGGTGACTCAGGCCCATGTCTCTGCAGTGCTGTGGCAGCCATTGCTTGTAGGCTGAAGACTGAGCTCTTTTACAGACCACTGTCTTTGCTAATGGGCCATTAAGCACTGTCTGGCTTTCTCATTGTTGTACCTGAAGGGCTAGTTGGGGGTGACACCCAAAGTAACCCATTTGAAATACAGATACATAGTTAATATTCCTAAGTTCAGATACAGGAATGCCTACAAATTAGATAATCACGTTCAGTAAATCAGCAGCTTTCCAATGATACCTTACATGAGCCATCTTGAATAAAGTACATCTCAGTTCTGTCAGTTCCATCTCATAAGCATATTTCCATAAAGAATATGGAGTGTAAAGTCACAATGTTCTCAGACCTGACCGTTTCTCCTCTAGAAGCAGAACTGGGTCCATTCATTTCCCCTCCATCTCACACCCTCTCCCCTGCCACTTCAGTCTGGCTTTGCTTCCAGCATTATGTTCCTGTTGCTGGCAATTTGATGGGGCACTCCCCCACCCCCCCCATCATTCGAATTCAAGGGCAGCCATCTAAAAGATTACACCCCCCACTACGTCAGCTCCAGCACCCTCCCTCCCACAATCAGGGGACCGAGGGCTCTATGCTGGCTGCATCATATGCTGGGGAGGAACCTGTACTGCAGCTCTTGGGCAGCCACCTGGAACACGGCACGAGAGATCCCCAAAAGGGGAGCTACCTCTAGACACCTGGCTATGCTCCCAGACCTGCCCCCTACCTGAACCACACACGCAAGAAGTGTGCACAGAGGCCAGCTCAGGGGGTTTCCCTCCCACCCCCAACAGTGAGAGGCTCTGCACTCAGGTCTGTCACAGGGTGACTGGCCCTTTAAGGGCAGGTGGGTCCAGGCAGGTCCTGTGGTTAAAATCAGGCTGGGGGTGGACTGGTGAAGCCTGTGGAGAATGGGGAGACTCCAGGCAGAAAGCCCTGGGAGCTGCTGCTCGACAAAGAGCAGGCAGAGACACATAGAAGCAGGAGGGCTGCATAAGCTGTGCTAGGCTACAGAGAATGTCTGGAGCTCCCTGGCTGAGGATCTGGGGGTGCAGGAGCCAGCTAGGAAGTTTGGAGCGTGGAGAACGTCGAGCCTCAGCAGGGACAGGGTAGGCATCACACACCAAGGGGTGGGAGCCCATTAGGAAGGCTGGGGGAGTGGGACGGGACATGCTTGTGTTTCCTGGTGAACTTGGTTAATCAACCCAGTGCCCTGCCCTGCCCCCAAGCAGGGGTGTGCCTCAACACAGGCTGAAGTTATTGGGGTGCCTAAGAAGGGAAAACTGAGGTAGCAGCAAGTCCAAAGCCAAACTGGGTACGTGGTGCTGCTATGGGGACCTTCAGTAATAAAAATACGAGCCCGTGCTATGTTTAAACGATATATTTAAGGTCGTCTATGCACCTTAGCTGAGAGCAATAGCAGAATCATAACCCTTTTCTACACTAGAAGGAGCTAGAAACCCATCCTCTCAGTGTGGTCATACATGATAATACTTAGTCCTGCCTTGAGTGCAGGCACTCGACTAGACAACCTCTGGGGTCCGAGAAGCTAATGACTCCTGTGGATTCCCTGACACGTGGAAGCTCATTGCTTTTTAACTCTGTTGCACCTGGACCTGCTGTCGCTTACACCAGTGTAAACCAGGTGTCAGTGGTGCATGGCGTGCAGCTGGTATATGAGAGAGGAGAGGCCGGCTGGGGTGTGTTATTTTGGCCAAGAGCCCAAATACGATGCTGCTGAAGATTGCAGTCCCATTGTGCTTGGTGCTGTACAGACAAATAGCAAAGGATAGTTGGGAGAACGTAGAGTCTAAAGAGACAATAGGAGGCGTGGGGAGGAGTGACTTGCCCATACAGAGCTGAGTGGTCACACTGGGAGGTGAGCCTATCTCCACTGCTGCCTATTATATCCCCCAACTACTGAGCTGCGGAGCTGGTTGTGCCCGGGGATTTTGCTTAGATTGCTTAGCCGGGAAAGGCCCTTGGCATCCTTTTGTGTCGCTCAGCACCTGACCAGACACATCCACTTGAGAATTTCCCGAGGCGGAGAGCTCCATAGGTACTGGCACGCTGGCTTTTCAGGGAACGGAATTGCCCAACAGCGCAGGAAATATCATTCCGAACAGATGGTTCCGTCCCTGTTCCAGAAGAATAGCTAGAAACTCATTCTGCTCCTTTGCACTCAGACCTTTTTACGCAGCCCTAATATAAATGGGAATATGGCCTGGGCCAGAAGGGGCCATTGTGGGCTGACCCTCTGAGTTACCCAGGCCCGGGAACCTCGCCCAGTGATTCCTGCAGCCAGACAAATGAGCTGTAGTTAGAGCCTGGCTTCCAGTCTTTGAAGACCTCGCAGGACAGTGAATTCACCACATCCAGGCCAGTGGTTAATTACAAATCTGTGCCTTGTTTCTAGTCTGAATTTGTCTAGCTTAAACTTTGAGCCCTGAGAGCTCGTTATGCCTTTTTCTGCTAGATTAAAAAGCCATCTACTATCTGAACTCTCTTCCCTTGGTAGTTTGTTCCCAGGGCCAGTCACCTCATACTTTAAAAAAAAAAAAAATTGCACCTTAGTTCCAATTTAAATTTTTCTACCTTCATGTCCCAGCCATGGGATGTTCTGCCTTTATCTGCGAGGTGAAATTTAGCAGGGATCTCTCCCTAGGTAAGTTTATAGAGTTTGAAACACTGACGTTCCTGGAAGCCCCCAATTCTGACGGAAAGAAGAGTTTGCCTGTTACAATACACTGTTGTGTCTATGCAACCATAGGCGGCAGGTTATATACATTTGCGGTGCTCAGGCACCAGCAATATTCAGGGCCGGGTGCCCTACTCCAGCAATATTTGGAGCTGGGTCTCTCCCTCAGACCTGCCTGGATCAGGCCCCAGCCCCCGCCTGCCACCCCTCCCCTTACATGTTTCCCCCCATTCCAGGGCTGCGTCCCTGCCTGACAGAAGCAGCGCGATGCCTGCCGGAGTAGAACAGCTCCCGGCAGAACTGCTGTCTGCTGCCCCAGCGTCCTAGTACCCGCCATTCACTAATGGCAAGGCAGGCTGCCCTTACCCTGCCCTTCCACCCTAGCCCTGAGCCTCTCCAATGCCCCAAACGCTTCACCCCAGCCAGAGACCTCATCCTCTGCACCCTAATCCTCTGCCCCAGCCCTGAACCCCCTCCTGCATCATGAACCCCTCATCCTCAGCCCCGCAGCCCTCACCCCTTCACTCTCTCCCAGAGCGTGCCCTCCCTCCCCCTTCCCACACACCCCTTTCCACCCCCAAACTCCGTCCCAGAGCCTGCACCCCTCACCCCTTCCTACGCCCCCACCCCCAGCCCAGAGCCTGCACCCGAACTCCGTCCCAAAGCTTGCACCCCTCATCCCCGCCTGCACACTCACTCCCTGCCCCAGCCTAGAGCCTTCACCCTGCACCCCTCCTGCACCCTAATCCCCATCCCAGGACCTGCACCCCAGGCATCCCCCCACAAGCCCCCACCCAGAGCCATAGGCAGGTGGGGGGGGAGTTTGGGGGGGGAGTTGGGGGGCAGGTTCTGGGCACCACCAAAATTTCTACAAACTTGCCACCCATGTATGCAACAGCTTTTCTCTGAACACAGCCCAGTGTCACCGAGTTTGTGCATACACACTGACCTCGCTCAGAGTCAGAGAGGTTAAGCCCAGAAGAGTGATCTCGTCTGACTTCCACTATAGCACAGGTCACCAGTACCACCCAGCACCTGCACGCTGAACTCACGCTGCCTGACTTTGTTGTGTGTAAATACCAGTGCATTCGGGGAAAATCCAGGCAGGTGTCCCATTGTGCCTCAGCAGAAGACATCACAGAGCAACCCAGCAATGCAATATGTAATGTCCAACTAGGCAGAGAATGAAGGAAACTGATTTCCAGAGCTGTTGGAAAACCTATAGTTGTTTTCATCCCTAATCAAGATGAAAAGTCGAAATATCAAAATTTTGCACCAAGTAGAAAGTTCCAAAAAATGTCAATTCACAAACATTGAAACATTTTGTTTCAGTCTAGTTTGCCACTAATCCGTGTTCCTCTGAGCTGCCGCAGTGCCTCATGGGATTTGGCGTTGGAGTGCTTCATGCCTCCTTTTTTCCCTATGGGCTGGGCTCTCTAGCTAACTATATCTCCCATGAGGCACCATGAGGACATGACTCCCATGATGCACCACATTAATTCAACCAGAGATCACAGTGCATCATGAGAACTGTAGTCCAGTCAAGGAGCCTGGCACATAGAGCAGAATAGGGGTTTGAGATAAGACAACTTACCATAGGCCCGACTACACGGGTGCTCCACAGTTGGAGCACCCACCCCCTCTCTTCCCCGCAAGCACCTCCCACCCACCAGTGGCCCCACTGATTCATTCCTCCCCTCCCACCCAGTGCTTCCCATGTGCCATAATCAGCTGTTCCGCAGCATGCAGGAGGCCCTGGAAGGGAGGGGGAGGAGCGGGAATGGGGTGCTCTCCAGGACGGGAGTGGAACTAGGCGGCAAGAGGTGGGGTGGGGGTGCAGCAGGGCAGGGTGGGGGCTTGGGAGAAGTGGTGGAGTGGAGGCAGGGCCTGGGGCAGACTGGGGGCAAGAAGAGGTGGGGCAGGGGTGGGGGCTTAGGGGAAGGGGTGGCATGATGCATAGCGGGGGCTGAGCATCCCTGGGGCAAGGAAGAAGCCAGCACCTGTGCAACCTACAACTCCCATGAGTCACTGTAGCAGCTCTGGCGCATATGTATATGACAATCAGGATCCAGACACCCTAAGGGGAGAACAGTAGGTCTGAACAGCAAAGAATAACCAGCTGATTCAACTGCTTATTGAATCACAGTTACAACTTCAACTTTGTACACACATGCATACATTCATAACCACAGCCTGTATACTGACCTCCTAATGACTGTCCATTTCAGAACCTCATCAATGAAAGCTTGTAATGTTCTGAAATGGATGGTCATTAGGAGATCTGAATACAGGCTGTGGTTATAGAATCATAGAACTGGAAGGGACCTCGTGAGGTCATCTAGTTCAGTCCCCTGCACTCATGGCAGGACTAAGTATTATCTAACCCATCCCTGACAAGTGTTTGTCTAACCTGCTCCTAAAAATCTCCAGTGATGTAGATTTCACAATCTCCCTAGACAATTTATTCCAGCGCTTAACCACCCTGACAGTTAGGAAATTTTTCCTAATGTCCAACCTAAACCGTCCTTGCTGCAATTTAAGCCCATTGCTTCTTGTCCTGTCCTCAGAAGTTAATGAGAAAAAAAATTCTCCTTCCTCCTTGTAACTGCCTTTTATGTACTTGAAAACTGTTATCACATCCCCTTTCAGTCTTCTTTTTTTTCCAGACTAAACAAACCAAATTTTGTCAGTCTTCCCTCATAGGTCATGTTTTCTAAACCTTTCATCATTTTTGTTGCTCTTCTCTGGACTTTCTCCAATTTGTCCAAATCTTTCCTGGAATGTGGCACCCAGAACTGGACACAATACTCCAGCTGAGGCCTAATCAGCATGGAGTAGAGCAGAAGAATGACTTCAAGTCTGGCTTACAACACTCCTGCTAATCCAGCCCAGAATGATGTTTGGTTTTTTTTGCAACAGAGTGACACGTTGACTCATATTTAGCTTGTGATTTACTACGACCTCCAGCAGGACCGGCGCTAGGGGTTTGAACGCCCCTAGGCAGACAGCAATTCCGCCGCCCCGCGCGCTGGTCCCACGACTCCAGTGGAGCTGCCGCAGTGGTGCCTGCAGAGGGTCCGGTGGTCTGCGGCTCCGGTGGAGCTGCCATAGTCGTGCCTGCTGGCGGTCCACCGGAGCTGCACAAGCAGCCGAGCGTCCACAGGCACGACTGCAGCAGCTCCACCGGAGCCGCGGACCAGCGGACCCTCCGCAGGAATGACTGCGGCAGCTCCACCAGAGCCGCCTGCCCCCTCCTCCACCAAAATGCCGCCCACCAAAAATTCTGGTGCCCTAGGCAATTGCCTAGGCTGCCTAAATGGTAGCACCGGCCCTGACCCCCAGATCACTTTCTACAGTACTCCTTCCGAGGCAGTCATTTTCCATTTTGTATGTGTGCAACTGATTGTCCCTTCCTACATGGAGTACTTTGCATTTGTCCTTAGAATCATAGAATAACAGGGTTGGAAGGGACATCAGGAGGTCATCTAGTTCAACCCCCTGCTCAAAGCAGGACCAACCCCATCTAAATCATCCTGTTCTTATTTAACTTAGTCCTATTTATGTCAGACCATTTATCCAGTTTGTCCAGATCATTTTGAATTTTAGTCCTATCCTCCAAAGCACTTGCAACCCTTGTGATACTTGTGGTATCATCCACAAACTTTATAAGTGCACTCTCTATGCCATTGTCTAACTTATTGACAAAAATATTGAACAGAACTGGACCCACAACCGATCCCTGTGGGACCCCACTCGTTATGCCCTTCTACCTTCACTTTGAACCACTGATAACTACTTTCTGGGAATGGTTTTCCAGCCAGTTTTGCACCGACCTTATAGTCGCCCCATCTAGGTTGCATTTTCCTAATTTGTTTATGAGGTCATGCAAGACAGTATAACAAAGTCTTGTTAAAGTCAAGATATACCACATCCTAGAATGTCCATGACTACGTGTGTTTATGTGTGTACAAAGTTGCTGTGATGCAACTACAGTATCATTGCCTACTAAGGGGGTGAAGTAATCTGGCAAGGAGGGGCACCTCCCACAAAACCAACTACAGGGACTCAAAATTAATGGAACGCCATTGACGAGAAAACCCCAGTCTCCATAAACTAAAACAAGGAGAGAGTTTCCCCAGATGTGAATAACTGTGAGTCATGACTCATCACGCCGGAAAGGTTTTTTTATCCAGAAAGGAGGGGGCAGTGTTTAAGTGGCGTGGGTGCTGTCCTTGAAACATTGGATCCTTTCCAGGACCAAGGGCATGTTGGGAACTTGGTCAGAGGCCCCAGTTAACTTGGATTAGAACAGGGAATTTAGCCAATGTAGAAGTGTAAAGCCTGAGATTGCATCTATACGTTTGTTTTCTGTGTAACTTGTCTGCTTTTCTGCACCATTTCATCTCAGAAGCTGTGCTATTTCTATTCAATAAACATTTTGTTTCTTTCTACCCCCAGACAGGTCTTTGGGGTGCAAACTGTGTGGAGGTGTCCCAGAAGGAGCTAATAATTACGGGCAGGTTCCAGGGGGGTGTTGAACCAGAGGGGAGAAATCCGGATGACTGCTAGTTAAGAACTCGGGGAGATGGATCAGAGAAGACTCTGGAGCAGTGATCACTCTGCTAGGAATAACGAGGCTGGTGGAAGTGAGGGTGAGGCCACGATGCTTGTAGGCCAGCTACTGGTGTCAGAGCTCTCACCCATAGCAACCCAGCATTAAGACCCCCCCAACTTACGCAGGCAGGTGGTGTCTGACCCCCTCCCTCTTGCTGGTCTGGGTGATCCCCAGAATGTCACAACATATGTATAGCAACCTGAACCATGATGCAGTATTTCATTGCCATTCCCTTGATGAGAAAATTGAGAAAAAATCAATCAAAGCAAAATTTTACCATGTAAAAAGCATTTGGAAGGAGGTTTCCTGACGAGCTCTGTTAAAATAACAATCTCAGGGCACAGCACAGGCTTTGGACGTAGTTTTCCCTCCCATACCCCCAAGATGCAGGTCTGGGCTGTTATCTCCATTGTGCAGATGGTCACTGAGGGGTAAATGGCTTTGCCTAAGGTCATATAAGAAGACCATAGAGTAGCAGAGAATTGAAGTTGGTTCTCCCATGTAATAGGTTCGTGCTCTAACCACTAGGCCATCCTTCCTGACTATTGGTTATACAGCTGCGATTAAGCACTCCTGTCTGCAAAGCAAAATAGTGTTGCAATGGTGCTTAGTTGTGATATCCATGCACCAGGAGTGACACACTGTCCTTGGCCTGGTTAATCAGTAACCCTGTGATGTGCAGACACAGATTTAATCAGAGTCAACTATGTCTACCCTCTAATTGCAAACCCATCTCAGAGCTACAGCTCAGACCTAATGATGTGCCCATAGTGGCTCATTTAAACACTAAATGTTACAGATATTTGCACTGAAAGAGGAGGAGAGACTATCCTGGGAAGCAGCGATTCTGAAAAGGACTAGGGGAGCATGGTGGAGAATCAGTTGAACCCGAGCTCCCAGTATGACGCTGTGGCTAAAAGAGCTAATTTCAGAGTAGCAGCCATGTTAGTCTGTATCTGCAAAAAGAACAGGAGTACTTGTGGCACCTTAGAGACTAACACATTTATTTGAGCATAAGCTTTTGTGGGCTACAGCCTATTTCATCGGTCATCCTGGGCTGCATAAATGGGAGAATCTTGAGTAGGAGCGAAGAGGTTATTTCACCTCCAGATTTGGTCCTGGTACAGCCGCTGCTGGAATCCGGTGTCTAGTTCTGGTGCCCACAATTCAAGAAGGATGTTGGTAAATTGGAGAGGGCTCAGAGAAGAGCCACAAGAATGATTAAAGGTTTAGAAAACCTGCCTTATGGTGAGAGACTCAAGGAGCTCCATCTATTTAGCTTAACAAAGGGAAGGTTATGGGGAGACTTGATTACAATGTATAAGTGCCTACATGGGGAACAGAAATTTGACAATAGAGGGCTATTCTATCTAGAAGAGAAAAGTCAAACCAGATCCAGTGGCTGGGAGTTGTAGCTAGACAAATACAGACTGGAAATAAGGCACACATTCTTCATGGTGAGTGTAATTAACCATTGAAACAACTTACCCAGGGGCATGGTGGATTCTCCATCCATAGCAATTTTTAAATCATGATGGGATGTTTTTCTAAAATATCTGCTCTAGTACAGACAGGGATTATTTTGGAGAAGTTCTGTGGCCTGTGTTATTTTAGCGGTCAGACCAGATGATCACAGTGGCTTTATAAACTTTGAATCTATTAATTATTAGTGTTCATTATGATGATTGGGATTGCATTACCCTGCTCTGCCAGCTGTTGTACAAACACAGAGCAAACAGACGGTCCTGCCCCATGGAGCTTGCCATCAAAGTTAGAGTCACAGAGTGTGTCTACACTAACAACACAGCTGCTGTGCTGCTGTAGTGCTTCAGTGTGGACGGTACCAATGCTGACCGGAGGAGTCTCTGGCCAATGGAGTCAATCCACCTCCCCAAGAGGAGGGAATTCTTCTCCCAGCCTAGTGCTGTCTGCACCAGCGGTTAGGTTGGCTTAACGATGGCACTCAGGGGGGTGGATTTTTCATCCCCTGAGCGATGTAGCTGGATTGGCCTCAGCTAGTAAGGTAGACCAGCCCTGAGTAAGGACGTCAGGGATTTTGGGTCCGCAGGCCCAGCCTTGCAGGCTCTGCTCCATTCAGGGGCGGCTCTAGACATTTCTCCACCCCAAGCATGGCATCATGCCGCAGACTGCGCTCTGCGGGTCGCCGGTCCCGCGGCTCCAGTGGACCTCCCACAGGCATGCCTGCGGAGGGTCTGCTGGTCCCATGGTTTCGGTGGAGCCGCGGGACCAGCGGACCCTCCGCAGGCATGCCCTGCAGGAGGTCCACCAAAGCTGTGGGATCAGCGGACCCTCCGCAGGCATGCCGCCAAAGGCTGCCTGCCGGCCACCCTCCCAGCAACTGGCAGACCGCCCCCTGCGGCGTGCCGCCCCAAGCACACGCTTGGCGTGTTGGGGTCTGGGGCAACCCCTGGCTTCATTAATTGACATGTCAAAAAGTATGTGACATTCATTCATCTATTTAAATCTTCACTGTCAAAGATGCCTCATTTCCCCTTCCCACACACCCATCCTGAAGGCACAGGAGGTGACTGGCACATTTTCCATGTTCCTACAAACACCATTAGCCAGGCAACAGACCCTGCCCATCTCTGGAGTTAAGCTGTCAAGACCAGACACGTTCAGTCAGTTGTTTTTCACAGCTCAGCAGAGTGAAAGGTCTCCCGTGTCCAGGGAACTGGTGCCATCTTTTATGAAAACAACAAGGAATCTGGTGGCACCTTAAAGACTAAACAGATTTATATGGGCATCAGCTTTCATGGGTAAAAAACCCACTTCTTCAGATGCATGGAGTGAAAATTACAGAAACAGGCTTAAATATGGATTGGCACATTAAGAGAAGGGAGTTACCTTACAAGTGGAGAGCCAGTGTTGAAGGCCAGTTCAGTCAGGGTGGATGTGATCCATTCCCAATAATTGAGGAGAAAGTGTCAATTCCAGGAGAGGCAAAGCTGCTCTTGTAGTGAGCCAGCCACTCCCAGTCCCTATTCAAGCCCAAACTGGTGGGGTTAAATTTGCAAATGAATTGTAGCTCTGCAATTTCTCTTTGAAGTCTGTTTCTGAAGTTTTTTTTTGTTGCAGGATGGCTACTTTTAAATCGGATATAGAATGTCCAGGGAGATTGAAGTGTTCTCCTACTGGCTTTTGTATGATACCATTGCTGATGACTGATTTATCCTTTTGTGTCCTTTTATCCGTTTACGTAGAGACTATCTGGTTTGGCCAATGTACATGGCAGAGGTGTATTGCTGGCACATGATGGCATAGTAGATGTGCAGTTGAATGAGCCTCTGATGGTGTGGCTGGTGTGGTTGGGTCAGGGCTGGTACAAACCATTAGGAGATCTAGGCAGTTGCCTAGGGCACTAGCATTTGAGGGGTGGCATTTTGGGTCCTTTGGCGGTGACCACAGCGGCCGGATCTTTGGCCGCCCAGGTCGTCGGCATTTAAGAGGAGGGAGCTGGGCAGGGGGGCGCGGGGAGAGCCACCTGCAGCAAGTAAGGGGGTGGCAGCAAACAGGGGAACTCCCCGCCCCAGATCATCTCTTCTCTGCCTCCTCCCCTGAGCACACTGCCCTCCTCTGCTTCTCTCCCTTCCAGACTTGCTGTGCCAAATGGCAAGGTGGAAGTTTTGCCTAGAGCACGAAACATCCTTGTACCCACCCTGGGTTGGGTCCTCTGATTGTGTTGCTAGAGTAGCTATGGGAACAGAGAAGGCAACTGGGGACAGAAGCAACAGAGTTTGTTACAGGTTTATCACGTGCACATCTACTAATGTGATATATGCCATCATGTGCCAGCAATGCCCCTCTGCTCAAAGAAGCATCTGTGGCAAGGGAAACTATGGAGGCAGAGGCAGCCAGGGAAGCAGCCAGAGAGAAGGTTGCACACAGAAGGGTCATGGAAGAAAAAGAGAGAGAGCGGGAAGAAAGAGAGAGAGCGAAAACACCAACTGGACCAGCTAGAGAAGCAGAACCAGACCCCCGCCCCCGACCCAACGACTCCCATCATTCCAAAAATCCACAAGTGGGAACACTTATGTCCTGCATACAGTGAGGACGATGATATTGTTGAATATCTGACTACCTTCGAAGGCTGTGTGTAATACATGAAGTTCCTTATGATAAGAGGGTTCTTACCGTGATTGCGAAATTAACTGGCAAAGCTTGAAATGCATTCAGTGGGATGCCTATTGAAGATGCTTTAGTCTATTGTAAATTTAAAGATACTGTTTTGAGAAGTTTTCAGATTATCCCTGAAACATATAGAGTTACATTTAGGAATCTGAAGAGGGCTGTTGGGATGAGTAATGGGGAATATGTAAACCCAATGATCGATTTGTTGGGGAAACGGGTGCGGGGTAAGGAGATGGGAAGTTTTGAGGGAATGTTGGATCTTGTTGCTCAAGAGTATTTCCTAAGCATATGTAAGGTAGATGTAAAGCAGTGTCTATGGGACAAAGATGTAAAGTCTGTGGATGAGATGGATTTTTTAGCTGATGCCTTTGAACAGAATCAGGCGTCTATTGAGGACAGGGCACAGAAAGAGGGGTTTAAAACTGGTGGGAAGGGAGGATCCCATTTTGCCCCTGGGAAGAGAGAACGGGGTTGGGAGCCTAAACACTCTCTTAGCCCAAAAACATTCCTCTACTGGTAACTCTCATTCCAAATCTCCTGTTAAAGCAGAAGAGTCCAGGTGCTATCAGTGTAATTCCACTGATCACCTGAGGAATAAATGCCCTGTGCTAGGAGGAAGCAGGCAACCAATAGCTCGTGTTAGTTCTGCTGTCCTCACCACAGAACCCCCCAGGCAATTGTAACCTATCATATTGGTTCTGTGACATCATCCTCTGCAGGACCAGACATGGAGCATGTTAACAGCTGTCCAAACTGATGGCCGGGAGTATTTGGGGCAGAGGGATACAGGCATAGGCGTTGACTTCTACTGGCACTGGTGGGTGGTCAACCCCCCTCTGTCCCGGCCCTGCCCAGAATCCACCCCTGCCCTGCTCGCTTCTGCCTCCATTCCAACCACTTCACCAAAGTCCCTGGTCCAACTCTGCCCCCTCCCTGCCCCTATTCCAATTTCTTCCACAAATCCCCGCCCTGGTCCTGCCTCTTCCCCTCCTCCTCCCCTCAGTGTGCCACTTTCCTGCTCCTCTCCTCATCCTCTCAGAGCTTGCTACAGCTGTTTGGCTGCGGCAAGCAATGGGAGGTAGGCAGAGGAGCGGGGACACATGGCACACTCAGGGGAGGAGGCAGAGGTGAGGCGGGGCAGGGGGGAACTTGGCTGCTGGTGGGTGCAGAGCACCCCCTAATTTTTCCCCATGGGTACTCCCGCCCCAGAGCACCCCTGGAGTCGGCGCCTGTGGATACATGGCCCAGATCTCTCTGGTTAAGCAGTGTGGGGTTCCAAAGGCCAGTATGTTACCTGGCCAAATGGCAGAGATTGTTGAGGTGGGCGAAAGCAGATTCCTTGTACCACTAGCTGAAATCCATGTGGCGTGGGAAGGTTTGGAAAGTGTTCTGACTGTGGGGGTGATGGAACACCTCCTATTCCACCTGCTCCTAGGTAATGATTTTTTCTGTGTAGCTCAGGTTAAGGTATTTGCCTGCAGCAGGAAGGAGTGTTATGCTGGGACACCTGAGGGAAAGGGTACAGTCTCTGGAATTGCTGAGAGAATGGGAGAGAGTCTCCTTGATTCTTCTGCAGCTGGGGGAAGCCACATGGTTCCAGGTGGGAGGGTGGTTGAGACCAGCTCTTGCACTGCAGCTGGAGGCAACACCACATCAGGAAGGGATGGGAGTATGATGCCGGCCAGGGGAGAGACCTGTCCAGGTTGTTAGCTGCCAGCAGGTCGTGGCTGAACCAAAGGCAAAGCTGGCTCTAGGGAGCAGAGAGAAATGTGTCCCAAAGGAGAGCCCAGAGAAGGGTGATGGGATCTCAGAAATTACTGAAATGGGTGAGGATTCCTGTGACTCTAACACAGGGAAGCAGGCACTTCCAGGTGGGAGGGTGGTTGAGACCAACTCCTGTCTAGCAGAAGATAACATGCCCTCAGGCGCAGGGGCAGGAGAGGTGCTGGTGATTAAGCAAACTGTCCCAGTAGTTAGCTGGCAGAGTTCTGCAGCTAAACAAAAGACCAAAACCTCCCTAGGGAGCACAGAGAAATGTGCTGTAGGAAGGGGGCCCAGAGGAGGAAACTGGGGAAGGAATAGTGGGGTTACAGGAATGTCTCCTCACTAGTCACTTGAAGCAGGATGCCCAGGACACTAGGAGGATGGCTGGGTCAGCATCTGTGCACCCAGGCACTCAGCCCATGATCCAGGTTTTTTAAAAGGTACTGTGTAACTGACCTCCTGGAGGGGAGAAGTCACACAGCTGACTTCTCAGGAACAGACAAAGAGGTGGCGGATGGTACCACAATCCAGGTCCCCATTTTTCAGGATTCTATTTCTGAGAAGTTTTTGGAAAGTAACTGTGTCTCTTTACATCAAGATGCAGCTCCAATGCCTGTGATAACAAAGGAGTTGGGACCAGGAAATGGCCAGGTGGTAGTCTGCCAGAATACAAATGACCCAACTGGCGCGGGGGGTGGGGAGTGGGGTGTTCTCCCAGGCTGGTGAGACACAGGGAGCAGTTATGGGAGAGCTGCTGGAAAAGGATGAAACTGATCAAAGGGTAAACACACCTCACCCACAGAGCACAGATCACAGCCCTCTAGGGGACAGGGAGGGACTCAGTGCTGGGAGGGGGAAACACAGGGTAACCCCAAGAGGGGAGCTGGATTTTCTGCATATTTACAGTCCTGGGGTTGGGAGACCGCTCCCCAAAGGGCCAGTCAATGTTCAGGATCTCCCTGGACACCCATCTTGCCAGACTCTGAGATATCAAAGTGCCAGAAACATGATTAAATTAAGAACCAACAGAGGGGAACCCTGGAGGGAAGGAAAAGCCAGTGACTGATTACATGGGAGAGAGTCAAAGAACACCCTGGGTAATGAACAAACTAACCTCAAACTAAACTATCTGAACAGAGGGCATGGTATCATAAAGATACTTACCAGAGGGGTAGCTGTGTTAGTCTGGATCTGTAAAAGCAGCAAAGAGTCCTGTGGCACCTTGTAGACTAACAGACATTTTGGAGCATGAGCTTTCGTGGGTGACTACCCACTTTGTCGGATGCATGTCATCCGACGAAGTGGGTATTTACCCCTGAAAGCTCATGCTCCAAAACGTCTGTTAGTCTATAAGGTGCCACAGGACTCTTTGCTGCTTATAAAGATACTTGTAAATGCACATATGTGATAAAACATTTTGGTGTTAGTGTTAAGTTTTGGGGATAAGAATTTTACACGGATGTTAAATCTTATGGTAACGCTAGTTCTCAGTTAATACATGCAAACAGATTTAAAGCTAGAAACCATACAAACCTGGTTTGCTGTGTGTGAATGGGGAAACTGAGGCACAATGCCTCGTGGCCTTAATGGCTGGATGCCAAGAAAACTATAACAAAAAACTGCTTTTGAGACAGTCAGTGACTAACCGTCTTGCAGTAAGCTAAGGGGGGAGGTGTGACATTCTATACCTTGGGGGAGTGTTCTGTAACCCCTATATTCCTCATTTTCATGTAATCGTGATGTTACGTATAAAGTATGCCTTGTAAGGTATCAGGGGAAAGGTTATGATCTGCCAGGGCTGCCCAAAATGGGGGACAAGTGCGGCAATTTGTCCCAGGCCCCGCAGGGGCCCCCACGAGAGTTTTTCACTGCCGCCAAAGACCCCAGGCCCGCTGAATCTTCTGGGCAGCCTGTGATCTGCTGAAAGTCATTTCTCTATTCATATATGTATATCATTCATGCATACGAAGTTATGAAAATTGTGTAGTATGGTTGTCACTAAAACATGCTGTAAGTTGGGGGAATCAGACAGATATTAGCTCCCCGGAGCAAACAGCAAGGAAAGTAACCAACACCTGGGCGGGGTGTGAAACAGCCCATCACCAGCCATTGTCCAGCAAGGGAGCTATAATGCAATGACTCCCCTGCATGAGGCCACACTTGGGGAATTGCTCAACCTTGCTTGGAGAGACTCGGTAATGCTCACCTGACTCTGAAGGGCGGGGGAGGGGGCAAAGCCACAGAGGAGGAAAGGAGATAATAAAAGGGAGAGACAATTGCCATGCTCTCCCTCTCTCTTCCACCTACATCTACAGACACCACCACCAAGCGACTGAAGCGCTGATCAAAGGGGAGAGCCTGGCTGAAGAGCAACCAGCCACGCTGTGGTGAGAAGCAGCTAAGTTTGTGAGGACATTGAAAGTGTTACGATCAGCTTAGAATGCGTTTTGCTTTTATTTCATTCGACCAAATCTGACTTGTTATGCTCTGACTTGTAATCACTTAACACCTATCTTTATAGTTAATACATTTGTTTGTTTGTTCTACCTGAAGCAGTGTGTTTGGGTTGAAGCGTGTCAGAGGCTCCCCTTGGGATAACAAGCCTGGTACAGATCAATTTCGCTGTTAAATTGACAAACTCATATAAGCTTGCAGCGTCCAGCAGGCATAACTGGCACTGCAAGATGGAGGTTCCTAGGGTTGTGTCTGGGACTGGAGATATTAACTAGTGTCATTCACTTGCAAGTAGTTAGGAGCGACTTACATGCCAGAGGCTGTGTGTGACCAGCCCAGGAGTGGGGGGGTCTCTCGGCAAAGCAGGATCAGGCTGACTCTCAGAGTCAAGGATTGGAGTGACCTAGCAGATCACCAGTCCAGACAACACCAGAGAGGAACATCACAGCCATCTATTCCCAATTCCTGCTTTCCTGCTCCTCTGCCTTACCCTTGGTACTTGATGTTGTCTCTGGCTCTGACCTCTGGCATGGCTTCTGGCTCTGACATTCAGCTTGGTATTAGATGCTGTCTTTGGTTTTGACCCTCTGCTCCAACCACTAGGCCTGACTTCTTCTCCAACCAGTAGTCCTGACCACACATGCCCCAGTCATTGCAAAAGCAGAAGGAGACAAAGCAGGCTGCTCCCTGCGATGGCGAGGCTCAACTCACCCTGACTTACTCTAGGCTGGTTCTTTGCATACTGACTGCATGAGATCCCGATCACAGGCTTCACTGCAAACCACTCTACCTGCCAGCAGGACCAGGAATCCCCTTATAGACTTAAAGTAACAACTTGTCATTTTAACACAATTTCCTATCCATCACGCAAAAGGGCCTGGTATGTATTTTTGGCACTGCCCAGCCCATCCTGCCCAGCATTCTCCTCCCACAATCCACTCAAAAGCTTGGTAGCCTACCCATGGCACATGAGCAGACCAGATGCCTTTGGTGCTGAAGGTTGTGGGTTTAGTCCCAGCCTACGTGTGCTTCATCCATAGTTCATAACATATGGTTCCTGTCACACATTAAACTTGCAAAGGTCACATAGCGAGTTCATTCTCATAACAGGGTGTCTTGACGTGACATCTGCAGCTGTTGTGGGAAGGGTGAATAAACTCATCGAAGCGTTTCCGGTTGTGAAAGAATCAGCTTCATTTTGGGGGCTATAAAAGCAGGCCAGGAGCTGCAGAGAAATCAGTCCCAGCCTTACCCTCCTGAAGCCAAATGAAGGGGACAGTCAAGGCCAGACGGATCCATTCCAAACTCCTGGTCTGACCACCTCCAGAGCCGAGCTCTGAGAACCTCCTCCAGTGACTCCTGCATCCAGAACTCCTGGTCTGGCTACGGCATAGCTTTCAGGAAGACGTCCAACTTTGTTTTAAATACTCTAAGTGACAAATATACCACCATATCCCTAGGTAAGCTGCTCCAATGGGGTTAATTACCCCTCACTGTTAAATGTTTGTTTCTTATTTCTAGTCTGAATTTGTCTATCAATTAGAGAGACAAGGTGGGAGAGGTAATATCTTTTATTGGACCAACTTCTGTTGGCGAAAGAGACAAGCTTTCCAGCTACACAGAGCTCTTCTTCAGGGCTGGAAAGGTACTCAGAGTATCACAGCTAAAATCAAGGTGGACCAGATTGTTTAGCGTAAGGAGCAGCAGCATATTATCGCCTAGGCCTAGGGCAGCAAATTTGCAGGGGCCGAAAATTTGCTCGTGACCCCTCCCCAACTCCACTCCTTCCCCAAATCCCAGGCCCGCCTCCTCCCCCCGGCGCGCCGTGCTTCCCTCCTCCCTGCTCCCATCCAGGCTTGCCGTGCGAAAGCGCTAGGAGGGAGGGAGAAGCGAGTAGCGGTGCGCTTGGAGGAGGCAGAGCAGAGGTGAGCTGGGGCCTGTGGGGAGCAACCCAGGGGAGCCGGGAACTGCTTCCGGCCCCAGCTCACCTCTGCTCCACCGCTGCCATTCACCGAGCATGCCGCAACTCCCCTTCTCCCCCCTCCCTCCCAGGCTTACCGTGGGGGAGTAGAGGTGAGCTGGCGGGGGGGGTGCGGCAATTTTTTGAGGGCCTAGGGGCGCCAAATTTGTTAATCCACCACTGATAAGGAGTGAATGCATAGTGTAAGAGACCATTCGAGGTGAAGTGGGTAGTTAACACCCCTGCAGCCATCGGACAAAAAAGGGGGGTTAACGGGTTACAGAGTGTTTTAATAAGACAGAAATCCGGTTTCTGTATTAATAGTGTCTGGCAAGGTTATGAATGTAAGCTCCCTGGCTCATTGTTTGAAAGTGGTGTGCAGAGTTCCTTGGACTTCAGGATGAGGACTGAGAGGTCAGATATAAAGTCATCTTTTTGTGAAGAGCATTCGCCCATGCATGATCTGGTGTTTTTGTTTTTTATCATTTTCCTGTGTGAGTTCATCTGAGAGCAGAGCTATTGTCTGGCTGGTTTCACCCATATAGCTGTAAGTGTGGTATTTAGTGCATGGGATGAGGTAAGCCACATATTGTGATTGGTATGTGTAGGACCCACAGATCCTGAGTGGTGTATTGTGGGGAATGTTGATCATCAGAGCACTGGAGATATGTCTACAGCTTTTGCAGCTGTTCTAGCAGGGTCTGGTGCCGCTTTGAGTTGGTGGATCCTGGTCTGTGGGAAGCTTGCTTCTAATGATAAGCTTGGCGATGTTTGGGGTTGTTTGAAGGCCACGGAGGGGGGTCAGGGAAGATCTCTTTCAGGATGTGATCCCTCATTGAGTATGGATTGTAATAGTTTAATGATAACCCTTATGGATCCTGTATGGAATGGGAGGTGATAATTAGGCATTTGCAGTCAGATGTATTTTTTTCCCCGTATTGAAATGGGTTTTCTCAGGATGTTTGGGTGGCTCATTCCATGATGTGACCTATTTCTCTGGTGGAGTGTCCTGGTTTGGTGAGGACGGCTTTAACCGTGTTAAGGGATGTATCCCAGATTTCTCCTCAGAACATATTCTGTGGTATCTGAGTGCCTGGGGCCTATATAGCCCCGATTGCTAGAGTGTGTAAGCGCTTCACAACCATTAATGTCTTTATCCTCACAACTCCCCGTGCAGCAGAGCAGTGCTATTCTCTCCATTTTACAGATGAGGAACTAAGGTACAGAGATCAGGGCCGGCTCCAGGCACTAGCATAGCAAGCAGGTGCCTGGGTTGGCCAATGATGAGGGAGGCGGCACGTCCGGCCATTCAGCAGCAGTTCAGCGGCAGGACCATCACTCCTTCTGGGAGCGGAGGACCTGCTGCCGAATTGCCACCATAGAACGAAGTGGCGGTAGAGCTGCCCACAATCGTGGCTTTTATTTTTTATTTTTTGCTGCTTGAGGTGTCAAAAACGCTAGAGCTGGCCATGACAGAGATACTTACGCCCAGATCCTCAAAATCCTGAAATCAATAGGTGTTGGCCTTCTAAATACCTTGGAGCATCTGGATCTAAGGGCATGTCTATATACAATCTTCAATTGACCTAAGTTACTTGACTTACTGTAATTACTGCAGTGGCTGATGTCCACACTACCCTCCTTCTGTTGGTGGTGCATGTCCTCACCAAGGGCGCTTCCACTGACTGAAAGAGGGGCTCTCAGCCCTGCACAGCTCCCCCCTAGGAGCTCACCTGCCCCCTTGGGCTTTTCGTCTCCCTGCTCACAGCCACGAGCTGTGGGGGTGGGGGGAGTGAATGCCCAGGGCTTCTCACCTCCCATGAGCAGATCCATAGCTGGTTCCCAGTAAGGAGTGGGGAGCTCGGGTGGCAGCCAAGTTGGGAGCATGGGAGGCAGCTCAGCTTGGAGCGGAGACCCGCAGCAGTCAGCTGGGTAGCTAGGAGTTGGGCTTTCTTGTCAATTTCACAGATTCAGCAGAGCATGAAATTGACAAGAACAATAACCAACAGCTGATGTAAAGAACAATGTTTGTGTGCTACACCCTAATGACACCAACACTGACATTGACATAGTTAGGTCTCTGTAGCTGCTTTTTGTCCACCAAACTCTGTAGACAAGTATCAGCCATGTTAGTCTGGATCTGTAAAAAGCAACGGGGAGTCCTGTGGCACCTTTAAGACTAACAGACGTACTGTTCACAGTGAACTCTGTACTGTAGACCAGGCATTAGTGACTTGTCTTATTTCCCACAGGGGATAATGGTACTTCTGTACCTCATAAGGGGATCATGAAGCACTCAGATACCAGAGCAATGGGGATCATGCAAATATCTACGATACAGATGTTAGGGGCCATTATCCATTCCTTATGTGCAAGTTAGAAAACCACTTTCCCTTGATCTTTATTTCTCAGCTCATCACTTCAGAAGCTGCCATCTCCCATAGGGACACCTGGTGGCTGTAGCTATCCCAGCAGCAAGCTCTTTAGAGGACCCACAAGTGTATTTTGTGGCACTGGATGAATAATGAACCAATGTTCTTGCTGTGTTATGTGAATGCTGAGTGGGGCGTATTGACCTGGGAAGGCTGCAGAGGAGTTGGGACAGCCTGTCTTGGGGAAGGGAGCATACCTGATCATGTAACCTGAGAACCCAGGAGGGGGGTTGAAGGCCAGGTGACACCTCTGCCCAGGCCACTGAACAAAGGACACAGAGGCTGGGGGGAGTTTTCAGTTTGAAGCTGGCTGGAAAATGGAGAGGGGTGCCCCAACGAGGCTTGGGCTTCCCTATGGGGCTGTGGCCTCCCTGGGGGCCCCAGATGGACCTAACTGAAGGGGGTCCTGTTGTCTGTACCGGCAAGACCTGTTTGGGACTGTGTTCCTGTCATCTAAATAAACCTCTGTTTTACTGGCTGGCTGAGAGTCACGTCTGACTGCAAAGTGGGGGTGCAGGACCCTCTGGTTTCCCCAGGACCCCACCTGGACGGGCTTGCAGTGGGAAATGCATGAAGGGGCAGAGGATGCTAAACTCTCCTAGGAGAGAGCCAGGAGGTAAAGCCGTGTGAGCTTCTTGCCCTGAAGATAGTCTGCTCCAACGGAGAGGAGGCTCCCCAAAGTTTTGACTGGCTCTGTGGGGAGCAGTTCCAGAGCATCGCCCAGGGACTCCATGACACCCCCTCCTCCCCCAAAAAAGGTGATTATTTTTGTGGGAAAATTGTGCAAAATCTATCCTTGTCCTGGTGTTTTGTGAACTATTGGCCTGGCTTCTAGCATGCCAATAAGCAAAAATTGTCCAATTGTTTATTAGAAAAATATTGTAAAACTCATCACAGAAATGACTTGGCAAGTAGTCTACTAAATCAGTAGTCTCCTATTCTCCTGACCTTTACAACAAAATTAAAACTGCAGAACTTTCATGGTCTTGAGCTGACCATCTCTGCCTCTGTTTGTCTGTCCCTCTCCTAGATGAGACGGGACCTTACAAAAATAGTAGTAATTATTACCTAATTATTCAATGATGTTTATGTATTTTTGCTAACTTAAAATCATGTCACTTCTTCCTGAGATGTATCATGCTGGATTTTTAAATGCATGGTATTTATTATGTGCTAAATAATGTGGCTATTTATTAGGGAACGTACTAACTATCTACTTCACGTGCATGTGTCATTGGGGTCTGTCTAACCGTTACATTTGGAATGGCAATCGCTATTGTCTGTTTGATGATTTCACCATCTGGCTGTAATTAATGACATTTGCAGGTGTCACCTTCATTGTTTCACATAAACTCCATGAAAGAAGATAGTTATGGGCTGTTTGCCTCAATGTGTGATTATCAATGGTACTTGTTTGTTTTGGTGACAGTGTCCAGCAATCTCATCCATGGACCAGGGCCCCATTGTACTAGGTGCTGTCAAACACAGAATATGGTGCCATCACAGACCATAGACCAACATCAGCTCTGAAGGGGAGAAAGGTGGCCCACTGGTTAGAGCACTAGCCTGCAACTTGGGAAACCCTTTTATTCTCCTGCTCTGTCTTAGACTCCTTGGGCACATCACTTAGTCTCTCAGTGCTTCCGTTCCCCCTCTGTAAGATGGGGCTGATGAGATTTCCCTACTGTGCCAAGACAAAGTGCACGTTAATGATTGTCGTGTGCTCCGATGGTCATGGGGCCATGAGTTTGAGGGATGGAGCAGGGTTATTAAACTCCTAACATAAGGGCAGGAAACCACCTCCCTCCCCCATATAAACAAAATATCTGGCATCCGGAAATGGAAGCAATGTTCAGAAGCAGCGAAGGTGAACTCCCTTGTGTATAAAGCACCTCCAAGCAGCAGAACTAAGAGGTAAGAATTCTGAAGCAAATCTGCGTGTCCCTGAACTCTCCAGCTGTCCCTTGGATTCACACAGACCATTGCAGCAGCAGGGCCAGACCCCAGCTCCTCCTGCTCCCAAGTCATAGAATCATAGAATATCAGGGTTGGAAGGGATCTCAGGAGGTCATCTATTCCAACCCCCTGCTCAAAGCAGGACCAACCCCAACTAAATCATCCCAGCCAGGGCTTTGCCAAGCCGGGCCTTAAAAACCTCTAAGGAAGGAGATTCTATCACCTTCCTAGGTAACTGATTCCAGTGCTTCACCACACTCCTAGTGAAAAAGTGTTTCCTAATATCCAACCTAAACCTCTCCCGCTGCAACTTGAGACCATTGGTCCTTGTTCTGTCATCAGGTACCACTGAGAACAGCTGAGCTCCATCCTCTTTGGAACTCCCCCTTTCAGATAGTTGAAGGCTGTTATCAAATCCCCCCTCACTCTTCTCTTCTGCAGACTAAACAAGCCCAGTTGCCTCAGTCTCTCCTTGTAAGTCATGTGCTCCAGCCCCCTAATCATTTTCGTTGACCTCTGCTGGACTCTCTCCTATTTGTCCACATCCTTCTTGTAGTGGAGGGACCAAAACTGGACACAGTACTCCAGATGAGGTCTCACGAATGTCGAAGAGAGGGGAAATATCACGTCCCTCGATCTGCTGCGCACTGCTCTTACTTATACAGCCCCAAATGCCGTTAGCTATCTTGGCAACAAGGCACACTGCTGACTCAATCCAGCTTCTCATCCACTGTAACCCCTAGTCTTTCTGCAACTGCTGCCTACACTTGTCCCTAGTCTGAGCAGTGAATGGATTCTCCTTCCTAATCCAGGACTCTGCCCTGTCCTTGTTGAAACCTCATCAGATTTCTTTTTGCCCGATCCTCCAATTTGTCTAGGTTCCTCTCCCTACCCTTCAGCGTATCTACCACTCCCCCCAGTTTAGTGTCATCTGTGAACTTGCTGAGGGTGCAATTAACCCCACCATCCAGATCATTAATAATGTTGAACAAAACCGGCCCCAGAACTGACCCTTGGGGCACTCCACTTGATAACAGTTTCCAACTAGACATGGAGCTGTTGATCACTACCCTTTGAGCCCAACAATCTAGCCAGCCTTCTATCCGCCTTATAGTCGATTCATCCAATCCATACTTATTTAACTTGCTGGCAAGAATACTGTGGGAAACCATATCAAAAGCTTTGTTAAAGTCAAGACATATCACATCCACTGCTTTCCCCATATCCACAGAAACAGTTTACCTCATCACAGAACGCAGTCAGGTTGGTCAGCATGACTTGCCCTGGGTGAATCTGTGTTGACTGTTCCTGATCACCTTCCTCTCCTCCAAGTGCTTCAAAATGGTTTCTTGAGGACCTGCTCCATGATTTTTGGTCTGTAGTTCCCAGGGTTCTTCTCCCCTTTTTTATAGACAACATTATATTTGACTTTTTCCAATCATCTGGGACCTCCCTTGATTGCCACGAGTTTTCAAAGATAATGGCCAATGGCATAGGTGCTGACTTCCCCTCTGTCTGGTGGGTGCTTGACCCCCACCAACCCTGTCCCTGCCCCTGTCCCTCCTCCTCCCACCCATGCACCACCCTCACCCACCCTGATTCCACTCCCTTCCCCCAAGTCCCCACCCCTTCTCTGCCTCCTCCCCTGAGCGCGCTGTGTCCCCACTCCTCCCCCTTCCTCCAAGTCCTAAGTGCCACCCAAAAGCTGTTAGGCAGGGAGGGGGGCAGGAAGCACTGGGAAGGATGGGGCGAAGCAGGGATGCGGCATGCTTGGGAGGGGGGAGAAGGTGAGGCAGGGGAGGGGAGAACTTGATTGATGGTGGGTGCCGAGCAACCGCTAATTTCCGCCCCCCCAGTTGCCATGAGTTTTCAGAGATAATGGTCAATGGCTCTGCAATCACATCAGCCAACTCCCTCAGCATTCTTTGACTGTGCCAGGACTTCCAATTCTTCCTGCTTGTTTCCCGGGCTTCTTGCGTTTGTGTACATGCACCTAAGATAACTAGCTGATTGTTCTGCTTTCTCAATATTAATCAGGAGGTCCCCCCATTGCACCCTCCTCCTTATATTTCCTCCCGGTATCCCACTTCTGCACTTACCTCAGGGTTTAGGTCACAGTCCCCCGGCGAACCTAATTTAAAGCCTTCTTCACTAGGTTAGCAAGCCTGCCTGCGAAGATACTCTTCCTTCTCTTCGTTAGGTGGATCCCATCTTCCTAGCAATCCTTCCCAGAACAACTTCCCATGGTTGAAGAATCCAAAGCCCTCTCTCCGACACCACTTGCATAACCGCACATTTACCTCTACAATTCGATGGGCCCTACCTGAGCCTTTTCCTTCCACAGAAAGGATGGACGAGAATGTGATTGGCACCTCAAACTCCTTTATCCTTCTTCCCAGAGCCACGTAGTCTGCAGTGACCCGCTCAAGGATCATTCTTGGCAGTATCATTGGTGCCCATGTGGAGAAGTAGAAAGAGGTAGCAGTCTGAAGGCTTAATCAGTCTCTGCAGACACTCTGTCTGTCACATCCTGATTTCTAGCTCAAGTCTCTTGGTCTGGTTGGCAGATGGATGACTCCATCTCCCTTAGGAGAGAGTACCCGACCACCACAACCTGTCACCTCCTCTTGGGAGTGGTGATTATGAAACCTCCATCCACAGGCCTAAGTAGGGGGGAGGGATAGCTCAGTGGTTTGAGCATTGGCCTGCTAAGTTCTTGAGGGGGCCACTTAGGGATCTGGGGCAAAATCAGTACTTGGTCCTGCTGGTGAAGGCAGAGTGCTGGACTCAATGCCCTTTCAGTTCTATGAGATAGGTATACCTCCTTATATTTTATATTATTTTAATGCATCTCATGCCTTCTGGTCAATGGGGTCTTCTTCTGATCTCTTCCTCAGATGTCTCTTCCAAGTTATTATCCACATAGTACCTGTGCAGAGAGCCTGAAACAATTTCTTATTTCTATCTACATAGGGGGTACATGGGTTCTCCTCATTCTTCTCCTGGAGGTCACACACTGCTAATTTTCTTCCCTGTTCCGCACTGTCCTCTCTGATTCTTCAGCATGTTATGCTTCCAGAACCAAACACTGACTTCTATCCAGAAAGTCTTCATTTTCTCTGATGCAAAGCAGGGTTGTACTTGGGTCTCTAGTCCTTTAACTTTCTCTTCCAATATGGAGGCTAGCTTGCACTTCATACAGACATACAGATGAAGTCATTTCTAGCCTCTGGGAGAAAGACAAACATGACACATTCTGTGCAGGTCACAACAGCTGATAGCTCACTATGCATATTGTCTTCCTTCTAAGAGCCTCTTCAGATGTTATATTTACTGCTCACAGAAGCCTGAAAGGAAAAAATCTCTGTGGGAACTCCCCTGAGGCGAACTCCCACGCAAACTCCCTCTGTTCGCCGCTCACTCAGTTCACAACTGGCTACCTTTTTATAAGGCTGCTGGCTCAAAGCAGTTGGCCCGGCTCAAAGCTTTTCCTCCAATCAACGCAGCTAACAGAGAGCCCCCTACACCAGCAAGGATTTGGGTGACATACCAATGACCAGCAGTCCCATCCAGCAGACGCGCACTCATTTCTCTCACTCCATTCATCCTTTGGGATCCCACAGCTCTCCACACACTAGTCATGCAGCCAGCTCTGGGATGGAGGGAGGCACTGGCGACCAACCAGAGGATATTGCCTAGTGCTGCAGAAAAAGAAGGAGAAATGTTGGCCAGTGACCCTGGCTCAAGATCCTACTCTAATAGAAATGCCCTGGATCTAGACTCCCTGTCCAGAACAGGGGGGAGCCCTGGTACTTTTAAGGCTCATGAAGTAACCTGGGGCAGATTATCTGGGCTGGGAACGGGCTGTGTTGACCCTGTGATGACTGGACACTATTGTTCTGAGAAGTCTGTGTTAACAGACACTTCTGCAGTTCATTGATTCCCTCCCGCCTCGCTCACTCCTTGCTGCTGTAGCTCTGGCTGAGCACCTAGCCCCATGCTGGAACTGCACCTCCAGCTCCAAGTGTTGAAATCTCCTCCCACCCCGCCCCGCGATCATGGGCAACTGCTGCTCCAAGGAGGAGGCACTGAGCTGTCGTGCATGAGGCCATATGCCCCAAGTGATCCCTGCCGTTCTCCGGGGATCCACGTGTCCCATTGTTCAAACTTTCTCCCAAGCACAGCCCAGTTCAAAGCGTCTCTCCCTCTACCCCTCTTACGCTCGCCCCAGTGCTCTGGTGGTTTAAAGGAGCACTTTGCTGTGTCAACACGCAGATATTTCCCCAATTTATCTCGGGCCTTACCTTAGGTTTAACTACACTGGGCTGGGACACGGGAGACCTGGCTTCTATTTCCCACTCTGCCACTGCCCTGCTGGGCGGCTGTGGGCAAGTCACATTCCCACTCTCTGCCTCAGTTTCCCCATCTATATAACAGGGATAGTTCTACTGACCCCCTTTTACGAAAGGCTTTGAGATCTACGGCTAAAAGTGCAATAAAAGAGTGTGGCATGAATATTATTATTACTCCCATTTATAATTTCTTACACAAGAGAGCAGATCTGATTTAAATAATTCCGGGCTTGGGGGGGGTTCTTGTCAGCTTAAGCTGAATGGAAACAAGCCACTCCTTTTCATATGCAAACTCGCACTCTTTTAAACCAGGTCCTTAATCAAAGCAGTGAAAGTTGGTAATTAGGCATATGCCCTCACCATAGCTATAAATATTTTCCTTGGGTTCTCCAAAAACATGCTGTGCCCTGGGGAAATTCCGGCCCCCCAGCTCTTGCCTTCCCCGGGGAAATCAAGGAAGCCCAATGAGTGTTGATACAGATGCAGCCTGTGACATGCTGAAGCATCCGGGTTTTGTTTCTGCTTCCTGTTTTTGCGTATTGTTCCTTCCTATGATGACATATGCAAATGTATTTGACAAAGGGAAACACTGTGGAATCTGCCTTGAGGCTGAGCTGCACTGAAGAAATAAACAGCCCATGCCTCTTTCCTTACTGTCCAATAAAGGATAAAGAAGGACTGAATGGATTTTATTTCTGCCTGCCTTTTTGTTTTTATCTTCGAAATCGTGATCTTTACCATCTTTTTGTTGCATAGATTCTAAGGCCAGAAGGAGCCTTTACAGCTAGTCTGACCTGACCTCTCATTTTCTTAGAAGGTTTCATGAAGCTTCTTAGAAGCTTCAGGAGTTAGCTTCATGACACCACAAAAATAAAGTGAACCTGACTCACTGAGAAATAAGGTTTACTAACTCTTTATCACCCTGTGGGGATTTTGTTTGTTTGGCCTCAGAAGGTCATACTCAGGACTGATCTTTAAAAAGGAGAACAAAGAGGACCCAGAAAATTATAGACTGGTCAGCCCAACTTCAAAGCCTGGAAAGATACTGAAACAAGTAATTTAACAGTCAATTTGTAAGTACCTAGAGGCTAATAGGGCTATAAGGAATAGTCAGCAAGAAAAAACCATGTCTTTCTTTGATAGCATTAGTGGCCTAGTGGCTTGGGGGAAGCAAACGCCATGATATGTTTTGATTTTTGTAAGGCTTTTGTCACAGTCCCACAAGACATTCTCATAAGCAAACTGGGGAAATGGGATGTTCCAGGAATGCCCCTGGCAGGCGGGGCCGGTTTGTTTACCTGCTGTGTCCACAGGTTTGTCCAATCGTGGCTCCCACAGGCCACAGTTCGCCTCTCTAGGCCAATGGGGGCTGCAGGAAGGGCAGCCAGCACATCTCTTGGCCCACGCCACTTCCTGCAGCCCCCATTGGCCTGGGATGGCAAATCGTGGTCAGTGGGAGCCGCAATCGGCCAAACCTGCGGACGCGGCCGGTACACAAACCGGCCTGGACTACCAAGGACTTTCCCTACACTAGCGGCAGACTGACTTTGAGAAGCACTGGTCTAGATGAAATCACTATAAGGTAGGTGCAGAACTGGTTGGATGACCACACTTGAAGAGTAGTTATCAAAGGTTCACTGTCAAACTGGGAGGCCATTTCTAGTGGGTTCCTGCAGAGTTCAGTCCTGTGTCTGGTACAATTCAATATTGTCACTAATGACTTAGATAACGGAGTGGAGAGTATGTGCAGATGATACCAACCTGGAAGAGGTTGCAAACACTTCAGGGGACAGGTTTAAAATTCAAAAACAACAAGGAGTCTGGTGGCACGGTAAAGACTAACAGATTTATTTGGACAAAAGCCTTCGTGGTTAAAAAATCCACTTCAGATGCATGGAATGAAAATTACAGAAACAGGCATAAATATATATTGGCACATTAAGACAAGGGAGTTACCTTACAAGTGGAGAACCAGTTTTGAAGGCCAATTCAGTCAGGGTGGATGTGGTCCACTCCCAATAATTGATGAGGAAGTGTCAATTCCAGGAGAGGCAAAGCTGCTTTTGTAGTGAGCCAGCCACTCCCAGTCCCTATTCAAGTCCAAATTGATGGGGTTAAATTTGCAAATGAATTGTAGCTCTGCAGTTTCTCTTTGAAGTCTGTTTCTGAAGTTTTTTTGTTGCAAGATGGCTACTTTTAAATCTGATATAGACTGTCCAGGGAGATTGAAGTGTTCTCCTACTGGCTTTTGTATGTTACCATTCCTGATGTCTGATTTGTGTCCATTTATTCTTTCACATAGAGACTGTCCGGTTTGGCAAATGTACAAGGCCGAGGGGCATTGCTGGCACATGGTGGCATATATCACATTAGTAGATGTGCAGGAGAATGAGTCCCTGATGGTGTGGCTGGTGTGGTTGGGTCCTCTGATGGTGTCACTAGAGTAGATATGGGGACAAGAGTAGGCAACGAGGTTTGCTACAGGGATTGGTTCCTTGGTTAGGGTTTCTGTGGTGTGGTGTGTATTTGTGGGTGAGTATTTGCTTCAGGCTGGGGGGCTGTCTGTAAGCAAGGACTGGCCTGCATCTCAAGGTCTGTGAGAGTGAGGGATCAGTTTCCAGGATAGGTTGTAGATTGTTGATGATGTGCTGGACAGGCTTTAGCTGGGTGCTGTATGTAATGACCAGAGATGTTCTGTTATTTTCCTTGTTGGGCCTGTTCTGTAGTAGGTGACTTCTGGGTACCATCTCACTCTGTCAATCTGTTTCCTCACTTCCCCAGGTGGGTATTGTAGTTTTAAGAATATTTGATAAAGATCTTGTAGGTATTTGTCTCTGGCTGAGGGATTGGAGCAAGTTCGGTTGAATCTTTGGGCTTGGCTGTAGACAATGGATTGTGTGATGTGGTCTGGATGGAAGCTAGAGGCATGTAGGTAAGAATAATGGTCAGTTGGTTTCTGGTATAGGGTGGTATTTATGTGACCATCACTTATTTGCACTGTCATGTCCAGGAAGTGGATCTCTTGTGTGGACTGGTCCAGGCTGAGGTTGATGGTGGGGTGGAAATTGTTGAAATCCAGGTGGAATTCTTCAAGGCCCTTCCCATGGGTCTATATGATGAGATGTCATCAATGTAGTGCAAGTAGAGGAGGGGTGCTAGGGGACGAGAGCTGAGGAAGCGTTGTTCTGTCAGCCACTTTAAAATTCAAAGTGACCTTGTCAAATTGGAGCATTGGTCTGAATTCAGCAAGATGAAATTCAATAATGACAAGTGCAAAGTACTACTTTTAGGAAAGTACATGTTAAGGGCTGTTATAGAGAGGGCAGAGATCAATTATTCTCCATGTGCACTGAAGGCAGGACAAGATGAAAGAGGCTTAATCTGCAGCAAGGAAGATTTAGATTAGATATTAGCAGAAGCTGTCTAACTATATAGATAGCTAAACTCTGGACCAGGCTTCCAAAGGAGGTTGTGGAATCCCTGTCACTGGAAGTTTTTAAGAACAGGTTGGATGAACATCTGTCAGGGATGGTCTAGATCACTGGTTCTCAAACTGTTCTACTGGTGACCCCTTTCACACAGCAAGCCTCTGCGTGTGACCGCCCCTTATAAATTTAAAACACTTTTTTCTGTATTTAACATCATTATAAATGCTGGAGGCAAAGCAGGGCTTGGGGTGGAGGCTGACAGCTCACGACCCCCATGTAATACCTCACGATCTCCTGAGGGGTCCCAACCCCCAATTTGAGAACCCCTTGGCTAGACTGACTTGGTACTGCCTCAGCTCAGGGGGTTGGATTTGGTGGCCTCTCGAGGTCTCTTCCAGCCCAACATTTGATTCTGTGAAGGGAGCCAGGAGTCAAAATTGGGGAGGAGCTGGCAGACGGTAGATGACAGCAACGGGGGAGTGTGTGTGAAAAATTCTGTGGGAACAAAAATCACAGTGAAGCTTTTCTGAAGGGACTGTTTTGATTTTCTATCTTTAAATGATCTTTTTGCTTAAAAATTTATTTAATTGGATGATATTGGTTTAAATATTGTGTTTTTAATTTAATTTACTTTTATAATTGAAAAAGAATTAAGAAACCCTAATTTTAAAGTAATATAAAAATAACTTTGATATTTTTAATTTTAATACTATACAGTATAATAATGGCCTGGATTGAGGCTGTGGCGCACCTTGAAGATAAGGACTAAGACCTTGAACTCGGTTCCATATTCTAGGGGAAGCCAGCATAGGGAGTGAAGAACAAGGGTGAGTTGTTCCCAGTAGCCTGTGTTGCTGAGGCGATGCTCTGAAGTGTTCTGTGTTGACATGCCCAGGTATGTCACACTGTTGTAGGCAGTGGTGCAAGCAGAGCTGTCCCTTGGGTAGGGTGAATCGGGGCAACCACTCTGGGCTCCGTACTTTGGGAGGCCCGTAGGCTGGCATGATTGGCTGGCATGGTCAGTCCTGTGAGAGACAAATCTGTTACTTCCGCCCCAGACCTTGCACACCCATAGGGACAGCCCTGGGTGCAAGTATGGTGGTACGGTACACCATAGCAGTAAGATATTTATAGGTAGCGTGGCAAACTGGAAAGCCACAGGAGGAGCCCACCTCCAGCCCTTCCATGCAGCTGTGTCTCCTGAGTCCTCCTTCCTGGGATCTGTACAGCAGAAGTCTCCCACGCAGCAGGAGGAGGACAGAGCCCCCAGGTAACCTGGGATGGATGTGGATCATGGGGAGGGGATGGGGAAAGCGAAGAGGTCCCGGACTGGGGGTGGGATGGGGAAGGTAGGAGTCACATGCGGGTCATGTGGGGAGATCATGTGCCCCCCCCTTGTGTCCCTCCCATGAGTGCAGTGTACCAGCAAGAAATTATTTCTGCTTGCACCACTGGTTGTAGTCCAGCTAAGAGGTGATGAAGATGTGAAGAACTGAGGCCAGGTCATGGTCCACCAAGATGTGACATAGTCTCCTAGCCAGTTGGGAATGGTAACGTATTACTCACAGCTGCAGTGATGCGAGAGCTGAGCATCAGCAAGGAATCCAGGGTCCTCTTAGACTGTGGACTGAACTGACTAATTGTGGGTGTGAACCTTCCACCCAAGGAAGCTTGCACAGTGGCTGCAAACTCCTCAGCTGTATCACCTCTCCCTTGCTGCAGCCAGCTGTCCTGCAGCCAGGAGTTGATCTTATCCGTTGTGATGGTAGCAGTGTGGTTGTATGTGGTGACAGATAGGTGGGGCTGTGTGTCATCTGCATATTGCTGGTACCTGAGTCCATGTCGTCTGACCAGGCCACCTAATGGCTGCATGCAGAAGTTGAATAGGACCAGACAGAGAACTGATCCACATGGGATTCCTCAAGGAAAGGGTGTGGAGATGCAGTTTCCCATCACTGCTTCTTGAGTGCATCCCTCCAGGAAGGGCCCAGACTAGTGGTGGGCAACATGTGGCCTGCAAGCCATACACGACCAGTCAGGGTAATCTGCTGGCAGGCCGCGAGACAGCGTTTACATTAACCATCTGCAGGCATGGCCACCCGCAGCTCTCAGTGGCCATGGTTTGCCATTACCAGCCAATGGGAGCTGTGGGAAACGGTGGCCTTCATGTCCCTGCAGCCTGCGCCGCTTCCCGCAGCTCCCATTGGCAGGGAACAGCGAACCGTGGCCACTGGGAGCTCCGGGTGGCCCTGCCTGCAGACAGTCAATGTAAACACTGTCTCGTGGCCTGCCAGCAGATTACCCTGATGGGCCACATGGGGCCTGCGGTTGCCATCGACTGGCCCAGACCATTTCAGCGCCACCTTGTGGCCTTTCCTCCTAATCCTTCTAGCAGAGAGAGGATGAGGTTTGCCCAGGGCCGTCCTACACAGTATACGCAGCTGCGTACGGCCCCAGAAAATTTGGGGCACCCCTGAGCCTTAGTGTCCCCTCACCTGCCTCTTCCTATCCCTGTTCTGACCCTTCCTGCAGGCTCCTACCACAGCTGGCTGCTGCAGCCTGGTGAGTCTTCCTCTGGAGGGATTCTAGTAACTTAAAAGTGAAAAGCTTCCAGCCTCCCAGACCTATTAGCACAACACTGAGACTGTTAAAGAGCCATTCAAGCGGTAATGAAGCCATTTAACAGGCATTTGCCAACCCTCAGGTATAAACTGTCAGTTTCTGAATTTACTGACAAAAAATGGGTGAAAACATTATCTAAAGTTTACTCAGAATATGTTAGTCTACAGGACCTTAGTTTAAAATTTGCTTTGAAAATATTTCATTAGCGTGTTGCTGAAGATTATAAAATCACATCTCTAAAAAATCCTTGCATCCATTTTTTAGATGCATAATCTGAGTATTCATCTTTCGCCTTAAATACTTGGATCTTCAGACATATGGTTTTTAAAATAAATCCTTCCAAAGACCAGCCTTTTCTAAAATACACATGCGAGCCCGGGCTGCCATCAGGCATAGGGGCACCCGTTTAATAATACTACATAGGGCCCCATAAATCCTAAGGATGGCCCTGGATTTGCCCTTGAGGAATAGACTGGGAGATCCAGCAGCATCTGGGTTATGCAATTCGAGAAACTGCGTCAGAGACTACTGAGCCCCGGGAATTTCCCACTTTTAGAGACACTATAAAGCTGGATGACATACTTCAAAGAAATCATTCAGAACCCCGGGAAGCAGAAGACACCCTGAATTGCATGAAGGAGTTGTGCATCCGCAGGTATTGTCATCACATTTCTCTGCAGTGGTGCCCTTCAGCTGGGCCATCTGTGCGTCAGACGGCGGCCTCTTCCTTTCTTCTTCCTTGGTTGTCTGTGTGGTGCAGTCTTTTGAGGAAGTTTCTCACTGAAAGGTTAAAACAGAACAGCCTGATTTCTAGTTATAGCAATGTTACTCAGTGTTGCCTGTCTGGTAGCTCCCAATCAGAAGCCAATCTATTAGAGGAGGTTTTCCTGCTGGGCTGGGTCCTGAATAGCATAAGGAGGACTAGATGGAGCTTGTTCAGATGGGAATATTATACCTAGAGCTGAGCCTAATGTTTTTCCTCTTCCAGGAGCAACCATGGCCAGAGTGCTCAACCTGCGCACTGAGCTGATAGGATGTGACAGGTAATTATCGGTTCCTACTCATTCAGAAACTGCAGGTTGAGGTCTGCTCTGTTGTTGCTGGGCTGCCTTTGGAGATGAGTTTATGGGCTGGATTCTTAGTTCGGTTAAGGTGAGGCTGGAATAATTCCATGGGCTTCATTGGTGCCACTCTGGATTTACACTGGTGCAGCTGTGATTAGGATCTGGCATTGCATCCATGAGCAGATGTTGTGCTTAGAGTCTATAAAGAGCCTTCACCCAGGGACAGACAGGAATGACGGTGACCCATTGCCTTTGATGGGAATTGTGTTGCTGTGCCCACCATTAGATGAGCACGTCAGTTAGGTGCTGTAGCAGTCGATGGTCAAATCCCACTTGGGTGATGTGGGTGGAATGCCGACGAAGTTACGGCGTGGTACTCAATTAATTGGGGTAATTTGGTTTTGTGAGTCCAACAAGGAAATGCTATCAATTTGAGCCTTGTGGTTAAGGTTAAATTGCCTCTTCTTAATATGCTGGGGCATGATGAGTGACTGAAGGGCCTACGGCTACAGAATGGGAAGAGACAAGCTCTTCCCATCACACCCACAGGAAGCCCGCCTTCTCAGGGCACTCTGTCATCTTTGT
This sequence comes from Chelonoidis abingdonii, assembly GCF_003597395.2. Lineage (NCBI taxonomy): Eukaryota > Metazoa > Chordata > Testudines > Testudinidae > Chelonoidis > Chelonoidis abingdonii. Next base: position 150,584,526 of record NC_133770.1, read on the forward strand.
ATTGTTCTTGTCTAGACAGGTAGCTGTCTCCATTTGGTCTTGTCCAGAAACGAGCTCCCTGTCAGTGCTTAATCATAGAATGTCAGGGTTGGAAGGGATCTCAGGAGGTATCTAGTCCAAGCCCCTGCTCAAAGCAGGACAAATCCCCAACTAAATCATCCCAGCCAGGGCTTTGTCAAGCCTGACCTTAAACACCTCTAAGGAAGGAGATTCCACCACCTCCCCAGGTAACCCATCCCAGTGTTGGAATAATGATGACTCCGTTCAAATGTCCAAAATGTCTGGATGATAAAAGGATTAACTTATATCACATTCACTGTGGTTCTTCTTTGAGCCCCACTATGTGTAGATCCCATTTGATCCACGTGGATAAAGCCTTAAAGAATAAACCATCTTTTTTTTATTGCCAGTTTCACCAAGGCTAGCATATATCGTGCTGTGGCTTGTCTGTTTTTTTCCCCCCATAGTTATCACCTGCTGGAGGGAGGTAAAGAGCCAAATTTAATTTCAAGATGATTGTAAGATTCGATATGCCGGGTGATTTCTGATTTAGCTTCCGGGAAGGGCCTGATGTGTGTGTATGTATAGCACCCACATGACAACTCCCAAGGAGGGCTTCTGGGTGCTACCACAATAAATAATAATGTTCTCCCTTTGGCGTGAATGGTAGTCAATATTCAGGGGCATGCAGGGCTGTTTCTTTTAAGATGAGCAATGGATGATACGAATCAGGATATTCTTTGGTGTAATTTGGGATATTTTCAAAGAATGGACCCAAAGTCCTGTTTCCCTGAACACCACAGAAACAAAAGGAAGCAGGCAGTTTCCTTGCTGAGAAATTCCCAAGTCTGCCCCTCCAGTGAGCTCTGTGCCCAAGAAGCTCTGCTCTCTGCTTCTTCTCAGAGTCACGCTTATGACTGCTTCTCCAGGCTTTCTGCCTCGAAGGGTGTAGTGAAGTGGTCATCAAGGAGTTTGCTGGGTTTGTCAGAGCACAGTCACACTCCACTCCTCACTTACTTCTTGTTTAGTTATTGGGTATGCTTCTTATGCACTGAGCAGTCCCTTTATTACAAAAGAAAGGGCTTGTCTACACTTGAAAGTTAATTCAGATTATGGTAGAGTGTGAATTTAAAGTGCAATAACTATTCCTGATTAACTCCATGTGAGGACACTCTTATTCCAGAATGAGTGCCTTGTTCCAGTTTAGCTTAATCCACTTTCAGGAATAGCTATCCTGGATTAGACAAGCCTTACACACAGGCTGCAAAACCAGTAACCTAGCCCTTGTGTTTGCAGTCAGGGAATTCCCTCGACTCTCACAATTTTGCTCAGGCCTTTCATGTGCCTTGTGTGATCTCCACTGTTTGTAGCTGTCTCGGCTACATGAAGGGTCTTATCTGTTCCTTCCAGTCTGCAAGTGCTTGGCAATGCCCTGGGAGTTCATGAGACGTCATGGGATTGTCTTTGGGCTAGACTTACAAGTTGACACTAACAGTAACAAAAGAGTCATGAGGACAGAAACAAATGGTTCTGTGACTAGATCAGAATCCAGAGCAACAGAGCACAATGGGCAGATTCCCATCCTCCCAGGAACCAGAACCAGGGCCCAGTCTGAAGGAGCTGCCCACTTATCCTGCAAAGGGGTCCCCAGACTGATGCTACGCTGTTGCCTAATGTGGAAGGTTTAGGAGCAGTAAAGGCGTCTTAGGAAGACTCGAGGCTCTTTGCTCAGAAACACTCTGGAGCAGCAGCAAATGGGGCAGTTCTCTGGCCTGTGTGATACAGGAGCTCAGACTAGAGGCTCACAATGGTCCCTTCTGGTTTTGGATTCTATGAAAGGGTTAACCGGGGTAGCCAGTTAGCTTTGCAGTGATGACAGTCATGCTGGTCCCCTGGTGGCAGAGGTTAAGGTGCTCTGCTGGCCCATCTCTGGGACAGTATCAGCCCTGCAGGCTGTTGTGGAGGAAGGTCGGTTGTCCCTGTGGATATCAAAGGCAAGGAAGGCTCTAAATAGTGGCTCAGACTGGGAGGCTTGGGGCATGCCTAGATTAAATTTAGTTGGAGCTCACAGGGGCAGAGGAATGAGAGCACACATAAGAGAAGTGAGGGGATGTATCTTGTTTTCTAACTGTTAAAATCACTGCTTCGTTGCCCCACAAAGCTCCTTCAGTGACTCCAGCCCTAGTCCCTTCCCCAAGAATCTTTCTCTGACGGAGTTGGGCAGCCATTGGAAGGCCATTGACGAAGTCGACTCAGTGGCCTTCAAGTGGGCTGCAGAAGTACCTCAAAGGAAGACAAGAAGGAGGATGAACCGGCTTGCCAGATCATTCACGGACATTGACTTAATGAGGATGCTGAACAAAGCCCTGGTGGAAGGTACCAATATAGACCGCTTCCTTTTCTGCACGTTGTTTGAATAGAGATAATCTGTGCACTCCTGGTCCTCAGGGAAGCTTAGATCTAAGCTCAGACTCCACTGATTTTGTTAGTGACCCAAGAAGTGCGGAATTCTACAGCTCTTGTGCTATGGGTAACCGGGGTGGGGGCGGGGGCTGATTCTCTCCTTAAACCTATTTTACACTGATGCAAACTCCATGGACTTCAGTCAAGCTGCTCCTAGATTCCTACCGGGCTAAGTGGGATAAGAATTGGGCCTCCCAAGTTTGAAACCTGGGACCCCTGCAGCAGATACAAGTGCCTCTTGCCAGATGTAAACTCTGAATCTAGCAGTTGCTGTCCGTGTGGCTCTGGTGATCTTGGTTCTCATACATTTAGGGGCGGAGTAACTTTTTGTGGGCCCGGCACCAAATATATTTGTGGGCCCCCACGGGGCAAGGTGCCAGGGGGCAGGCTGGTCCATCTCCAGAGTAAAGCGCAGGCTGGGGGCAATGAGGCACAGCGTGGCGGGAGCAGCCCCACTCTGTGCAACCCAGCAGGAGGGCACTGTTTACAAACCTGCAGCTGCCAGACACACACTGACCTGCCCAGCCCTGTCCTGCCAGCATCTTCCCCCTGAGGGTGGGTCCACACCACACCGCCCTCCTGCCCAGTGCCCCACCCTTATGCCCAGCACCCCCTCACCCAGAGACCCCCACCACAGAGCTCTATGCCCAGCCCCCACTCCTCCCAGAGACCTCTCCCGCTGAGCTCCCACCACAACTGCATAGTACCCTGCACATCACACCGCTCGCCCTGCTCCCCTTGCCCATAGACCTGCCCATCACCTTCCTCACAGTCTCACCATCACAGCTGCACAGCACCCCATGTTCCTGAGGGGATTCTGCACCAAAACATTAAAAATTCTGTGCACAATATTTTAAAATTCTGCACATTTTATTTGTTAATAAATAAATGTGGAGGCTCTAACATGGCAGTGGGGAGCACAGGCCACTGGTTACATGAAGGTGGGAGATCACCCTGCAGCCTCCCGCTACCCCACCCCGGGACAGGGACTCATCATTGAGGCTGCACCTGACCCTGACACAGTGCAAGGGCCAGGCCTGCCCCAGAAACACCCTGGGGCCCTGCCCCCATGTGCCAGGCACACCAGGTGTGGGTGAGCAGGCTCAGCCCGGCAGCAGGATCCAAGTGCAGAGGGACTTAGTGTCGGGAGATCCAGGTCAGGGTAGGAGAGTTCTCTGTGGGGCAGTCTGGATGTGGGTGGCTCAGTGGGAGATCTGGATGCACAGAAGCTCATTGATGCAGGGGCAATGGGACTCTGCGGAGGATCCAGGTGAAGGTGTTTGGGGCTCAGCAGGGGTGGTCTAGGTGCAGGGGAGGTGGGGTTCATTTGGGTGTGGGTCCAGGTGCAGGTGTTGGGGCTCAGTGGGGAAGGTGTTTGGGGGGGCTCATCGGGGTGGTACAGATGCAGGGGAGGTGGGGCTCATCAGGGTGAGGGTTTAATGGGCCTGCTTAACAGGGGAGCCCCAGCTTCTCCCAAGGGGATGCCTAATGCTGGGATTCAGCCCCCACTTCACCCATCCCCTTCTCTTCCCCATCCCATGCCCCTTCCCCACCACTCCATCCCCTCCCCACCCCACCCTCCTTTCTTTCTCCCTGCATCTGCTTCTCCTCCGCTCCCTCTTCCCCCCCATCCCCTTCTCTTCCCCATCCCATGTCCTTTCCCCACTGCTCCATCTCCTCCCCAGGCTTGGGGACCAGGGGGGAAACCAGTCCCAGCATGATCTGGTGGAGTGGAGCGGGGTTGGGGCCGGGTTGCTCCACTTCCTGCCTCCAGGTGATTGCAGGGTGGTCCCGACCCCACACTCATGGGGTGGCGGGAAGTGGAGTGACCCGGCCCCAGCCCGCTCTGCTCTGCTCCCCTGGCTCCTGGACTTTGGGGGAGGGGAAAACCGCCCCTCAGCACTCATCAGTGGCGGGAAGTGGAGTAACCTGGCCCCAGCTTTCCTGGCCGGCTCTGCTGGCCAGGGGATCGGGCTGGCCGGGGTCCCTTCTGACTCTGGGCCCTGTGCCACGGTAAATCCAGTACTGCATACACTTGATGTTTTCAGATCCTGTATCCTTCAACAACAACACCTTCACGCATGCAGAGACCTTCATCTACAAATACACCCGCTCCAAGCAGTACACAATCCAAGACGAGGAACACAAGAGTTTTGTCCTGTGGCGTCATACCGGCCAAGCCCAGCTGTTGGCGGTGCATTTACAAGGCCCCAATAGCGGTGAAGCAGGTAAATTACAAAATAGTTCTTTCCTCTGCCCCCAGCCCCAGTTTATCTCCTCTTGCTCAGTTACCTGCTGATATAGGTGTGAGGTTCTAGGGATCACTCAGACCAGTGAGAGAGTCAGTCACTGCCTGCCTGGGTAATTTTGGGGGCCTTAATGCTGGCTGCTATGGGTGAGAGGTCTGACACCAGTAGCTGGCCTGCAAGCACAAGTCTAGTTACTCACTTCCACCAGCCTAGCTACTCCTTGCAGGGTGACCTCAGCAACCCCTTCTGTTCCCAAGTCTCCCCACATCCATCTCCCTGAGTTCTTCATTACAGACACTTGGACTTTTCCCACTCCGGTTCATCAACCTGTGAAAACTCGCCCCCAATTATCAGTTCACTCTGGGACACCCACACTCCACACAGTTTGGACACCAGAGGCCTGCCTGGGGTAGAAGTAAACAAACCGCTTATGGAACAGACAAATCATGGCTTTCTAAAGGGAATAGTGTGGAAAAGCAAACACAGACAAGTTACATGGAAAGCAAACGCAAAGACGCAATCTCGGGCTTTACACTTTTACATTGGCTCAATTCCCTTTTCTAATCCAATTGCCCGCTGCTTCTGAACATTTTCACAGTGTGCCCCTCTGTCCTAGAAAGGACAGCACCCCACTTAAATGTTAGCCCTCCCTTTCGGGATAAAAAACCTCAAACCCAAGCCTGTGTTTATAAAAAGGGCAGGTCTACACTGCAATCTTAAGTTGACCTATGTTACCTTCAGTTGTAGTGGCTGATCTCCACACTACCCTCCTTCTGTTGGTGGCGGTCATCCTCACCAGGAGCACTGTCACTGACTGAAAAGGGGCAATGGGGGAGGGGTTGAGATCCAGAGCTGTCAGCTCCATGCAGCTCCCCACAGGGAGCCCAGCTGCCCCCTGGGTTTCTTGCCTCCCTGCTCCCAGCCGGGAACTGGGGGGTAGTTGCTCAGGGCTTCTCGCCTCCGGTGGGGAGATCTGCATCCAAAGTCCAGTTGGCTGCCATGCTCCTGGTGGGGAGCCGAGAGCCCAGGGCTCACCAGGGCTTCCAGTGGGGAGCCTGGCCAGCAGCCCAAACCTGTACCCTATGTGGGAGCCTGGCTTGGAGCGGAGACCCAGCAGTGGGAGCCAGGAGCAGAGCTTTTTTGTCAATTTCACGGCTCAGAGCCCATGTAAAGAGCACAGTGTCTCCACAGACACTGCATCACCCTAACAACACCAACATAAGCCCCACGCCTCTCGGCAGCTTATGTGGACCTAATTATGTCAATGTCTACAAGACAGCCTTAAATAGGCTGTTGGACGTCTTGTCAATTTCACAGCAGGAGCCCTGAAACTGACAAAGAAGTGGGGCAGCTAGAACCCAGTTGCTCTAGTAGGAACATGTGACATTTCCCTGGTGTTATCTGGACCGATGATCTGCTAGGTCACCCCAATCCTCGACTCTGGGAGCTAGCCTGATCCTGCTCTGCTGAGAGAACCCCCCACTCCTGGGCTGGTCACACACAGCCTCAGGCATGTAAGCTGCTCCCAGCTACTTGCGACCAAATGACACCAGCCAATATCTCCAGTCCCAGACACAACCTAGGAACCTCCATCTTGCAGTGTCCAGTTATGCCCGCTGTATGCTGCAAGCTTATATGAATTCGTCAGTTTAACACAGAAATTGATATGTACCAGGCTTGTTATCCCAAAGGGAGTCTCTGACATGTTTCAAACCAAACGCACTGCTTCAGGTAGAATAAACAAACAGATTTATTAACTACAGAGATAGATTTTAAGTGATTACAAGTCAGAGCATAACAAGTCAGATTTGGTCAAATGAAATAAAAGCAAAACTCATTCTAAGCTGATTTTAACACTTTCCGTGCCCATACAAACTTAGATGCTTCTCACCACAGGCTGGCTGGTTGCCTTTCAGCCAGGCTCTCTCCTTTGATCAGCGCTTCAGTTGCTTTGTGTGGTGTCTGTACATGTAGGTGGAAAAGAGAGAGCATGGAAAACGTCTCTCCCTTTTATCATGTTCTTTCTTCCATCTTGGCTTTGCCCTCCACCCCTCGCCCCCTTCAGAGTCAGGTGAGCATTACCTCATCGCAGTCCAAAACTGACCAAAGGAAGGTGGGGGCAGTGACTCATTTGAGAGTCCAACAGATGCTTTGTTGCTGTTTAGGCCAACGTCCTTTGTTCCTGTGAGGCTGGGTTGGGTTTGTCCCATCCATGCCCTGATGAGGTATGAACTACCTCTCTGCTCTTGGAGAGTTTTTCCTCGGCTGTTTTTAAGCCATGAGGACACATTTTCAGCCTCATAACTAGATACATAAAATTACAACCTGTAACATCACTATAACAACAACAGTTACTACAACATTACTATAACAATAATGTTCCATCTCCACCTCTGACAAACTGAGGCTAGGGACACCATTCCTTACCCATCCTGGCTAAGAGCCATTAATGGACTTAACCTCCATGAATTTATCCAGTTCTCTTTTAAACACTGTTATAGTCCTAGCCTTCACAACCTCCTCAGGCAAGGAGGGCGGAGAGATAAAGAACCTTCCCCTC
>NC_133770.1:150592673-150668074 GCF_003597395.2 Chelonoidis abingdonii
TTATCCCATGACAACTTAATTTACATAAGAGCCTTTGGTGAGGGACCTTGTCAAAGGCTTTCTGGAAATCTAAGTACACTATGTCCACTGGATCCCCCTTGTCCACATGTTTGTTGACCCCTTAAAAGAACTCTAATAAATTAGTACAGGCCTGCACAACTCATAAAGCGGTAAGGGCCACATTACGCCAAAGAAAACAGCTAAGGGCCAAAACCCCCCGGCCCCGCGGAAACACGCCCCCCAGCGCCTCCCGGCCCCACAAAAACACCCCGCTCCAGCACCGCCCAGCCCTGCATAAACAAACCCTCCTTCCCCAGTGCTGCCCCACCAAAACAGCTGTGGGCCAAAAAAGAAGGTTGGGGGTGGGGAGGTGATACTTGATTTTAAATCAACCAGTGGTTCCCAGCTGAAGAGGTGGCTGGGAGCTGTCAGGGGCAAATTAAAGGGTCCGGGGCTCTGGTGGCTGGGGGAACACAGAGCTTTCCAGGGCTGGCGCAGGGATTTAAAGGGCCCAGAGCTCCTGCTGCTGAGGGGAGCCCGAGCCCTTTAAATCCCAGTCCCAGCCCATCCCATCCGGGAATCTCTGCGGGCAACCCAGAGCCCTTTGAATCCCAGCCGTGGCTGAGATTTAGGGGGCTCTGGGCTCCCTGCCACTGCGGGCAGCGCAGAGCCCTTTGATTCCCGGTCGTGGCTGAGGTTTAAAGGGTGCTGGGCTCCCGCCGCTGCGGGCAGCCTAGAGCCCTTTAAATCTCAGCCACGGCCGGGATTCAAAGGCCTCTGGGTTGCCCACAGAACGCAGTGTGTGGGGGATTTAGAATCCCCCCGCAGGCTGCACAGTGAGGCTCCGCGGGCTGCATGCGGCCCACGGGCCGTATGTTGTGCATTCCTTGATTAGTAAGACACGATTTCCCTTTACAGAAACCATGTTGACTTTTGCCCAACATTTTATGTTCTTCTATGTGTCTAACCATTTTATTCTTTACTATTGTTTCAACTAATTTGCCCGGTACTGATGTTAGACTTACCAGTCTGTAATTGCCAGGATCAGCTCCAGAGCCCGTTTTAAATATTGGCGTTACGTTAGCTATCTTCCAGTTGTTGGGTACAGAAGCCGATTTAAAGGACAGGTTACAAACCATAGTTAATAGTTCGGCAATTTCACATTTGAGTTCTTTCAGAACTCTTGGGTGAATGCCATCTGGGCCTGGTGACTTGTTACTGTTAAATTTATCAATTAATTCCAAAACCTCCTGTAATGATACTTCAATCTGTGACAGTTCCTCAGATTTGTCACCACAAAAGCCAGCTCAGGTTTGGGAATCTCCCTAACATCCTCAGCCGTGAAGACTGAAGCAAAGAATCCATTTAGTTTCTCCGCAATGACTTTATCGTCTTTAAGTGCTCCTTTTGTATCTCGATCATCCAGGAGCCCCACAGCTTCCTGCTTCTGATGTACTTAAAAAACATTTTGTTATTACCTTTGGAGTTTTTGGCTAGCCATTCTTCAAACTCCTTTTTGGCTTCCTTTTGGCTTTTCTTATTACATTTTTACACTTAATTTGGCAGTGTTTATGCTCCTTTCTATTTACCTCACTAGGATTTGACTTCCACTTTTTTAAAGATGCCTTTTTATCTCTCACTGCTTCTTTTACATGGTTGTTAAGCCACAGTGGCTCTTTTTTTAGTTCTTTTACTGTGTTTTTTAATTTGGGGTATACCATTTAAGTTGGGCCTTTATTATGGTGTCTTTGAAAAGTGTCCATGCAGCTTGCAGGGATTTCACTCTAGTCACTGTACCTTTTAATTTCTGTTTAACTAACCTCCTCATTTTTGCATAGTTCCCCTTTCTGAAGTTAAACGTCACAGTTCTGGGCTGTTGAGGTGTTGGACTGTTGAGGTGTTCTTCCCACCACAGGAAGATTATTATGTTATTATGTTATGATTACTATTTCCAAGCAGTCCTGTTATACTTACTTCTTGGACCAGATCTTGTGCTCCACTCAGGAGTAAATTGAGAATTGCCTTTCCCTTGTGGGTTCCTGTACCAGCTGCTCCAAGAAGCAGTCATTTAACGTATCGAGAAATTTTGTCTCTGCATTTCGTCCTGAGGTGCCATGTTCCCAGTCAATATGGAGATAACTGAAATCCCCCACTATTATTGAGTTCTTAACTTTGATAGCCTCTCTAATCTCCCTTAGCATTTCATTGTCACTTTCACTGTCCTGGTCAAGTGGTCGATAACAGATCTCTTCTTATTAGAGCATGAAATTACTATCCATAGAGATTCTATGGAACATGTGGAATCATTTAAGATTTTTACTTCATTTGATTCTACATTTTCTTTCACATATAGTGCCACTTCCGCCCCGCTGCATAACCTGTTCTGTTCTTCCTATATATTTTGTACCCTGGAATGATTGTGTCCCATCAATTGTCCCCACTCCACCAGGTTTCTGAGATGCCTATTATATCAATAGCCTCCTTTATCACAAGGCACTCTAGTTCACCCATCTTATTATTTAGACTTCTAGCATTTGTGTACAAGCACTTTACAAACTTGTCACTGTTTATTTGTCTGCCCTTTTCTGACATGTCAGATTCTTTTTATGTGAATGTTTCTCGTCTGGTCTGACCCATACTTTATCCTCTTCCAGCCTCTCCTCCTGACTAAAAACTAGAGAATCTCTATCACTAGACTCTCCTCTAAGAGAAGACTCTGTCCGATCCACATGCTCCTCTGCAGCAGTCAGCTTTTCGCATCTCTTAGTTTAAAAACTGCTCTGCAACCTTTTTAATGTTAAGTGCCAGCAGTCTGGTCCCACTTCTGTTTAGCTGGAGCCCATCCTTCCTGTATAGGCTCCCCCTATCCCAAAAGTTACCCCAGTTCTGAATAAATCTAAACTCCTCCTCTCTACACCATTGTTTCATGCACACATTGAGACTCTGAAACTCTGCCTGCCTACCTGACCCTGAGCGTGGAACTGGAAGCATTTCTGAGACTGGATTTCAGTCTCTTTCCTAGCATTCTAAATTTGGCCTCCAGGACCTCCCTCCTACCCTTCCCTATGTCACTGGTACCTACATGTACCACGGCCACCAGTTCCTCCCCTGCACTACACATAAGTCTGTCTAGATGCCTCGAGAGATCCGGAACCTTTGCACCAGACAGGCAAGTCGCGATACGGTTCTCCCAGTCATCACAAACCCAGCTATCTATGTTTCTAATGATCGAATCTCCTATTACTAACACCTGCCATTTCCTAGTGATTGGAGTTCCCTACCCCGGAGAGGTAACCTCAGTGCGAGGGGATACCCCAGCACCATCTGGAAGGAGGGTCCCAATTATGGGAAGGTTTCTCTCTGCTCCCATTGACTGTTCTGCTTCCCTGGGCCTTTCATCCTCCTCAACAGTACAGGGGCTGTCTGACCAGAGGTGGGACAATTCTACAGTGTCCTGGAAAGCCTCATCAACATACCTCTCTGCCTCCCTTAGCTCCTCCTGTTCAGCTACCCTGGCCCCCAAAGCCCGTACACGGTCTCTGAGGGCCAGGAGCTCCTTGCACCGAAGGCACACATACGCCACCCGCCCACAGGGCAGGTAGTCATATATGCTGCATTGAGGGCAATAAACAGGATAGCCCCCACTCTGCTGCTGGACTTCTGCCTGCATTCTCTCCCACAGCTGCCTAGGTTACTGACAGGGTTTTGTTTAAATCAAGAAGTTTGGATTATAGTTTAGTTTAAAAGTTTTAAAGAATGGCAAGTGTCCCTCGCCCCCTTCCCAACTCCCTCTTGAAACTCCCTGTTAGCAGCCTTTGGTCGCAAAGCTCCCTGGTCACTCACTCACGGCTTTAAAAAGCCCTGGCCTTCCTGATAGCCCCGCCCCCTGATGAAGGCTTAGCCAATGAACAAAGGCTTCTAGATTTCAAACCTTGTTTAGAAGCTCAGCTTATCCAATCCATAATTCTTTAACTTGTTGGCAAGAATACTGTGGGAGACCGTATCAAAAGCTTTGCTAAAGTCAAGATATACCACATCTACCGCTTTCCCTATATCCACAGAGCCAGTTATCTCATCATAGAAGGCAATCAGGTTGGTCATGACTTGCCCTAGGTGAATCCATGTTGACTGTTCCTGATCACCTTCCTCTTCTCCAAGTACTTCAAAATGGTTTCCTTGAGGACTTGCTCCATGATTTTGTTGGGGACTGACGTGAGGCTGACCGGTCCATAGTGCCTCAGGTTCTCTTTCTTCCCTTTCTAAAATATGTGCACTATATTTGTCTTTTTCCAATCCTCCCCCGATCGCCACAAATTTTCAGTGATAAGGGCCAATGGCTCTGCAATCACATCAGCCAACTCCCTCATGACCCTCGGATGCATTAGATCTGGACCCATGAACTTGTCCATCTCCAGCTTTTCTAAATAGTCCTTAACCTGTTCTTTCACCACTGAGTGCTGCTCACCTTCTCCCTATCCTGTGCTGCCCAGTGCAGCAGTCTGGGAGCTGACCTTGTCTGTGAAAACCGAGGAAAAAAAGCATTGAGTACTTCAGCTTTTTCCACATCATCTGTCACTAGGTTGCCTCCCTCATTCAGTAAGGGTCCCACACTTTCCCTGACCTTCTTCTTGTTGCTAACATACCTGTAGAAACCCTTCTTGTTACCCTTCTACAACCCTTGCTAGCTGCAACTCCAGTTGTGCTTTGGCCTTCCTGATTACACCCCTGCATGCTCGAGCAATATTTTTATACTCCTCCCTAGTCATCTGTCCAAATTTCCACTTCTTGTAAGCCTCCTTTTTGAGTTTAAGCTCATCAAAGGTTTCACTGTTAAGCCAAGCTGGTCACCTGCCATATTTGCTATTCTTTCTGCACATCTGATGGTTTGTTCCTGTGCCCTCAATAAGGCTTCTTTAAAATACAGCCAGATGTCCTGGACTCCTTTCCCTCTCATATTAGCCTCCCAGGGGATCCTTGCCCATCAGTTCCCTAGGGTAGTCTAAGTTTGTTTTTCTGAAGTCCAGGGTCTGGATTTTGCTACTTTCCTTTCTTTCTTTTGTCATGATCCTGAACTCAACCATCTCATGGTCACTGCTGCCTAGGATGTCACCCACTTCTACTTCCTCTACCAATTCTTCCCTGTTTGTAAGCAGCAGGTCAAGGGAGCACGTCCCCTAGTTGGTTCCTCCAGCACTCTCCAAAAACTTCCTGGATTGTCTGTGCACCGCTGTATTACTCTTCCAGCAGATATCAGGGTGATTGAAGGCCCCCATTAGAACCAGGGCCTGTGATCTGGAAACTTCAGTTAGTTATCTGAAGAAAGCCTCATCTACCTCATCCTTCTGATCTGGTAGTTTATAGCATATGCCCACCACGACATCACCCTTGTTGCTCTTGCCTCTAAACTTAACCCAAAGGCTCTCAACAGGCTTTTCTCCACTTTCATACCGGAGCTCTGAGCAATCATACCACTCTCTTACATACAGTGCAACTCCTCCACCTTTCCTTCCTTGCCTGTCCCTCCTGAACAGTTTATATCCATCCATGACAGTGCTCCAGTCATGTGAGTTATCCCACCAAGTCTCTGTTATTCCAATCACATCATAGTTCCTTGATTGTGCCGGGACTGCCAGTTCTCCCTGCTCGTTTCCAAGGCTTCTTGCATTTGTGTACATGCGCCTAAGATAACTAGCCAATTGCCCTACTTTCTCTGTATGAATCAGGAGGCTTCCTGTCTTGTACCCTCCTCCTTGTGTTTCCTCCCAGTATCCCTCTTCTGCACTTACCTCAGGGTCACCATCCCCCGGCGAGCCTAGTTTAAAGCCCTCCTCACTAGCTGAGCAAGCCTGCCTGCGAAAATGCTCGCCCTTCTCTTTGTTAGGTGGATCCCACAATCACTTTATAAGGATGAACATGGGGTGCAGGCTGTTCCCGTGAGGTACAGAACATCACAGACCCTGCCTCCTGAAATTGACAGGGCTGCCTGGCTCCCAGCGGGAGCAAGTGAAGGGATGGGGAGGGAAGGGGGTGGAAGCCCGGCCGGGAGCCTGTAGGTCAGCCAGACTTCTGACAGGGAGCTGCCAGTGAAGCTGAGAGACCATGCTCTCAGCTCCCCACACTGCCCCTCTTCAGCCGGGGGAAGAACTCCTGGTGAGGATGCACACCCCTGACCCAAGGAGGGTAGTGTGCTGGCTGTAAATCAACCTAGTATAGGTCAACTTAAGTTTCTAATATAGACATGCCCTAAGCTGCTTTACGCCGACCTAACTGTGTAGTATAGCCCAGTCTTTTCTCTCTTCTCCCTCCCCCCATTTTTTCTCTTCCTTCTTGCATGATGACTCCTGGTTATTCAGCATGAAATAACTGCTTTCTCAGTTTTCCAAGACTGAGGGTATGTCTTCACTAGCAACATTAAAGTGCTGCCGCGGCAGCGCATGGCTGTGTAGTCGCAGCACTAGCCAGCTCTCTCTCAGTGCTGTAAAAAAAACCCCACCCGCACGAGGGGAGTAGCTCCCAGTGCTGGTGCATGGTCTACACTGGCACTATAAAGTGCCAAAACTCGGGCGGGGGGGGTGGATGTTTTTTCAGCCCAGAGGAGAAAGTTGCAGCAATGTAAGTGCAGTGTAGACAAGCCTGGTACAGGCAATCAGCCTCACCTCAGTACTGAAAAATCATGGAGCAGGTCCCCAAGGAATCAATCCTGAAACACTTAGAGAGAGGAGTGAATAGCAGTCAGCATGGACTCACAAGGCTAAGTCATGCTGTGCTAACCTAATTGCCTTCTATGAGAATAACTAGGTCTGTGGTGAGGGAAAGCAGTAGATGTGTTATCCTTGACTTAGCAAAGCTTTTGATACACTCCCAGTATCTTGCCAACAATAAAGAAGTATGGACCGGATGAATGACTAAGGCGGATAGAAGCTGGCTAGATGTTCGGCTCAACAGGTACTGACAATGGCTCATGTCTAGTTGAGCGGGTACAAGCGAAGTGCCCCAAGGATCAGTCGGCGGTCTTGTTAATCTTCATTAATGATCTGGAGGATGGCGTGGACTGCACCCAGCAAGTTTCAGATAAACTAAACTGGGGAGTGGTAGATATGTAGGGTAGGGATAGGATACAGAGGACCTAGAAATGAGAGATTGGCCAAAGAGAACCTGATGAGGTTCAACAAGGACAGTAGAATCTGCACTTAGACAGAAGATCCATGCACTGCTACAAGACTAGGACGAGTGGCTAGGCAGCTGACTGCAGAAAAGGACCTAGGGATTCAGTGGAGAGACGGAATGAGTGACATGTGCCTTGTTGCAGAAGGCTAATGGCATTTGGTGTATAGTTGGGGCATTGCCAGCAGATCGAGGGACGTGATCATTCCCCTCTATTTGACCTCATGAGACTCATCTGGACTAGTGTCCAGTTTTGGGCCCCACACTACAAGGTTGTGGAAAAATTGGAAAGAGTCCAGTGGAGGCAACAAAAATGATTAGGGGCTGAACACATGACTTTCGAGGAAGCTGAGGAACTGGATTATTTAGTCTGCAGAGAAGAGAAGAGAGGGATTTGATAGCTGCTTTCAACTACCTGAAAAGGGTTCAAAAGGATGATCTAGACTGTTCTCAGTGGTACCAGATGAACGAACAGATAATGGTCTCAAGTTGCAGTGGAAGTTTAGGTTGGATATTAAAGGACACTTTTTCATTAGGAGGTGTTGAAGCAATGGATGGGTTAGTAGAGAGGTGGTGGAATCTCCTTCCTTAGAGGTTTTTAAGGTCAGGCTTGACAAAGCCCTGGCTGGGATGATTTAGTTGGGGATTGGCCCTGCTTTGAGAAGGGGGTTGGACTAGATACCTCCTGAGGTCCCTTCCAACCCTGATATTCTATTATTTTCTTTTCGGCTTCAATGACTTTACGTTTACTTTAATGGCCCACTATTATGTCTTCTTGGCTGGACAATGGATGGGTACTTGAAATTGGTTTTGTGTAAACAACTAGCCTAGGCGGGTGGGGGGTGCCCTACCAGGAGCGGCGCCAGGGTTTTTGCAGGCCTAGGCGGCAGCGCTCCTCCTCTGAGCATTCAGCGGTTGGGGTCCTTCTGCTCCGCGTCTTCGAGGCACTTCAGCGGCGGGTCCCAGAGTGAGTGAAGGACCTGCCGCTGAATTTCCACCAAAGACTCAGAGTGGAGGACCTCCCGCCACCGAATTTCCACCTAGGGCGGCAAAACGCCATCCCCCAAATGCTGCCGCCCTAGGCAACCGCCTAAGGTCGCCTAGTGGAAGCGCCGGCCCTGTGCCCTGCCCTGCTTGATTGCTTCACTGCCTGTGGTGAGGTGATGCTGTAGCTGCACCACAGTTACATTCACAGCCATAACCTGACTAGAGATCGCTTAATGACCACCAGGTTAGGAACATTACAGGCTTTCATAAAAGACCTTGCTTGACATATATTTACACACAATGTCTTGCACACAACCAGTTGATTCAATTGCTTATTCTTTGAGGTTCAGCCCTCTTGTTCTCCCATTGGGGTGTGTGACAGGGTGTACATACCCCACGCTGGACCAGAAGGGGTTAAAGGGCAATACTGGGCCCAGAGCACTGGCCGACTGGAGAGGAAACGTACAAGGGCGCAACCTAGCTCAGAAGGGGGAGGCTAGGGAGGAAGATGGACCTAATCTAAGGGTACCAAAGAAGCCACCCATGAGAAAGACAACTGCACGCTGAGCCTATTGGGGCTGAAGCTTTAGTTGTCTTTCCTTTTCTTTTGCTATCCTGTATTGGACTTGGAGGTGTGGGGGAGATGGAAGTGACCCAGTCAGGCAACTCCGAGGGCACTCCAGAGTTCTGGACATTGTTGTCTCTCATGGGGCCCTAAGAGTGGGAGGGCCCGGGCTCCCCTGCCAACTGCATTTGGTGCTGGAGGGGCATAAATCTCATTTCTACCCCTGCCAAGAAAGGGGAGGGTGAGGACATTGAAAACCCTATGGCGAAGCCACATCCACAGTAAGGAACTGGACTGTAACCCCTTCCTGCTGAGAAGGTTGTGACTGGAAACTGGGTGCGCTACCCACTAGGCCACCTGGTCTTCTGAGGACTCTGTTACATCTGGTGGAGAATGCAGGCACACTAGGCACAATGGTAGGCCAGAGAAAGAGGGAGATAAAAACCAAAAACCAAAGGTGGATTTTGAGAAACTGCTGAAGTGAGTTCTCCTGAACCATCAGCAGCAGGTGGCCCAGCAGCGGGAGAAGCAGCTGATTAAGGAAATGATAGAAGCAAAGCAGCGGCTCATCCAGCAGATGGCGACGCTCCCACAGCAATGGAGTCTAACCCTGGGAGTGGGAACTGCTGACCCAATACCAGCCATCCCAGGAAAGCTGACAACAATGGGTACCGTAGACAACCCAGAGGCATTCCTTGCCACATTCGAGAGAGTTGGCATCATAGCCCGATGCCTCAAGGGAAATTAGGCCAACCTATTGGCCTACTACTTGACAGCATGCTGGGCCAGGCAGCATACTGGGACCTCAGTGTGGCAGCTGCACAGGACTACATTCATGTCAAGGCATCTATCCTAGACACCCTTAACATCTCACCTGAAACCTACCAGTAGCAGTTTTGCAGCTGAGAAATTCCCAGCCAAAGCCTGACTCCGGACTGTTGCCCACAATCTGAAGGATCTTGGCTGGCGTTGGCTCCAGCCCAAGGGATGCCTAGGGGTTCAGGTAGCAGGGAAGATCGTCATGGAGCAGTTCACCCAAGTTCATTGGCCCCATTTCAAACTGGTAGAGGAGGGGGCATATCGGGTATTGAAAGATCCGAAGATGGGGGAGGTAAGAATGCAGCTCTGAGGGCTAAGGAAGTTCAAAGAGCAGTGCTTCAACTGGCCATGCAGCACCATGTGAGGGTCATTGGGGTGGGAGAAGACTCGTAACAGAGTGACCATGAAGTTCTACTGGCTGGGCATCCATCCAAAGGTGTGGCACTGTTATGCATCATTCCCTGAGTGCCAGTGGATGGGTCAGAAAAAGGTTCCCCCCAGTACTACTACCCATTGTAGGGTACCCTCTGATCTGGGGTCCCATTAGAGAAGTCTGCAGTGGGGCACAAATATAGCCTTGTAATTTTAGACAATGCTACCAGCTACCCTGAGCCCATTCCCATTCCCAGTAATGATGGCTATCAGTGCTAATGAATTTACAGAAGTATTTGCCCAAGTGGGGCTCCCCCGAGAAATACTAAGAGAACAAGGGAGAACTTCACCTCCGAACTGATGAAGGAGCAATGCATGAAGTGCTGGGTCTCAAAGACGGGCCTGGGAGGCCCAGACAGCAGCTGCATTCTGGCTTCCACTCAGAGTCCACTAAACCCACGTGGGCCAAGGAGCTACTAAGGCTATAGCCTCAGCCAAGACTCCACCCATGGAAGCCCCGATTGGAGACTCGGCTGGCTCCACCATTTGGTCCAACCATGCTAAGCCAGAAGGAAGCACAAGAAGCTTGTCTGAGAAACAAGGTGGTTTCCTGTTATGGCTACATTGGACACTGCTTGTGCCTGTCTCCTGCACTGCTCCTGGTTCCTGCCTTTGCTCCTGCCTTATGTCAACGTAACTGTGTAGTGTGGACCAGACCTTAGGTTGATCTAATTATGTCAGTGTCTACACTACAGCCTTGATCCTGCCGATGTAAGTGCCCTACTACACTGACATAAGAGGTGTAGGGCTTATGTCGGTGTTGTTAGGGCAACACAGTGTCTGTGTAAACACTTTGCTCCTTACATGGGTGCCGAGCCGTGAATTTGACAAGAAAGCTCTGCTCCTGGCTCCCCAGCCAGGCTGCTGCACACTGGATCCTCACCTATCCTCCAGTTCCTGCCCTCACACCTCGCCTCCAATCCTCGGTGACCACTCTTGGCTCCGACCTCTGACTTCTGACCCTTGACTCTAACATTTGGTATCTGACTCCAGCTCTGAACCTCAACTTCGATTTCCAGTTCTGACTCAGGCTTGACTCCCTGGTTCTGATAACTGGCAGTTGACTCTGGTGCCCTTGGCTTTTTTCCCCACCCTGTATTGCTGCTTTGCCCACCCAACCTGACTCCTGCTCTGACTACTAGGCCAGACAGCCTATATCCAAGCCCATAACAACCTGGTGCTCAGACACCATCTGGTTGCTGTGTAACTGCACACTGATCAGCTTCTATGTGAGCAGCAGCGTCCTGTGGGAAAGTAAGGTCTGGCTGGACAAGGGTCATTCACAGCCCTGATTAATCTTCAGAGTAGGTCCATCCTGTGTACTGAATGAGGCAAGACTCCTATGGAAAAAATAGTATGTGATCAGGTAATTAAAGACTATCATAATGGATATGGGCACAGGGGTTGAATTAAGATTGCAACAGGCATTCTGGCATTTCCTACCTTTGGAGTGCTTGACTTTGCCACCTCTAATATTCTTTTAATGTCATTTTCTGCACGTAATTATTAAGATCTGATTTTCCAACCCATTTCTTGGGAGTATTTTGTCTTCAGGCACAGTCCCACTGAAGTGGATGGCATTACTCAGAGGAGTAAAAGTGCACAACTGAATCTCTGAAGTGCAGTTATTTTTAAAAGAGCCATCAGTGTCACAGAGGAAGTGATATGGCAGCTATTGTGCATGGATTTCAGGTTCCTCACTCACTATTTATAAGTGATGGTGCTTCCCAGATCTTCACAGACAGACGGGCTGCCTTTTTTATTGTAATTGAGTCTGGATTTCCTCTTGCTTTTCTCTTCCTAGTGAAATTAAACCTGGATTTATATCGCTCCCCAACGCACATCAATCCTGTTGCTATAAACATTGTGGAAAGCAAGGCTGCGGAAAACAATCTGTATCTAAGCTGTGTGAAGGATAAAGGTAGCCCTGTGCTGCAGCTGGAGGTGAGTGGGATTAGCAGACCTTTAGCATCATCACAAACTCCACAGTGAGTGAAATTCAATCCACATCTCTGGTTTTTATTGATACCTTTACATGAGAGTCACTGGTTTCCCCCAGATACGGTTGATGATTACTATCATCGTTTAGTGCTGTTACAGTAGCACCTTGATTCTTCATCTGAGATCAAGGCCCTGCTGTGGTAGGCACTGTGCAGTCACGTAATAAGAAGGTTCCTTCCTCAAAGATTTTATCATCTAAATACAGAAGACAAAGAGTGGAAGAAGAAGCAGAGATAAGAAGTGACTTGCCCAGGAACCCAGGTCTCCTGAATCCCAGTCAATCGCACCACACTAATTCATTAGATCATGTTGTCTTTTGTGCCCTTGGGGTATGTCTATATTGCAGCTGGCAGCAAGCCTCTTTGTGTGGGTAGACAGACTTGCCAAGCAGGGCTTGAGCTACTCTGCTAAAAAAGGGAGCTCAGGCCTCCAAACCCAGCTGCCCCCCTGGTTCTGAGCCCAAGTCTCTGAGGTGCTGCCATGTCCACACAGTTATTTTTAAAATGGTGGTTTGAGCAGAGCTAGTGCAAGCCTGTCTACATACTGGTGGGCTTGCTCCCAGCTGCAGTGAAAGTGTATCATTAGTGATCAAGGATTAAAACTATAGGCATGCTTTTGCAGCTTCCACGTAGTTATTGTCTACTGTTGGGCCTGATCCCTCTTACATTGAAATCCCATTCAATAGGAGCAGGAACAGGTTCCTTGTTTGGTGGACAGTCTTTCTCAGGTGTATGAAACACCTGTGATGTCCGGGCCAGATTCTCCTGTCTATGTGCACCAGATGTTTTCACTACATTCAGAGGGCCAGCATTTCACACCCACTTTTCACTGGTGTAAATGGCAGCCCAAAGTGGAAGGCAGGGGAGAGTCTAGCTCAGTGTTTCCTTGGACAAAATTCTGCTCAGGGATACCCACATAATAGTTGCACAGGCACAAGTGAGAGTGGATGCTAGTTCTGTGTCCTAATTAGAAGCCCCTTCTCATACTCATACCATTGCAGGATGAAAGCCTTCCAAAGAGCATCCCTGTTTCTAACTGGCCTCTCTTATTTCACACAGAAGGTGAAGGGGCCTATGAAAGACATCAGGACCGAGGATCAGAAGCGTTTCATCTTTTTCAAGAACAGTTCTGGTTCCACTTCCAGCTTTGAATCAGCTGCCAATCCAGGCTGGTTCCTCAGCACCTCAAAACTGAATGACAAACCTGTCAGGATGGTGAATCAAACCGGAGAGCGGGACATCACTGATTTTTATTTGGTTGAAATCTAATCCCTAGCCAGCAGTTACTGGCTTAGAACTAAATGCTAGTATGTACTACACACAGTAGGAGCATAACTATTTATGGGATCTCAGCAATTCCATTTGATTAATTCTGGTTGTTTAAATTAATTTATTAATTAAATTAATGTATTAATTAAATTATTTATTTAAATTAATTAATTGAATTGTACTATGTATGTACCTTGTGAACTTTGTGACCAATACTTGTAATCTCTCATAACTCAAGCCTGACCCCAGTTGTACAGTACCTTCCTTCTTAACTTGCGTGAATTTGATTTTAAACATTAGCATTAATTCCGTATTAATTCAGTTTTATTTCTTATTATTATTACAGTAGCATCTAGAGGCACCAGCCACAATGGGATGTCTCATTACATTGGGCACTATACATATAATTTTGTTCCCTGATCATTTATAGGGATACTGTTAGATCAAATCCTGCCTCTAATATTGTTAGGTTTTGTGGGTTTTTATATAATTTTTTACAAAATATCAACAGAAAAAAAATTGTCTTTTAAAATTCCACAGGTTTTTGGGAGGGTACTTATAAGCAAATAAACCAGCTCCTGCAGTATTTGCAACCAGCGCTGGTGTCTAGGGAATTTAAAACCTGAAGATGCTATTGGCTTGAAACTGATTTGTTACCAATATGTAACTGAACAGTCTTTTCTTACTGTCTGAACTGAAACGCAAACAGAAAGTAAATAGCATGAATAGGAAGTCAGACTCTTTTACAGTTTCTTGCAGTTTGAGTAATCTAAGGTAGTGATATATTTATTACAAAACTGTCAATCCCAACAGTATGTGGATTATAAAGTAGCCATGTTATGTTGTAGAGATTAAGTTATAGTAATTAAATATTATATTATTATTTTATTATTGTTTCTTTATTTTTTTATAAAGTTCGTATTTAAAAATTGTTAATTCCTTTTGTTCATTTTGGACTTGAATGTGGGGAGGTTGACCATATGCAATTCTTGCTGAAAATCCTTAGTGACTGAATTCTGGGTTTCCAAGTGCTTTTCTATGAGAGGTGGAGGTTTTCTTAGGCCTTGGAGAAGGGCAATGAAGTAAACTCTAGCCCGGGGTTCTCAACCTTTTTCCTTTCTGAGGCGTCCCCCCCGCCACCCCTCAACATGCAATAAAAACTCCACAGCGTACCTGTCATAAACAGATAGCTAAGGGTTAATGTTTCTTTTACCTGTAAAGGGTTAACAAAGGGAACCAAACACCTGACAAGAGGACCAATCAGGAAACCAGATTTTTCAAAGCTTAAGGGAGGGAATTTGTGGTTTTTTTTCTTGGTCTTGGGGTCTTTTGGTCTGTTCTGTGCTCTCTCAGTATGAGAGGTCTATTTCCAGTCCTTCTAATTTCTGTTTCCAGTTGTAAGTACAAAGTTAGCAAAGTATAGTCTTTTAATTTTTGCTGTATTTGCATCTGTGTATCTGGCTGGTGGAGTCTTTATGTGTATTTGGCTATAAGTACTTTAAATTGTATTGTTTTTGGGTAAGGTGTTTATCCCTTTTCTATGTTTATTTCATTTTCTATAGTTGAAAGCCCTTTATCATACCATCTAGGTACAGAGAACTATTATTCTATTCTTTCTTTTTTTTTATTAAAAGTTTTTTTTAAGACCTGTGATTTTTTTGTTTTCTAGTTGACCCACCAGGAAATTGGTGGAGGAAAGAAAGACGAGGGGAAGGGGAAACTGCTCTTCTGTGTTTAACTCTCCTAGTGTCCCAGCGGCGGGAAGAAGCTAGGGGAAAGAGATAGAATCTTTTCTGTTTCTTTGTCTTTGGGTTGTCTTTTTGTGGAAGAGAGGGAGACATGCTTCTTGGTTGTGATGTTAAAGAGGTTGCATCAGTAACTCTCAGGTTAGCCCAGAGAGGAAATTCTGGTGGGAGAAAGGTGGGGGAATGTTTATTTCCCTTTGTGGTAAGACTCAGAGCCTCTGGAACTTGGGGTCCCCAGGGAAGGTTTTGGGGAGACCAGATGAGCCAAGACACTGGAAATTCTTGGCTGGTGCAGCAAGATCAAATCTCAGCTGGTAATTAAGCTTGATGGGGTTCATGCTAGCTTCTCAGGTTATGAACGCTAAGTTCAAATCTGAGTGGGAAAGCTATGATATGAGTGGCAGCGAAGTGGGAAAGATAGAATCCAAAAGCCAGTCAGATTATTAATTGCTTCTCTGCTGCTGGTTATAAGCAGAGGGAAGAGGTTTATTTTTTAAACTGCAGCCAGAGAATTTTTTCCTTGCTCCCTGCTAGCTGTGCATAGGAGGGCTATTAAAGGTAACGACAGTCGTTTGTTAACAAACAGCCTTAAGTGGTCAGCAAAACTCCAGCCAGAACACATTTGAAAACAAAAGAGGGTTTCTTTTGCTTTTTAACTGTTCAGGAGAGGCTAGTAAGTTATAAAGGAGTTGCTAGGCAGACTCCAGGAGACAACAGAGACCAGCAGTTCAAACAACAACCACCAGAGGGCACCCCAATGAAAGAAAACAGGAACCATGACTACCAAAGATGCCCTAAAGCAGGAACGAGCGAGACTTGAGGCAGAAGAACAAATGAAGACGCAGACCACGGTGAGACCTGGAAAAAAAAAGCAAGAGATGGAGCTGAGAGAAAATAAAAAGACGCTGCCTATAAAGAGAACAAGCAGCCAAAGAGGCAGCCCATAAAAGAGAACAAGAAGCCCAAGATGCAACCCTCCAACGAGAGAGGAGAAAACACCAACAAGAGATGGAAAAACAGAGAGGCCCACCGGCAGGCCCTGGAATTAGAACAGGCTAAGCAACAGAACCCAACCATCCTAACCACCCATCGCCAGTTGTTGTTCAACTGCACAAGAAATTTCCCACCTACAAGCCAGGTGATGACACTGAGGCCTTCTTAGAAATTTGAAAGAGCCTGCATTGGGTACAGCATCTCGGAAGACCAGTACATGGTAGAGCTGAGGTCACACCTCAATGGACCCTTAGCAGAGGTGGCGGCTGAAATGCCAAGGACAAAATGAACGATCATAAAACTGTTTCAAACCAAGGCCAGATACAGAATGGGATAACCCCGGATCATGCCCGTCGGCGTTTCAGAACCCAAAAGTGGAAACCAGATGGGTAATTTCCGAAACACTCGTTACTACGTAGGAAGAATTATAAGGCCTGGATATCAGGAGCCAATGTTCAATCCATTGACGAACTGCACCTCCTCAACAAATGGGCAGTTCTTGGACGGATGTCCTGAGACATAACACGGTACATCCAAGATGGAAAAAACCCAAAAATCTCACCCGAGCGGGGGAGATTGGAGCCAAATGGATGGAAGTGGCAGAAAGCAAGAAAGCTACTGTAAAGGAATGAAAACCCCAGGGGGCCACCCAGACAATTAAACCCTACAACCGAGGCAACCCAAAACCCCACCTACAACCCAAGGGAAGCCACAGACACCCTATTCTTCACCTCTATCAGGTCTCCAGTAAACTCACTCGACCCAGTGACCCGTCAGCTGGAAGATGCTATAAGTGTAATGAACTGGACATATAAAGGCCAACTGCCCAAAGAACTCACCCGGGTGCAAGTCATTACATCACCATCACACCAATAATCCCAGGCCTAGATACCTCTCAAATTCCCCTTGGAGCGAAGGGAAAATTTGAGAGTGGCGGAAAGAAGTTACCGCGTGGAGAGACACGGGGTACAAGTGTCAGCTATCCACCACCTCCTTCGTGGACCCAAACTCATCACCCAAAGGCCAAAGTGACCATTTACCCTTTCATGTCACAAGCTGTAGACTTGCCTACAGCTGATGCCTGTCCAGTACCAAAGGCTGCGTCAGGAATGTGGACTTTGCAGTCTACTGACAATTATTCATCCCCATGCTACTGGGGGAGAAGACTGGCCAACCAGGTGAAGCGGGCCAAGAGAGTGGAATGGTTACACGCGGCCAAACCAGGCAAGCTTCCAGACCCATTCCTGTTCCTGAGCCGTCCACAGACAGAGGTAGTGGACCAGATTCCCTGCCAACGGCTGAACCAGCCACAGCACCTCCAGTCCAGGACCGGAACTGGAACAGCAACAGCACCAGCACCAGCAGTATGCAACCATCCATTCCAAACCTCCACGCCAGAGGGGCCAGCGAGCCTGAACTGGCAGAACCAACAGACAACCATCACGAAGAGCTCAGCCAGAGCCTGAATATCACCAATTACCCAGCGGGAGAGCGGTTCACCAGCAACGGAAACAACCCCTCACCTACATAGCTTCCAGGGGACCAAGCCCAAGTCCATAGTCTGAGAAGAACTGGTGTCTCCAGCCTGAAGGAACAGTCCAGACTGAGCGAAGCAGAGGACGCCTTCCAGAAGCTTGGGTGCGGCATGGAGCACTCCACCCTCTCAGCTCTTTCTACCCGATCTGGTTGTTATAGACCAAGGACTTTATACAAGGAAATTCTTTCTGGTGGACACCAGGAAGAATGCAGCCGCACAACGGTTGGTGGACTAATAATACCGAGGAAGCTCTTAAGCTTAGCCCATGATCTTCGAATGTGCCATGCTGGGTGAACAGAACCAGAAGACAGATTGGGAATCCTTCCACTGGAAGGGACATGGGCAAGGACGTTGCCCAGTATGTCCGGTCTTGTGAGGTGTGCCAAAGAGTGGAAGCCCCAAATCTGGTCAAGGCCCCTCCAGCCACTCCCCATAATTGAGGTCCCATTTCAGCGAGTAGCTGTGGATATTCTGGGTCCTTTCCCAAGAAAGACGCCCAGAGGAAAGCAGTCGTACTGACTTTCGTGGATTTTCGCTACCCGATGGCCGGAACAGTTACTCTAGGCAACACCAGGCTAAAGCTGTGTGCCAGGCCCTAACAGACATTTTTGCCAAGGTAGATTGGCCCTCCGATATCCTTACCATTCAGGATCTAATTTCCTGGCAAGCGCCATGAAGAGCTGTGGGAAACTCATGGGGTGAATCACTTGGTTGCCACCCCGTACCACCATCAAACCAATGGCCTGGTCGAAAGTTTAATGGAATTTGGGGGCCATGATCCGTAAATTCGTGAATGAACACTCCAATGACTGGGACTGTGTTGCAGCAGTTGCTCTTTGCTTACAGGGCTGTACCTACATCCCAGTTTAGGGTTTTCACCATTTGAACTTGTGTATGGCCACGAGGTTAAGCGGGCCATACAGTTTTGGAAGCAATAATAGGAGGGTTTTACACCCTTCTCCAGGAACTAACATTCTGGACTTTGTAAGCAACCTACAAAAACACCTCTGACACTCTTTAGCCCTTGCTAGAGAAAACCTAAAGGATACTCAGGAAGAGCAAAAGCCTGGTATGATAACATACCAGAGAGTGTTCCTTCAGCGTAGGAGACCAGTTAGGTCTTAAGGCGCAACAGGCCCATAAGATTGACGCATCATGGGAAGGCCATTCACGGTCCAGAGCACCTGGGAGCTGTTAACTACCTCATAGCATTGCCATATCCTCACTAAAACCCAAAGTGTACATGTTAATTCTCTCAGCCTTTATTCCAGAGACTTACAGGTTTGTCAGTTTACAGTCAGGGAGGAGATGACGCTGAGTGGCCTGACGGTGGTCTACTACGAAGGAAAAAGGATGGTGGCGTGGAAGAGGTGAACTCTCTAACCACCCTGGAACGCCTGCAGCGGCAACAAATCAAGGAGCTGTGCACTAGCTCGCCCCATTGTTCTCAGCCACTCCAGACGGACTGAACGGCATACCACTCCATTGACACAGGAGTAATGCCACCCAGTTAGAACAACCACCCTACCGGGTGTCTCCTCACGCCCAAGCTGCTATAGAACGGGGATCCAAACATGCTACAGATGGGTATAATACGCTCATCACAGTGCATGGCACTCTCCAGTGGTTTGGTACCCCAAACCAGATGGGGAAATACACTTTGCGTGGACTACCCTAGCTAAATACGGAACTCATCCGGACAACTATCCAATGCCACGCACTGATGAGATTGGAGAAGTTGGGACATGCCCAGTTCATTATCTACAATAGACTTAACCAAGGCGTACCGGCAAGTACGCTAGATGAACCTGCCAAGGAAAGGTTCAGCATTCGTCACCCATGCGGGGTGTATGAATTTAATGTACTTCCTTTTGGCGGCTGAATGCACCGCCACCTTCCAGGGTGGTAGATTGGCTGTAGCAGGACTGGGAGAATATGCAGTTGCCTACCCGATGATGTGGCCATTTTTTCAGACTCCTGGCCTGAACACCTAGTACACCTGCCAAAAGGTCTTTGAGCGCCATCAGGCAGCCGGACTAACTGTTAAGGCCAAAAAGTGTCAAATAGGCCAAAACCGAGTGACCTTACCTGGGACACCAGGTGGTCGAGAACCATAAACCCCTACAGGCCAAGTGGATGCTATCCAAAAGTGGCCTGTCCCAAAGTCAAAGAAACAGGTCCATCCTTCTTAGGCCACACTAAGCCAAATCGCTGCCCCACTGACCAACCTGACCAAAAAGACCCAGCCAAATACAGTTAAATGGACTGATGAAGTCAGGAGGCCTTTACCCAACTTAAGGCGATGCTCACGTCTGCCCTGTGCTAAGGCCCAGACTTTGACCAACCATTCCTAGTAACCACAATGCATCTGAGCGTGGGATAGGAGCAGTGTCTCATGCAGGAAGGACCGGACACAACTTCCATCCGTCGTGTTTCTCAGCAAGAAACTGTCTGAGAGGGAAAGTCTTCTTAGGCCTTGGAAAAGGCAATGAAGTTAACTCTAGCCCGGGTTCTCAACCTTTTTCCGTTCTTGAGCATACCCCCCCCCCCCCCCGCCAACATACAATAAAAACTCCACAGCCCACCTGTGCCACAATTGTATTTCTGCATATAAAAGCCAGGGCTGGCATTAGGGGGAAGCAAGCAGGGCAACTGCATGGGGACCCTACACCACGGGGGCCCCCGCAAAGCTAAGCTGCTCAGGCTTTGGCTTCAGCCCCGAATGTTGAGGTCAGGGCTTTCTGACACACTGCGATCCCCCCCAGCACCAGACTGAGAAGCCGGCCCCCCAGAGCACCAGGCCAGCCCCAGCGCCGCCAGAGTTGGGCTGGCCCTAGCGCCCGACTGAACCACCAGCCCCCACAAGCACTGGGCTAAGCCAGCAGCCTCACCGAGCACCAGGGTGGCCCCAGTGCTGTCAGAGTCAGGCTGGCCCCAACACCCGGCCAAGTCAGTAGCCTCCCCAAGCTCCAGGCTGAGCCGCCAAATCCCGCGAGCGCTGGGACGAGCCGGGCCAGGCCAGGCCAGGGCAAGCCGGCAGCCTCCCTGAGCACCGGGCTGGCCCCAGTGCCAGGACACTGCCGCCAGCACACACCCCCCCAATGGTTCTCCAACCCGCCAGAGTCAGGCAGGGCCAAGAGCCACTGGCAGCCTCCCCAAGCACCAGCTCCTCCCCACCCTGAAGGCTGCCTGCCTCTGCCGAGCTGCCAGCCCAGTAGCGCCTGACTAAGCCTCCTCACTCCACCGACCACTGGCTCTCCGCGTTGCTCCTCACTCCCTCATCCCAAGGAGTAGGGATGTGGGGAGCAGCAGGGACCTTGGGGGTGGGGGTGGAGAGGAGGAGGCGGTGGGGATCTCGGAGAAGGGGGGGGGCAATTGCGGCCCATTTGTCCTGCAGCAAGTCGGTGGCAGTGCCCATGCTGACAGCATCCTCTGGAAAGGTTGTTTAGTGACCGTCCTGGTTGGCTCTGTTATCCTCAAAGGCTGCATTAGGCGTGTCTGCATGGAGTGCGGCCTGTTAACAGGTTTGTCACTGGATATTATAGAGTTTGATCAAGGTTGTGGTGGTTATTTCATGGAAATCTAGAGAGCTGTGTGCCAGGCCAATCTCCTTCACCTCTGTGTAACGAGTAGGGTTGCCAGGCATCCAGTTTTTGACCGGAACCTCTTACACACCATGAATGCCTCATTTCTGGCCCCACCCAGAGCCCGCACCCGCAGCTGGAGCCCTCCCCCATGCCCCAACCCCTTGCCCCACCTCAGAGCCTCCTCCTGCACCCCAAACCCCTCATCCCTGGCCCCACCACAGATTTCACACCTCCAGCCAGAGCCCTCCCTTCCTCCCACACTTTGAACTCCTCAGCCCCAGCCCAGAGCCACTTCCTACACCCTAAACCCCTCATTCCCAGCCCCACCCCAGAGCCTGCACCCCAGGCCAAGCCCTCACCCCCCCACACCCCAACACCTTGTCCCAGCCTGGAGCCCGCTTCTGCACCCCAATCTCCTCATCTCCAGCCCCACCCCAGAGCCCGCGCCCTCATCCCCCTGAACCCCAACCCCCTGCGCCACCCTGGAGCCCGCACCCGCAGCCCAAACCCCTCACCCCAAACCCCTTATGAATAGGGGAGGCAACCTAGTGACAGATGATGTGGAAAAAGCTGAAATACTCAATGCTTTTTTAGCCTCGGCATTCACAGACAAGGTCAGCTCCCGCACTGCTGTCCTGGGCAACATAGGATGGGGAGGAGGTGAGCAGCCCTCAGTGCTGAAAGAACAGGTTAAGGACTTTTTAGAAAAGCTGGACATGCACAAGTCTGTGGGTCCAGATCTAATGCATCCAAGGGTGCTGAGGGACTTGGCTGATGTGATTGCAAAGCCATTGGCCATTATCACTGAAAATTCATGGTGATCAGGGGATGACTGGAAAAAGGCAAATATAGTGCACATATTTAAAAAAGGGAAGAAAGAGAACCTGGGGAACTACAGACCAGTCAGCCTCATGTCAGTCCCCGGCAAAATCATGGAGCAGGTCCTCAGGGAAACCATTTTGAAGCCCTTGGAGGAGAGGAAAGTGATCAGGAACAGTCAACATGGATTCACCAAGGGCAAGTCATGCCTGACTAACCTGATTGCCTTCTATGAGGAGATAACTGGCTCTGAGGATATGGGGAAAGCTTTTGATATGGTCTCCCACAGTATTCTTGCCAGCAAGTTAAAGAAGTATGGATTGGATGTATCGACTACAAGGTGGACAGAAAGCTGGCTAGATTGTTGGGCTCAATGGGTAGTGATCAATGGCTCTATGTATAGTTGGCAGCCAGTATCAAGCGGAGTGCCCCAGGGGTCAGTCCTGGGGCCGGTTTTGTACAACGTCTTTATTAATGCTCTGGATGGTGGGATTAATTGCACCCTCAGCAAGTTAGCAGATGACACTAAGCTCAGGGAAGAGGTAGATATCTGGTTCTGGGAAGAAGGATAAAGGAGTTTAGGGTGCAAGTGGTGGTGTCGTCCATCCTCCCTGTGGAAGGAAGGCCCAGGTAGAGACCATCGAATCGTGGAGCTTAACAAATGGCTATGCAGGTGGTGTCGGAGAGAAGACTTTGGATTCTTTGACCATGGGATGGTGTTCCAAGAAGAAGGAGTGCTAGGCAGAGACAGATGTTGCACTTAGAGTACTGCACAGGCTCTTTTCACGGGGAAGAAGGCAAAGCGCCAGGTTTATTGGTAATACATGTACCAATCAACACTGTATCATTTGCATATGATATATATTACACTCATGAACTCACTCACACACAAACACACTCTCTCTTGTTGTTGTTACCAATTAGTTGCTCCCATTAACTTCACTGGCCAGGTGAGTTAGATGGGGGAGGCGTAAAGCCGGGCTTCTGCTGATCCATATCAATGCTCCCATATTGACAAGATGAGACTTGGGGTCCTCTGCAAGACATTTCACATTTATAGCAGCTTTCCTGTCATGCAAATCTGGTACCAGATTCAAAATCTGTATCTGTATACGTTGGTCCTTTGTGCTGCTTCCTTCTGGGTACTGTCCCAATGCAGTTCAAAGAGGGTGTTTTCAAAAGAAGGTGCTCGCTTCTAAACCCCAAGGCCATCGATATGTCTGCTCTTCTTTAGTGAGCCCACTTGACAAGTTTTATTGTTTTTGGGTCTGGCTTCCGTCTCCTCTCCAACCCTTGCAACTGTCTGGAGGTGCTCTCTTCCCTGCCTTTCTCATTCACATCTCGTTCATTCAACAGGGAGAGATTGAAAAGGGGGCAGGGGGAGATTTTATTCTATTCCTAGCAAAAAGACATCTTTTTAACATTATACCAAGTCTCAATACAAAGTTTTCTATATACGGATCTGATAAAAAGTTGTATGAAAACAGAGGTATAATACAAAGTAATATGAAAGTTAGGTGAAGATGCTTAATCAGGGCCGGTGTAACCATTTAGGCGGACTAGGCGGTTGCCTAGGGCGCCAAGATTTGGGGGCACCAAAAAGCAGTGCCCCCAAATTTTTTTTAAGTGGTTGAGTGGCTGCTGCTGCTGGGATCGAGAGGGACTCCAAGCTGCCGGCGGCATCGGCAGCGGGCCGCCCAGGGTGTCCCCTGGGTCAGTGTGCTGCCGCGGCAGCCAGCAGCCCAGGGTTTATAGGGGGCAGGTTCTATAGGTTTGCGGTGCTCGAGCTGCTGGACTACAGCAGCTCCCAGCAGAACTGCTGTCTGCTGCCCCAGGGTCCTAGTGCCCCCCGTCCTACTGCTAGGGCAGGCCGCCCTTACCCTGTGCTTCTGCCCTAACCCTGAGTCTCTCCAACACCCCAAACCCCTCAGCCCCCCACACCCTAATCCTCTGCCTCAGCCCTGAGCCCCCCCACATCATGAATCCCTCATCCTCAACCTCAATCCTCCTCCCCCTCCACCCTAATCCTCTGCCTCAGCCCTGAGCCCCCCCCACATCATGAATCCCTCATTCTCAACCCCAATCTTCATCCCCCTGCACCCTAATCCTCTTCCCCAGCCCTCAGCCCCCCCGCATCATGAACCCCTCATCCTCAGCCCCAACCCTCATCTCCCTGCACCTTAATCCTGTCTCAGCCCTGAGCACCCCCACATCATGAACCCCTCATCCTCAGCCCCACAGCCCTCATCCCACACCCCAGCCCTGAGCCCCACCCCAACCTTATTCTCTAACAAGTTGGAAAGACAGTGGCTTGAGAACCAATCCTTTTCCCTTTGACTACATCATTGACATTTGCTGCACATTCCTTGGATAGCAGCAAAGTATTCAACTGTCTAGACGCAGCCAAATAAGAACACAAAGCTTACTCTGAGCAAATCACTAACAAGCAGAGGTGAGCTGGGGTGGGGAGGTACCGCAGGGCTCCTTGGGCCAGAGGGTGGGGAGATTCCGCGGGGGTGAGGGGCACACTTCAGGGGAGGAGCTGCTGCAGGGCTGGCAGGGCACAAGGTGGAAGTTTCGCCTAGGGTGCGAAACTTCCTTGCACCTGCCCTGTGCTTAATGCAGAGATTTTTCTACATGGACTCCACCTAACGAAGAGAGGGAAAAGTATCTTCGCAAACAGGCTGGCTAACCTAGTGAGGAGGGCTTTAAACTAGGTTCACCGGGGGAAGGAAACCGAAGCCCTAAGGTAAGTGGGGAAGTGGGATACCGGGAGGAAGTACGAGCAGGAGAGCGCAAGAGGGAAGGACTCTTGCCTCATACTAAGAAAGCAGGACAATCAGCGAGTTATCTTAAGTGCCTATACACAAATGCAAGAAGCCTGGGAAACAAGCAGGGAGAACTGGAAGTCCTGGCACAGTCAAGGAATTATGATGTGATTGGAATAGCAGAGACTTGGTGGGATAACTCACATGACTGGAGCACTGTCATGGATGGATATAAACTGTTCAGGAGGACAGGCAGAGCAGAAAAGGTGCAGGAATTACATTATATGTAGGAAACCAGTATGGCTGCTCAGAGCTCCAGTATGAAACTGCAGAAAAACCTAAGAGTCTTTGGATTAAGTATTAGAAGTGTGAGCAACAAGGGTGATGGGAGTCTGCTATAGATCACCAGACCAGGGGGATGAGATGAACAAGGCTTTCTTCAGGCAACTAACAGGAGTTACTAGATCACAGGCCCTGGTTCTCATGGAGCACTTCAATCACTCCGATATCTGCTGGGAAAGCAACACAGAGAATCCAGGAAGTTTTTGGACAGTGTAGGGGACAATTTCCTGGTGCAAGTGCTGGAGGAACCAACTAGGAGCAGAACTCTTCTTGACCAGCTGTTCACCAACAGGGAAGAATTAATAGGGGAAGCAAACGTGGATGGGAACCTGGGATGTAGTGACCATGAGATGGTTGAGTTCAGGATCCTGACACAAAGGACAGCAGCAGAATACAGACCCTGGACTTAAGAAAAGCAGATTTTGACTCTCTCAAGGAACTGATGGGCAGAATTCCCTGGGAGAATAACATGAGGAGGAAAGGAGTCCAGGAGAGCTGGCTGTATTTTAAAGAATCTTTATTGAGGTTGCAGGAACAAACCATCCTGATGTGTAGAAAGAATAGTAAATATGGCAGGCGACCAGCTTGGCTTAACAGTGAAATCCTTGCTGATCTTAAACACAAAAAAGAAGCTTACAAGAAGTGGAAGTTGGACAAATGACCAGGAAGGAATATAAAAATATTGCTCAGGAATGCAGGAGTAAAATCAGGAAGGTCAAATCACACTTGGAGTTGCAGCTATCAAGGGATGTTAAGAGTAACAAGAAGGGTTTCTACAGGTATGTTAGCAACAAGAAGAAGGTCAGGGAAAGTGTGGGCCACTTACTCAATGTGGGAGGCAAACTAGTGACAGAGAATGTGGAAAAAGCTAATATACGCAATGCTTATTTTACCTCAGTCTTCACGAACAAGGTCAGCTCCCAGACTACTGCAGTGGGCAGCACAGTATGGGGAGGAGGTGACCAGCCCTCTGTGGAGAAAGAAGTGGTTCGGGACTATTTTGAAAAGCTGAAAGAGCACAAATCCATGGGGCCAGATGCACTGCATCTGAAGGTGCTAAAGGGGTTGGCGGATATGATTGCAGAGCCATTGGCCATTATCATTGAAAACTCATGGCGATCAAGGGAGGTCCTGGATGACTGGAAAAAGGCTAATGTAGTACCCATCTTTAAAAAAGAGAAGAAGAGGGATCCGGGGAACTAAAGGCCAGTCAGCCTCACCTCAGTCCCTGGAAAAATCCTGGAGCAAGTCCTCAAGGAATCAATTCTGAAGCACTTAGAGGAGAGGAAAGTGATCAGGAACAGTCAGCATGGATTCACCAAGGGCAAGTCATGCCTGACTAAACTAATTGTCTTCTGTGTTGATATAACTGGCTCTGTGCATGAGGGGAAAGCAGTGGACATGTTATTCCTTGACTTTAGCAGAGCTTTTGATACGGTCTCCCACAGTATTCTTGCCAGCAAGTTAAAGAAGTATGGGCTGGATGAATGGACTATAAAGTGGATAGAAAGCTGGCTGGATCATTGAGCTCAACGGGTACTGATCAAAGGCTCCATGTCAGTGGCAGCTGGTATCAAGCAGAGTGCCCCCAGGGTCGGTCCTGGGGCCAGTTTTGTTCAATATCTTCATTAATGATCTGGAGGATGGCGTGGACTGCACCCTTGGCGAGTTTTCAGATGACACTAAACTTGGAGGAGTGGTAGATATGCTGGATAGTAGGGATAGGATACTGGGGGACCTAGACAAATTAGGGGATTGGGCCAAAAGATACCTGATGAGGTTCAACAAGGACAAGTGCAGACTCCTGCACTTAGGACAGAAGAATCCCAGGCACAGCAGCAGTTCTGCAGAAAAGGACCTAGGGGTTATAGTGGATGAGAAGTTGGATATGAGTCAACAGTGTGCCCTTGTTGCCAAGGAGGCTAACAACATTTTGGGCTGTATAAGTAGGGACATTGCCAGCAGATTGAGGGACGTGATCATTCCCTTCTATTCGACATTGGTGAGGCCTCATCTGGAGAACTTTGTCCAGTTTTGGGCCCCACATTACAAGAAGGATGTGGAAAAATTGGAAAGAGTCCAGCGAAGGGCAACAAAAATGATTACAGGCCTGAAGCACATGACTTATGAGGAGAGGCTGAGAGAATTGGGATTATTTAGTCTGCAGAAGAGGAGAATGAGGGGGGATTTGATAGCTGCTTTCAACTACCTGAAAGGAGGTTCTACGGAGGATGGACCTAGACCAGGGGTAGGCAACCTATGGCATGCGTGCCAAACGTGGCACTCAAGCTGATTTTAGTGGCACTCACACTGCCCGTGTCCTGGCCACCGGTACAGGGGGCTCTACATTTTAATTTCATTTTAAATGAAGTTTCTTAAACATTTTCAAAACCTTATTTACTTTACATACAACAAGCGTTTAGTTATATAATATAGACTTATAGAGAGACACCTTCTAAAAATGTTAAAATGTATTACTGGCACGCGAAACCTTAAATCAGAGTGAATAAATGAAGACTCAGCACAGCACTTCTGAAAGGTTGCCAACCCATGAGCTAGACTGTTCTCAGTAGTGCCAGATGACAGAATAAGGAGCAATGGTCTCAAGTTGCAGTGGGGGAGGTCTAGGTTGGATATTAGGAAACACTATTTCACTAGGAGGGTGGTGAAGCACTGGAATGGGTTACCTAGGGAGCTGGTGAAATCCCCATTCATAGAGCTTTTTAAGACCCAGCTTGGCAAAGCCCTGGCTGGGATGTTTTAGTTCATGTTGATCCTGCCTTGGAGCAGGGGGTTGGACTAGATGACCTCCTGAGGTCTCTTCCAACCCTGATATTCTATGATTCTATGATCCCTAGCAGCACCCCAGAGCCTGCACCCCCAACTGCAGCCCTCAACCCCCCTGCACTCCAACCCCCTGCATCACCCCAGGGCCCTCTCCTACACCCCACAAACCCCTCATCTCTGGCCCCAACCCCATCCAGAGCCTGCACCCTCTCCAACACCTCAGAACTGTGAAAGTGAGTGAGGGAGCGGGGAGAGCAAGGGAGGGGGGATGGAGTGAGCAGGGGCGGGGCCTCAGAGAAGGGGTGGGGCAGGAGTGTTCGGTTTTGTGCTATTGGGACGGGGGTGGCCAACCTGTGGGTCTGGAACCACATGTGGCTCTTCAGAAGTTAATATGTGGCTCTATAGGCACCGACTCTGGGGCTGGATGAAGCTACAGGCGCCAACTTTTCAGTGTGCTGGGAACTGCTCACAGCTCAACCCCTGGCTCTGCCACAGGCCCTGCCGCCACTCCACCCCTTCCTGTCCCCTCCCCTGAGCCTGCCGTGCCCTCATTCCTCTCAGCCCCCCTCTGAGCCTCCTGCACACCATGAAACAGCTGATCCGGAGGCGTGGGGATGGAAGGTGAAGGAGGTGCTAATCAGTGGGGCTGCCGGTTGGCGGGAGGCGCTGGGAGCGGGGCGCTAATGGGGGGCTGCTGATGTATTACTGATGCTCTTTGGCAATGTACATTGGTAAATTCTGGCTCCTTCTCAGGCTCAGGTTGGCCACCCCATATTAGAAAGTTGACAAATATCGGGGGTAGCTGTGTTCGTCTGTATCCACAAAAACAACGAGGAGTCTGGTAGCACCTTAAACACTAAAAAAAATCTGTTAGTCTTTAAGGTGCCACCGGAGTCCTCCCTGAGCCCGCTCAAATAAATGGGTTAATCTGTAAGGTGCCACAAGGACACCTGTTCTTTTTATTAGAAAGTTGGGCACCATAGCAGTGCTGCAGTGCCTTGGGTGTAGTGTACAGCGCCGAGCCCCCTGGCCCCGAGCTTGGCGGCCCCCATACCGAGCCCCGCCCCAGCCAGGGAGTTGCCCTTCTCCCCCACAAAAGATGCGGGAACGGAGCGCGGACCCCATGATTGACATCCGGCGGTCCCGCCCGCCGCGCCTCGCTAGCTAATCGCCTGCGCCGCCTCAAGCGCGTCTTCTCTTCTATTGGCTGCTTCGAATGCGGCGACGGCCAATGCGCGCGCAGGAACGGCTGGCTGCGGGAAGGGCGGTGCAGACCCGGCCGCTGTGCTGGGCTCCGGCGGAGAACGAGCGGGCGTCATGGGGCGCGGAAGGGCCACGGCCGCCCAGGGTGAGTGCGGGGGGTGGGGAGAAGGGGGGGGCTCCGCTTTGGGGTGCGGGGGGCTCGAGCCCCTCCCTCCTCTGGGTCCTGCGCGGGTGGCCCCCGCCCCCTCCTCTGGGAGCGGGGCCAGGCTCTGTGCGGGGAGCGGGTCGGGGGGAAGCAGCGCTTCCCTTGGTGCGTATAGGACAGGGGGTCTCAGACTCAGCTGAGCTCCAGGGCCACACGAGGACTAGCACTGGCCCAAGGGCCCCATTTACTGACCCCCCCCCGGCCCTAGTCCACCCCTTCCATGAGGCCCCGCCCCTGCCCCACCTCTTCGCACCCTTTCTCTGTCTCCATTCCAACCCCTTCCCCAAAATCCCCACCCCAACTCTGCCCCCTCCCTGCCCCCAGAGGGTATGTGGTGTGTGGCAGGGGCTCAGGGCAGGGGGTTGGGGTGCAGCGGAGGACAGGGGCGCAGGGTGTGGCAGGGGACTCAGGGCAGGGAGTCGAGGCACAGGAGCGGTGCAAGGTGCAGCAGGAGGTCAGGGTGCATGAGGGGTTTCAGGGCAGGGGGTTGGGGTGCAGTGGGGGAAAGGCGGACAGCGTGTGCCAGGGGACTCAGAGCAGGGAGTCGGGGTGCAGGAGTGGTGCGGGGTGCAGGAGGGGTTTCAGGGCAGGGGGTTGGGGTGCGGGGTGCAGCAGGGAGATCAGGGCAAGGGGTTCGGCTGCAGGAGGTGCTTGGGGGGCGGGCTCCAGACTGTCGTGCACCGGGGACAGGGTAGTCTGCCTGACTGCCTTTCCCCTGCACCATGCCAGGAAGTGGCCAAAACCTGAGGGACGAGGGGCGCAGGGGGGTGTGTGGCTGTTGCTTCAGGCACCACCCCAGCAGCTCCCATTGGCCAGGAATGGAAACCTTGACCAATGGGAGCTGCTGGGGGCAGTGCCTGAAGCAACCACCGCACACGCCCCTTGTCCCCCAGGTTCCAGCTGCTTCCCTGGACAGGGCAGCCCTGCCCCCGGTGCACATCAGTCCAGACCTGCCCTAGGTGAACACTGGGGGGGCTGCGAGGAGCTCGCGGGCCGCAGAAAATAACCCCACAGGCAGTGTGTTTGAGACCCCTGGTATAAGAGATGCTGCAGCACACTACTGTACCCCTTTCTGAAGTTTGATTTGTCTTGTGTACCCCCAAATTTTACCTCACTTAAAAACTACTTGTTTACAAAATCACACAAAAAATATAAAGCAGTCACAGCCACGCTATTACTGAAAATTGCTGACTTTCTCATTTCTACCATATAATTATAAAATAAATCAATTGGAATATAAATAGTGTATAGGATATAGAGCAATGTGAATAAGTCATTGTCTATATGAAATTTTAGTTTGTACTAGGGATGTAGGAGGTTAACTGATAAGCTTGATGCTTATTGGAGATATCCTATCTCCTAGAACTGGAAGGGACCTTGAAAGGTCATCGAGTCCAGCCCCCTGCCTCTGATTTTTGCCCCAGATCCCTAGGTGGCCCCCTCAAGGATTGAGCTCACAACCCTGGGTTTAGCAGGCCAATGCTCAAACTACTGAGCTATCCCTCCCCCACAGGTTTATGTCAATGGTTAAACTCTGGTTGCTTGAGGCTGCTGGCCCCACATGCCCAGGGTCCCTCTGGGCTGCCAGCACTGCTGCTGTCTGGCATTCTGGTGCGCCTGGGAGGTCTCCAGGCTATGGGACCCTGGGCGTGGGGCCAGCAGCTGGGAAGTCTAGTTCCCTGGGTAAACTTAACCATGTAACTGAATTTTAATCGGTTACACAGTTACTGTTTTTACACATTACTTACATCCTTAGTTTGTACTGACTTTGCTAGTGTTTTTTATGTAGCCTGTTGTAAAACTAAGCTAATAGCCAGATGAGTTGATGTACTCCCTAGAAGACCTCATGTATCGCCATTGGGTACACATACCCCTGGTTGAGA
Organism: Chelonoidis abingdonii; assembly: GCF_003597395.2. Lineage (NCBI taxonomy): Eukaryota > Metazoa > Chordata > Testudines > Testudinidae > Chelonoidis > Chelonoidis abingdonii. Next base: position 150,623,779 of record NC_133770.1, read on the forward strand.
ACCACTGCTCTAGTCTAAAGGCCTCATTCTGTTTCTACCTTGAATTCCCTTTATGCCAAAGGCCTGAGCACTGAACTGTTGTTTGTTTGTTTTGTTTTTTGCAATAAAAGCATTTGTATGTGCTGGGCTGGACTGTAATACCTTCCCCTATATTCACAGTCAGGCACCCAAACTGCTGCACTAGGGCATTGTTTCCAGAATGGTCTTGCCTCTTTATTTTATGGGGCTCAAATTAAGGACCTCTCTATTTCCTTGTGTTTTGCCCCATCTGTCTGTTTGTATCACCTGTTGTCTCTAGTCTTATAGTAGGTTGTAAATTCTTTGGGTCAAGGATTATCTTTTTAGTTCTATTTGTACAGCACTTGACACAACAGGATACTGGGGGTTCCTAGGCACTATGGTAAAACAAATGGAAATAGCTATATACTTCAATGATAGACATCTTTGGGGTGGTCTACACTAGAAAATTAGATTGTCCCAGCTACATCGCTGAGGGGTGTTAAAAATCCACACCGTGAATGATGTAGTTAAGCTGAGCCAAGTTTCTGTGTAGTTAGTGGTAGATGGTGTAGGCCACCTCTTATAGAATTGGATTACCCACACCAATGGGGGAACCTCTCCCATTGATGTAGGTACTCTCTACACTGAAGCACTACAATGGTGCAGTTGCAGTGCTGTTTCTGTGCTGCTGTTGCATTTCAAGTGTAGACAAGGTGCCCTTACTTTCCATGTGCAAAGTTTCAGAGCATACTGGAGAGCCACACCTCTACATTTCATTTGGGGAGCATCCACACTAACTTTTACAAATGTATTAACTATCTTGAGTCAAGAGACAAAAAGTCTAGTGAAGACAGAACTTATGCATTACTAAAGCAGTGGTTCTCAACTAGTGTTCCCATTAGCAACATGGGAAGAGCGAGGTGGTTATGACTCTGACACATGTTCATAGCTCCCAGGCTGCAAGCCTTTGTTCTAGAATTCCATAGGCCTGATCCAGAGTAGGGGTATGTCTACACTACAGCAGCACAGCTGTAGCACAGACACTTACTACAGTGACGGAAGGGGGTTTTCTGTCACTGTAGTAAATCCACCCATCTGAGAGGCAATAGTAGGTTAAGTTGACCTAACGAGGTCGCACAGGGTGTGAAATTTTTCACAACCCTGAACAATTTAGCTAGGTCAACTTAGTTTTACGTATGGACTAGGCCTAGGATTTGGAAGGGGTTATCTGGGTTGCTTCTGTTGGTCAGGCTAGTAAGTGTGAGTGAGAGGAGGAGGAAGAGAACTTTTTTTCCCTAAATAAAGCATTGGCTATTTTGGTCATGAATGACACCGGTTGCTCATGGCTCTTTTTTGCTAGCCAGGAGGGGTGTGGGGCAAATTCACAGGTCTTGGATCTGGACACCCTGATGGAGTCTTGAATGTACTGAACTCGGGAATACAGGTGAGCTGTTTGTTAGCAAGTATAGGCAGGGTGGATCAAGAGAAGACTTCTCAAATATGTTTGATCTTTTCAGTGAGGTACGTTGGTAATTCTTTGCAGAGCTTGGTGCTGGGTTCTGTTGTGAAGTGGTTGCCACTCTGGATAGCTCCTTTGGGTGAGATTTGGCAGCTTGAGTGGAGGCTGATAGGAAGGTTCTCTTTGCCTGAAATGTAGCTTGTATAGGCTGGAGGAACGTCTTTGTTCCAAACTTCCTCAGCCTTTGTTTTCCTCCATCAATGCTCAAGTTTCTGACCATCTCTCTTCATTTGGTGCAAAGTGTCAGAACCAAGGAGATCTGTGTGGGTGATGAGAAGGGTGGGGCTGTTTGGGGACCAGTGTGTCAGTGGTTGAGGCTAGCATATAACATGGAAGCTAACACCTTCCAAATCCTAATCTAGACAAAACCATAGAGTTTGTCTTGACTAGGATTTAAACAGTTCTAAAAATCCAGTGCGTACAAGACAGTGTATTCTTTTAATGTGCTAGATGGTCAAGTTGAAACCTTGGGGTGAGCTGCATTGGATCAAGGTGTTAATCTGTGTAAGTAGTAGGGAAAAGGTTGAAATTATATCAGGGCTAGTGAAGTACTCAATAGTCCTCACTGAGGTTTGTCTAAAGAGTTTGCAATTAAGCGTTAGCCTACAAAGAAGAGAAAATTGTGCTCTTTTTGATTAGTTTATATAAGTAAAGGTTAAGAGTTATATATTTTTTTCTAGTTGTCTTTTTAATGTTAGACATATCAGGTCTTGTCTAGCCCATTTTTAGTAGAGGACTCTGGATGACTAGAGAGCTAGTGACTTATGATTTAAGAAGATGAAAATTAAATAACTGAGAGAGAAGAAATTTTAGGCAAGACTCTGGGTTTTTACATTACCTTGAGGTAACACCAAGCACCCCCATGTTCATCCTTGTAAAATAATTGTGCGGTCTCTAATGCAAAATTTGCATGTCGGGTGTCTTCGGAAGGCTCATGATGCACTGAGCATTGTTATAGTTGTCCGACCCGAATGCGGGTCCGGTGAATTTCTTTTAATCGAGTGAGGAAAAACCAAGACCAAGCAGACTGACAGTTCAAAACACCACTTGGCCGTTTATTAACAGGGAGAAAATTACAACTTGGGCTGGGCAGGAGCACTTCTATCAACTAACAGTACCGTTAGACACGATTTAAACCAAGCTATTTACATGCAATAACACATAACCAAATACTTCACAATTAATTGCTCTTGTAAAAGATAAACGAATACACCAAATTAAATGATCTGTGTGCACACTTAACCAAATATTATTATCAAAGGCACCAAATTAAATTTAATAGCAGTTCTAATAATAACTCAATCCTTGGATACCATATATACACAACTTTACAGCAGGCGGCAGCATATGCAGTTGTATACCAAATAAAAGGGGAAGGAGGAGAGGAAAAGGCTAGGCAAAGCACAGACAGTTAGCGAGTAAGTACCGTATTCCAGGCGCAGCTGACCAGCAGCACAGACACCAGAAGCATACCGAATCCGTGGAAAAGTACCGTAGAATAAATAAGCAACACGTGAAAAATACCGTTGAAAAAATAAGCAATCCGTGGAAAATACCGTTGCGAAAATAATAAACGACACGAGCCGGCTATATCCGGAGGAGACCCCTGGCTGAAGGGTTGATCAGGTCCTTCAGTCAGTTCGCGGATACCCCTACAGATCCTGGCGCGAGGCATGGTTTTATTCCAGGGACTGTTTTACACCTGGCACAATTTGATTGGTCCCTAGCTCCCCCACCCTCCAGGTTCCAAGCTGTTGCCCCCTACGTGGGCAGATTTTGCACACGGCACACTAGAAGCTACTAGAAGCTGCACTCAGCACACTAGCATAGTTTTGCACACAACCCTAATCCGACCCTTTGAACTGCATTACGATTGGTCAGATTGGGCCCCTTTGCACAAGGCACACTGGTGTTATGCACACAGCACTAACCTGACCCCTGGGTTGCTAGGCAGAAGAGCAGGAGACTGCACATGACCCTAGCCTAACCCCTAGGTGACCAGGCAAAAAGGTAGGAATCTGCACACGGCCCTCTAAGGTTGCACACCGCCCTACGGTGCTGCACACAGTACGAGTGTGACCTTTAGATGACCGGCAATTGGCCATACAGACACCATGTTAGGCCAGAGGCCTTTGGGCTCCGACAATAGTGATGTTACAGTAGTTGTTATAGTGATGTTATAGGTTATAATATCATGTATATAGTTATGACGCTGAAAATGTATCTTCATGGCTTAAAATAAGCCCGGACAAAGACTCTCCAAGAGCAGAGAGACAGTTCGCACCTCATCAGGGCATGTATGGGACAAACCCAGCCCAGCCACACAGGAACAAAGGACACTGGTGTAGGCAGCAACAAAAGGATTTGTTGGACTCTTCAGTGAGTCACCCACCCCCCCTTCCTTTGGTCAGTTTGGGGCTGTGATGAGGTAATTGTCACCTGACTCTGAAGGGATGGAGGCAAAGCCAAGAGGGGAGAAAGGACATGATAAAAGGGAGAGACATTTGCCATGTTCTCTCTCTTCCACCTACATCTACAGACAGCACACACAACAACTGAAGCGCTGATCAAAAAGGAGAGCCTGGCTGAAGGGCAACTAGCCAGGCTGCGGTGAGAAGCATCTAAGTTTATAAGGGTACCGGAAGTGTTAAGATCAGCTTAGAATGCATTTTTCTTTTATTTCATTTGACCAGATTTGACTTGTTATGCTTAGATTTTAAATGATTATAAGTCAGTCTTATATATCTGTTTGTTTGTTCTACCTGAAGCAGTGCGTTTGGTTTGCAGTGTGTCAGAGACTCCCTTTGAGGTAACATGCCTGGTACATTTCAATTTCTTTGTTAAACTGATGAACTCATATAAGCTTGCAGCGTCCAGCGGACATAACTTGTCATTGCAAGATATTGGCTACTGTCATTCGGTTGCACAATTCAGGCAGCAGCTTACATGCCAGAGGCTGTGCGTGAACAGCCTAGGAGTGGGGGTTCTCACAGCAGAGCAGGGTAAGACTAGCTCCCTGAATCAAGGATTGGAGTGACGTAGCAGATCACCGGTCTGGATAACACCAGAGGGAAACGTCACTCACTTTGGGGGCAGGGGGAAGCATCTTTATTAACTCCTTTTATTTAACATGTTTACTATGCTAGTGCCTGGGGCTAGCCTCGTTGTGCTAGGCAGTGTACAAACAGTCATAGATGGTTTCTGCCCCCAAAAGCTTACAATCTAAATAGATAGGACGGACACAAGATGGGGCAAAGGGTATAACACACAAGCAGAGTGAACTATGTGATTGCAGCAAACGTCATGTTAGGCTTTGTCTACACTAGCACTTTTGTTGGCAAAATTTTGTTGGTTGTGGTATGAAGAAAACACCCCCCTGGCTAACATAAGCTTCACTGACAAAAGCGTTGGGATGGACAGTGCAATGCTGACGGGAGAGTGTCTCCTGCTGACATAGCTACTGCCACTCATTGGGGGTGGTTTAATTAGAGCTGCTACACAGCAGACCTTTGCTTCTGTAAGGTCCATAGTGTAGCCATAGCCTCGATTCTCCTTTTTAGTTCAGCCTTTGAAAGATTCAGCACCGCAGCATCCTGCCCGGTACTCCCAAAATCACCCCAAACAAAACCAACCTTCATATGAAAGAAGAGACCTCACTTTGTTATGTCTTTATAGAACTCAAGTCTTACTTTCAGATGTTAGCTTTAATATTAACACCACAAATATGAACTAGTTTTATGGTACACTAATTTCAGTGACATATTTCTAGGAATAGTGTCGCCTAGTGCAGTCAGCAGAGAAAGGAGCCCAAGAGATTTGTTTTAGGGTAAAATAATTTAATTTAAATGTGAATTAAAACTTATCAGCCACTCTCAATAATATGTTAGAAATATTCAGTCCTATGATTTTTTTTAAAATGTATATTATACTTTACTGTGATCTCGTTGCAGAAGAGCGGCAGAAGAAGCTTCAGGAGTATTTAGCAATTAAAGGAAAGCTGAAGTGTCCAAATACAAAGTAAGTTTAAACAAATTTCTAATTGAATCCTGCCTTGCTTGCTAATACTTAACTTCAAAATTCTCTGTTAATGATTAGCTGAGAATTTCTGTTTCCCTGTGCTTAGCTGCCCCTATAATGACAAGAGGAACATATTTTAGTACCCTGGTTCTCAAGTTGTGGTCTCCACAGAGTTGCTATCTCAAAACAGAATCATCTCTTCTTAGTTATAGCCTCTTCAGGTATTTTTTTTTCCCTCTTTGTCCAATTAAAGGGATATAGTTGACTCAGATTACACTGGTCAGAATATGTTGACTATAGTTAGACCTAAGATTACTGTAACTGAAAAATTAATTACCCTGTGTATTTGACAAAAAAATCTTATGCATTGTCAGTTAGGCCCCAATCTTGGAGCAGGATTTCTGAGGACAGACTCTTATGCTCAAGGAAATCCTATTGGAGGACAGAGGCCTTGGTCAGGTTCCCTTGTTTCTGTGAGCGTCTCTCACAGAAAAACATTTCATTTTTAAAAAATGAGGTTGTAAAGCCACAAATTGGCAGATAGATTTGTGTGGATGGGAGCAGATGTGGAACCTGATATTGTTCTTAATTCACTTTTTTAATTGACTAGATTTCTAGTTGACTTTAAACTATATTCTGTGTAAGTGCTTTGTCTGTCTTTAATTGAAGTTTGTAAATTGCACAACGATTGCATTTTGTGGCTGATGCCAACATTAGAGAGGTAGTAAAAATATAGGGGAGCAGAATAGAGCAGGGGAATTTGCAGGTGATATGGGGAGATTTGGTGCTAATAAATTTGAAGTCATGCTCCCAAGGAGAGGAAGCAAATAGCTCAGACAGGATGAGGTGATAGAGGAGAGGCATTAGAGACTTTCTAATCTTGACTCTTTAATTCTGACCTAATATTCAGTTGACAAGCACTAGTACTATGGCAAAGGGGAGCCCTCTTTTAAAAAAAACAAAAAAAACTTCATATATGTTTGTGGGGTGATGAGGAATAAGGTCTAGGAGCCAGGGTTAGAAAACTGGCTCCCTGCCCTTCAAATAATGGCCAAATAGAATCCATATGTTGCCTGTGGTAGTGCAGGGCCTCAAGAGGGCTACATGGCTTGGCGGTTTCTAAAGATCAGAAATACAGCTTAGTAGAGAGGGGAGAAAATGCGTAATCTCTGTCACTTAGTCAGTGCACAGTTATGATCAGATATATATTCTCTATCTAGACCCTTGTATCTCACCGTCTAAGTAGTATCTGAGCACCTTACTAAGCAAAAATTAATCTCTATAGAAATTCCTGTTGTGCTGCTAATCTTTATGAATACTGCACTGCAGTTTGTTATGCTGTCTGGAGTGGCTCCCGACCCTGAATCCCTGCCTGGTGGTGTGGTCTATAATTAGATTTCACCAAGTCAGTAACAACTGTGAACTCCTGGATCACTATACGAGTCTTATTATGGAATCACAAACAGTCCCCTTAGGGCAGGAGTGGGGAACTTTTTTTCTATTGGGAGCCACTGACCCACAGAAAAATCAGTTGTGGGCCACACACAACCCCATTTTGGGGGGGGGGGGGGGACCTCAGGGCTTCCCCCTAGGCTCCAGGGTAGGGCCAGAAATCAGGAGTTCAGGGAACGGGCTGGGGTAGGGGATTGGGGAGGGGGCTTAGGGCTAGGGCAGGGGGTTCAGAGTGGGGGTGCCTTCTCTGGGAGTGGCTTGAGGTGTAGAAGGGGGTGAGGGGTGTGGATCCAGCTGGACACCGCTTACCTCAGGTGGCAGCGCAGTGGACTCCTCTCCCTGCCCTAGCCCCACGCCACTCCTGGAAGCAGCCATGATGTGGCCAGGCAGCTCTGTATGGTGCGGGTGGGGGTAGGCACACATGGACTTGGAGCTTCCCTGATCACTCCTGTGCCTAGAAGGGACTGCAGGGACAGTTGCCTGACAGGCCTGGCACCCTAGCTCCCTCCCGCAGTGGGGTGAGCCAGCACTCACAGTTCCAGCCCTGTGGGGGGGCACCGAGTCTCAGGGCTTCCAGCCAGCAGGATGGAGACTTGCTGTGGGCCAGATGAAATTAAGTAAGGGGCTGGATTCGCCCCGTGGGCTGGAGGTTCCCCACCCCGGCCTTGCAGTATGTCTGCATTGGCAAGTTTTTGCACCAAATGTTGTTCCACTTTTATTAAAGTGCTTTAATTAAAAGCACTGTTACGTGTCCACACTAGCTCCTTGTGTTGCTGGAACAGCTGTGGTAGCTATTCCACTATGCAACTGGCCGTAGGGTGCTTTGGGAAGGGTTTGCAATGCCTCATGGGGCAGGTACTTTTCAACTAAAGCCAGCTGCTTTTCAACTAAAGTGTGGTGGGGAGACTGTAGGGGGGGTGGGGAAGAGACACAGGCCACGTCTACACTACGGGATAATATCGAATTAGCTAAAATCGGTTTTATAAAACTGATATTATAAATTCGATTTCATGCGGCCACACTAGGCACAGTAATTCGGCGTTGTGCATCCATGCTCCGAGGCTAACGTGGATTTCTGAAGCGTTGCATTGTGGGTAGCACTTGCGTAGCTATCCCATAGTTCCCGCAGTCTCCCCCGCCCCTTGGAATTCAGGTTTGAATCTTAATTGTGGCGGGGGGTTCTGGGTAAATGTCGTCAGTCATTCCTTCCTCCGGGAAAACATCAGCTGACAATTCTTTCGCGCCGTTTTTCCCTGAATTGCCCTGGCAGACGCCATAGCACGGCAACCATGGAGCCCGTTCAGCTTTTTTTTTTTCCTGCACCGTATGTGTACTGGATGCCGCGGACAGAGAGGCGATACTCCAGCGCTACACAGCAGCATTCACTTGCTTTTGCAATGAATAGCAGAGACGGTTACCAGTCGTTCTGTACCGTCTACTGCTGGAGTAAACTGGCAATGAGATGACGTTATCTCTCCCTCTCCTGTACTGTCTGCTGCTATCATGAGTGCCCCTGGCTCAAAATTTTTGAAAGCAAAATTGGATTGACTCACTTGGACTGAGTCAATCCCTCCCTTATGGTTTCTAAAAAGAGTCCGTCCTGCCTAGAATAAGAGGCAAGTGTATTAGAGAACCAGTGTATCAGAGAGCACAGCTGCTCCGTGTCAGTATTCAACAGGGGTGCCCCTGCAACAACCGCACCCGTTGCTTCTCTCCTCCCAACCTTCCTGGGCTACCGTGGCAGTGTCCCCCCACCTTGTGTCATGAAGTTAAAAGAATGCAGGAAAAAAGAACAGAGACTTGGAGGGCAGCCTCCCGGGGCCTATGACAGTCCAGGCAGTACGGAATCTTTTCTTTACACTGGAAAAGGGGGGGGGGTAAGCCCCCACTTGCTATGATGAAGATGCTTATTAGCCGTTCTGTCCTATCTACTGGGAGTACCAGAATCATCCCTCATATATTGAGCAATTATCAGGCATGGGTTCCTCGAGATGGTGGCAGTCCTACAGCACCGTCTACCACCGGGGAGGGGGGAGGAGAGGAGCGATACTGCCCTTCGCTGCTGAGCATCGCGTCTACCAGCAGCATTCAGTACACATAGGGTGACATTGAAAGTAGTCAAGGAATGATTTCTTTCCCTTTTCTTCATGTGGGGGGGGGGGGAACTGAGAAGCTGTTCCTGAACCACGCGACATATGTTTGAACCTACAGACATTGGGAGTCAGCCAGAATTGCAAATACTTTTCAGAGACTACGGGGACTGGGGATAGCTGGAGTCCTCAGTACCCCTCCTCCCTCCATGAGCGTCCATTGAGTCTCTGGCTCCCGTTACGCTTGTCACGCAGCGCTGTGTATCCTGGAGTTTTTTTTCAAACGCTTTGGCATTTCATGTTCTGTAACGGAGCTCTGATACAACAGATTTGTCTCCCCATACAGCAATCAGCTCTAGTATCTCCCGTACGGTCCATGCATGCTGAGCTCTTTTTGGATTTGAGACTGCATCGCCACCCGTGCTGATCAGAGCTCCACGCTGGGCAAGCAGGAAAGGTAATTCAAAGTTCGCAGGGCTTTCTGTTACCTGCCCGCTGCATCGAGTTCAGATTGCTGACCAGAGCGTCATGGTGCACTGTGGGATCCGCCGGAGGCCAATAATGTCGATTTCCGTCCACACTAACCGTACTCCGAATTGTTAATATCGATATTTAGCGCTACTCCTCTCGTCGGGGTGGAGTACAGAAATCGATTTAAAGAGCCCTTTATATCGATATAAAGGGCGTTGTAGTGTGGACGGGTACAGCGTTAAATCGATTTAACGCTCTTTAAATCGATTTAAACGCGTAGTGTAGACCAGGCCACAGTGTGTGTTAGGGGAGAGTGTCGGCATGCTGTCTCAAATTCAAACAACTGCTGGAAGTAACCAGTCCCTGCCTCCCTCCATGGCTCTGCACAGCACAGCACAGTCTCTCTCACTGTCACAGACACGTGCCTGCCTGCCTGCCTCTTTTCCTATTGTGGGAGATAGCAGGAGCATTCCTCATTAATGATTTACTTTGTCTCAGAGCAGCACAGCAGCCCAGGCTGTCAGAACATCAGAAAGGAGCTTTGAAAGGGGAAGGATGCATGCCTGCAGGGCTGCTGAGTTCAAAACAATGAGCAGAGTGGTCACTGCAGGCATTGTGGAACACTTCCGGAGGCCAATTGCAGTGATAAAAGCAATCAAGGCGTTCATACTGGCACTACTGCATTAAAGCCTCAGCTCAAAAAGCCTTATGACTATTGTCAGTGGTGGTTTTATTACAGAGCTGCAACTAAGAAGTTTTGGCGCAAAAAGTGACTTGTCAGTGTGGATGCCACTGTTGTTTCAGCACAAAAAGCTGACTTTTAGCGCAAAAACTTGCAAGTGTAGACCAGGCCTTAGACTCTCCAGGTTATCTTGCCACCCAGACAAAATGGTTTTTGTGATAAAATGGTTATTTACACCAAAAATCACATCACATTTTGGTTGCTTCCAGTCCCAAGAGACTAGTCACTTACCCTAAATCAGCTGGTACTCTATATCATACACCCAAGACAACGCTGGTAGTCAATTCTATAGTAAACTAAGTTTTATTAGCTAAGAAAAGGAAATAAGAGTTATTCAGAGATTAAAGCAGGTAAAATATATCGACAGATAAGTCACAGTTTGTAATTCCAAATGGAAGCAGTGATGTGATAAACTGCCAGTTTCCCAAAAGTCTTTTCAGGGTAATCAGATTGTCTCTGGGGATTTCTGCTTTGCATCTGGTACACTTCCCTGTAATAGTTCAAACAATCCAGAAATGAAGGATCTTTCCTTGAATCCATACTTACAGCTTCTTCTAACAGAAAACAAGCTGACAGTGTCAGTACCCACATGGGCTTTTCCTTTGACAGAGAGCGAGGAATGCATTTTAGGTCTTTGACCTCAGTCATCTCACACAATGACCACTTGCTTTGAAATTAGTACTTTTTTGTTAAAGTTCTTCATTTGCATTTCACAAGTTGTCCTTGTCCTTCGATGGGTTATTTTGTTACAGGGATATACACAATGTAAATGTTTGCTACTATATTAGAACAGGATACAGATAAGTGAAAACAACGTCCCATTAGTTCTCATGAAGTTTAAACACCAAATACACTTTCATACTGTGATGGGTTCCCTGGGGTGCAACCTGGAACTGGGGTACCGCTGAGCCCTCTGGATTACTAACCTGGGCTTCCTCTCACACTGTGATGCTGTCACAAATGGCAAACCTCCGCACTTAACACATCAAGTGGCTGGTGCTCAGTGGTCTCCCTTTCAAAATCTTCAGCAAGATGGCTGTTCTTTAACAGAGAATATGTACTGTGGTTTAAGCCGGTGGAGCTGAGGACCAAGTGGAGCCACAAAGGACACATCAGAGCTGCTAGGGAGTCATGATCACATAAAGTGTTATTTTGATGGGCAGCTGAAATCCCAGGACATGGTGATGCTGAATCTGTACAAGCCTGTCTTCCCTAAATGGACTTATGACCCACATGTGCCAGAGCCGGTACCGTGGGTGAGAAACGAACAGCAGGAGGGGGGATGGAATAACCCTCCAGGCTTAGATGGCTGCTGTGGTTCGCACTTCCTGCACCCCACATGGGTGCTTGGCTGTTCCACGCCTTGTGAGAAGTAGGGAAAACTGCACTGGATTTGCTGTGCCTTTCCTGGGGTTTGTGTCCAGCATTCACGCTGGCTGCTGCAGCATTAGATTTGGCTCACAACTGCCTATGCCCTAGCTTCCAATGTCAGTTTATTTCAATGGTAAATATCTTCACTTCAGTTTAAAAAAAAAAAAAATCCATAGGCAGGGACACACCCAGCTGTGATACATGAATGCTTTTGCTAACTGCTCATGAACCAACAATAAAGAGGCTCCAGCCAATTCCCCACAGCTCCCCAATCTAGGACCCCAGAACTGTACCATCTTGCCCTGGTCAGAAGCCTGACCAGTGTACGTTTATAACCCTGTTCACCCATTCCCTCAGTGTGGACAGGACATGTACCAGCTCTTGTTCCTGAACAGATTTCCCAAGCACTTTGTGCTAAAATACACAGTTTTAAGTAAAATATAAAACAGATTCATTAACTACAGAAATATTTAAGTCAAGCATTATCTCACCCTGATGGTATAGTTCCTTCATACAAAGGGGGTGGGATTCCTCTTTTCAGCCTCGAGCTGCCTCCCCAGTTCCGTCTTTGTTCTACATATGTGTTTCCGGGTGTTGAGTTGTGAGGGGAGTGAGGACAAGCAATGATGTCACTTGCCCCTTTTATAGCTTCTTCCAGCTTGCTGGAAAGATCCTTTGCTATGATGTGAGGGAAGCAGTCTCCATAGGTGCTATCTCTGAGTAGTCTCCATTGTATATGGTTCCTGGGACAGTCCTCGTGAGTATGTATTCCCTTTAATGGGGCATTAGCACACTTGGCTCCTCCACTGTTGTACCTGAAAGGCTGGATGTGGGTGTTTCGAACTTCACAACAGTTTTCAGTAACGCGCACATAGCAAAACTCCATAACTTCAGGAACAACTTCAGGTAACACGCGTAATTCCAAGTGATATTAATGTTCAACAGATTAAGACTTTTAAAATGATTTCTTACAAGGACTGTTTTGTACAAAACATTTCATAATCATATCATCATGGTAAATATGGAGGTGTTAGGGTGTTGCTTTAGGGTACAGAGTGTCACACATACATTTAACAATCACTTAGATCTATACCAGGCCTGCACAACTCGTAAAGCGGCGAGGGCCATATTGCTCCAAAGAAAATAGCTGAGGGCCAACCCCCCCCCCCCCCCCAAGTATAAAGCGTTACCACCAGTACCTGCCCACTCACCCTCTCAGTTCGTCATCCCCTCATGAAATAAGGGGAAGGGAAAAGGGACAGTTTGAAGGGATTTTCTGGGGCTATGAACTAAGCTAGGGAGGGGAAAGGGGGGCAGTGTGAACAGTCACATCCAATCTCTTCAACACACAAACATGGGCCGCAGGGAGCCTAAGCGGGGCAGGGTGCAGTGTGATAGGTACTGGGAAGGGTTAAGGTCCCTGGACCAGGGAAGGGGGTAGTGGGCAGGGCAGGGCAGGTGCAACACACACACATGCCGGGCTGCCCAGAGGGAGGGCAAGTGGGGCAATTTGCCCCAGGCCCCACAGGGCCCCCTTGAGAACATCGGAGGCTCCACCCTACCTCTGCCTTTGCCTTCCCTCATCCCCCGGCGCCTCAGCGCACCACCTCCAGGAGCAGCCCTGGACAATGCTGCAGTAGCATCGCTCCAGCAGGGCCTGAGCTCCTCCCGCTCAAGAGCCGCGTGGTAAGGGGGCAGGGCTGCGAGCTGCAGCCAAGTGGCGGGAGCTCACGTCCCGCTGGAGCCAGGCCACTGCAGCACTGTCCAGGGCTGCTCCTGGACGTGGTGCGCTGAGGCTCCGGAAGAGGGGGGAGGCAGGGGCAAGCAGCATGGTAAGCCTCTCTGAGCTGGGCATCCTCCCCAGCCCTGACCCCCAGCTCCAAGCCCAGCCCCTCTGAGCCGGCCACTCCCCTTTCCCCATCCCTCCGCAGCCCTGACCTCTAGCTCCAAGCCCAGCCCCTCCAAGCCGAGCACCCCCTGACCTCATCCCCCCCAGCTCCGAGCCCAGCCCCTCTGAGCCGGACACCCCCCTGACCCCAGCCCCCATGAGCTGCAGCTCGAGCCTAGGCCGGGTGCCCCTCCCCTCGCTTGCACTTACTGGCTCTGCCTCGTGCCTAGCGCTTCCTGCCTCAGCAGCCCTGGAAGTGACATACCCGCTGTACGCCAGCCAGGGGGAGCAGGAGACGTGCCACGCTTCTGACCATTTGGGCGGTCAGAGCGCAGTGCGCGCGTGCACAGAGTTGTGAGGCCGGCCAGTTCACCCCCTGCTCACAGCCCCGTGCTCCGACTGCCTGGACGGTCAGAAGAGCGGGGCTGTGTGCTCTCTCTTTTTTCCTCCCCGCTCCCCCCTGGGCAGGGTGCGAACTCAGCAGCCACACTTCTGATCATCAGGGTGGTTGGAGCGTGGCGCATGGGGCTGTCAGGCCCCCCCACCCCCACGCCAGGGGGTGAACCTGGCAGCCCCCGCCCCCCTCGCTGCTTGCCCGTGGGCCGCATGTTGTGCAGGCCTGATAATACACAAGTGAATTGACCTGGGCTCTGGCATAAGTTGACACTTGGTCTGCCAGTGTCACACAGTTAACTAACTGGTTTCTACTATTAAAAAGCTTCTCAAAAACTACTAACACTAAAACTGCTTTTGAATTGTTGTCTAATGTTTAATCCTTCATTCAACATCCTGTTTGGTACATTGATATTTTGTTTGATTTCTATAGACCCTATTTAAAGGACCGGACCAATCAGCCAAATCCACAGTTACCACGACTTTCTAAATCAGGGCCTGTAAGTAGAAAAGACCTTTCTCTTATGGTGATCTAGTTTTGTACTCTATGCTGGAATCAGCCCAGGCATGGTTAGGGGCTCTTCAGAAACCCATAATAAGAGCCACACCATCAGGGGCTCATTCACCTGCATGTCTACCAATGTGATATATGCCAGCAATGCCCCTCTGCCATGGACGTTGGCCAGACCGGATAGTCTCTGTGCAAAAGAATAAATGGACACAAATCAAACATCGAGAATTATAACATTCAAAAATCAGTAGGAGAGCACTTCAGTCTCCCTGGACTCTCAATACCAGACTTAAAAGTGGCAATTCTTCAACAAAAAACCTTCAAAAACAGATTTCAACGAGAAACTGCAGAACTGGAATTAATTTGCAAACTGGAAACCATCAAATTAGGCCTAAATAATGACTGGGAGGGGCTGGGTCACTACAAAACGTACTTTTCCCTCTGTTGTTACTCACACCTTCTTGTCAATTGTTGGGAAGGGGCAACATCCATCTTGATTGAATTGGCCTCGTTAGCACTGACCCTCCCCCACCCCTTGGTAAGGCAACTCCCATCTTTTCATGTGCTGTAATATATATACTGTATATACTACTTGTATTTTTCACTCCATGCATCTGATGAAGTGGGTTTTAGCGCATGAAAGCTTATGCCCAAATAAATGTGTTAGTCTCTAAGGTGGCACAAGGACTCTCGGTTGTTTTGGCTGATACAGACTAACGCAGCTACCACTCTGAAACCTGCCACAATAAAATGGGTTCCTTGCCCTAAAGAGATTGGTGTCAATGGAGTGCTAGTCAGCTTGGCATAAGAGGCAATTAAATACAAATCTTTTCTTACTAAATATATTAAAAATGCTGACGACCTCTAGTCACTAAGCATTAAATTCAGACTTTGAAACGTGCCAATATGCTTGATGTTTCAGCCACTACTAAAATAGAGTTATCTCTGGGGTGAAACTATTTTTAAATGTTTTTTGTTCTCCTTTGAGTGATTGTCGACATGTATATTCCACTGTTGGTATGTGCATGCCTAGTGCACTTGAGATGGAGACTTTTGGTCAGCAGTACCCACTGGAATGGTCCATATATGTATTGGGATAATACTCGTACAACGCATAAATCCCCAAGCTTTAAGACCTACCCTGTTTGCAAGGCTGTTGTGCCTCTTAATGATGTTGCCACATTCAGTGCCTCATTTGCTTAGAAGATGGGCACATCACAGACTTCTCTAAGTGTACTCAGAAGTTGAGTCTCATTTCAGGATGCACCTTATAGAGAGGTCCATGCATGTGGCCTCTGATATTGAAAACTTTAGGACAGCTGTGTCCATTACTCTTTCATGTAGACAGCTATGACAGGGCCTCTGTGATTGAGAATGGGTGTGGAAAGAGGGCCCTAGTGATTGCGAACAAGAGAACTATCTCTCAAATGTATATGAAGTGTGAACTCCTGGTCTAATTTAGAATCTGGTGGTGGATTCTGTTCATTTCTCTTATTTTTAAGGCTGATGTTTATCTTCTCTCTCCTCAGGTTGTCCAGCCCCAGAAGGATGTTCTCTCAAAAGTGTCCAAATGCATACTGAAGGATCATGCACCTCCTGTCAAAAACACAAGAAGTGCACGTCGTGCTCTTCAGCACAGGTCCTCAAATGCTCCTGGGTCCCAGAGGCCAAAGAGTATACCTCCCAACCTTCTGGGAAAGAGTACAGGGCCACCTGCCAACCTTCTACCAAACAAAAGCCATTGCATGCAACTGAACAGAATGGCATCATTGTCTACCTGTCATCAGTTAAATCAAATACAAGAGACTGTGAAATCTGAAAATCCAGGCTCAGTCACCGGTCAAAGGGCTGTAACGTTGACCCAGACTGGAAATGATCCCCAGCGTGGGGAGCACCACTCAGTAACTGAGAATTTGCAAGAAATGGCAGACTGTGATAAAGTAAATCTTCCTAGTAAAACCATTCTAGAATCTTCTGAGAACAGGACAGAGTCTGGACTGGACATCAAAGTACAATCTAGGACTGGTTTAAACAAGCCAGAGAGCAAAAGAGGTTTGGTTCACAGGCATACCTTGGGCACAGCTCCAAGGAACAATATGAGTCTGAAAGACAGAGTTACTGCCTGTCAGACCAGTAAGGAACTAATTTGCAATAAACTAGCAAAATCTCTACCTGGCAGTAAAGTCGTGTGTCCTCAAAGACCCAGCAGCAAAGCCCAGGGGTCAGTGCCTCCTTCCCAGATATTTGCTGTTTCTAGTACTCGGCTATCCAAGAAATCAGGTGCAGAAAAACAGTGTCTACATCCCAGTGTTGTGAGGCAAAACACAGTGAAATTACAGGCAGTTGGAATGCTCGGTCTTGCAAGACAGCCCACACAAAAGCAATATGTGAACCACTCAAGAACATGTAAAACTCCTGGTGCTCTGGAAGTTGGAAGGTCCAAACAACAGGCTAGAGCTGGACAAGATCTGAAACTGACAAGGTCTCCCATAAATTCTCATGTCTCCAAAAGGCCCTCTGTGATGGAACCGAAAGTAAAATCAAAACCCATGTCAGAGAGACCCAACTCAAAAACAAGTGGCACAACCAACTGGCAAATGAATGCAACAAAAAGGAAGCAGTGCATTAAAGACTTGAAGAAAGCTTCTCAGACTTGCGATACAAAATCCAAAAGCACTCTCCCCAGAAACGGTACTGCAAGCACATGCAAGTCCAGAGACCAAGCCAGTGTTGGCATGCTTAGGAATGTGAGAGAAACACCCAAGCGAGAGCTGTTAAGGGTAAAAGAGGTTCTGCGTAATCAGGATTCCAAGACCCCAGCTGCTGAGAATCGCAAGTAAGTAACTTCCTTTCTGGTTCTCTCCTCTTTTCCCTCCTGCCTGTAACCCTGAACATGGCAGCTAACCTGTTTCCTCACCCCTTCACCAAGACAAGTTGTCCTCATGGAGAGACAGGAGGTAACACCTCTTCAGAGTCAACCCACAGGAGATGAGCTTCTGCCTCATGGTGGCAAGGGCTCTGCTTTACCTTTCTGCTGCCTTCCTCTCCATGAGGGGGGTCAAATGCCCTGGCTGGGCATCTACCTCCTCCCCTACCTCACTGGTGCAGTAGCTGTGTCTAATTCAGCTACTGATACCCTTGAAAGAAGTATCTCTTCAACGAAAAGCTTGCTTATTGCTAAATTAGATACATCCATCCTGAGGCAGAGTGAGATGCTCAAGGTTCACTTGTTCACCAGGATCCCAGTGTTCTTCCACCTCACAGATGGATACTTTCCACCAGATTGCATCCAAAATTTGGATATGTATTAAACTGCAGTATTCTGTCAGTACCCTTCTAAACAACGCTGTGAATAGGAGATACGGGCTCAGTATTTCCCAGGCAACAAGCAGTATCTAAAACATGCAGGAAATGCAGCTCTTTGAATTGTATTCAGTGTATTGTTTGATGTGATCTGCTGAAAGCAGGCTAGGGTAAATCCTATTGCCTGGGATATGGACAGATCTGGTCTAGGGAAGTGAAATGTTTATGACCTAGTGCCAAGTAGACATACTGCTAAGCTGCACCAAGATATCTGTAACATTTCAATCGGTGTTCTGTTCCTTCAAAAATAGTTCACCAGATCTATTCAGGATTATGTCAGCCTGAAAGGAGAGGGAATATCTTCTTAAATTGACCTGGAAGTTCTGTTTGTTATAGTCTGTCCTTTTTAGTGGTTTGGGGCTACTGAGGTGTTCTCCATTCTGACTGGTATTAATGTCCAAAGACTGAAAAAACACATGGATGAGAAATAGATGAGATTTCTAAGGCATGAGTCTGCCTCACCATCCAGGTTACAATCAAGCTCTGGCCTGTTTCTGACCAGAACATTTGAAAGGTAAAGGACCTTACTTTTTACCTCTTTCATGCAGACTACGCAAACAGGCTGCTTCAAAAAGCAATCATTTTGGGTGGTGGGCCCATTCTTTTACTAAAATCACTGCTCCTTACCTCCAGAAAAACCTTACAACTTTGCTACATATTGAATTACTCTCTCTCATGCTCATTTCAAGCTGCTGTCGGGGCTCATTGGAAAGCACAGAATCTAAACCTTCTAAGGTATTTGAAAGTACCTGAAAGATCTTATGAATTAACACATTTGGTCCTGAATATAATAATTTTAAACTGGATGGGTTTGCTTAGAGCTGCCCATTAATAGGGCCTAAATCTGACAGGTCGTCATATCTTCTAGTCTGAGCTTCAAAATACCTGATCAAGAATGGAGAGGGGGTCCTCCTGAAATTCAAGAGTAAGGAGAAGGGGAAGGAAGGCACTCTGAGCTCCTTTCTCCTCCCATCAGAGTGTTGTCTCTGGAACTCACTGGGCAGCTTCTTTCATATCAACCTGGCAAGTAGGCCCCTGCTAAACTTGGAGCTCTTCCTACTCTTTCTGCAATTCCCTTTCTCCTGTGCATATGTTACCCCTCCCCTCTACCTACCCCCAGCAAAAACAGTAAAGTGAAACTTGCTGGAATAGGGTCATTTTCACTTTGCGGTGGGTCTGAGAGTGCAATGAGATTGTGCTAATGATACACTTTCGAAAGAAGGGGATTGTAAGTTCAGATGCACCAAGACGGGTTCTCTGAAATTTCCCATAGGATAGGACAAGTGTTGAAGCGTATGGCTTTGGTTTAATGCTGAATCAGCAGAAGGCTGTATTCAAAATGTAGTAACTTGTTTATAAATCAGTCAAGCACTGACTGGAAACGCCAGTGACCTCACCATATCACTGAGTAGGAAAGAAGAGGTGCAACTGACTCTTTAATTTTAAAAAGAGGGTTCTTTCCTAGCCTTCAATAGATCTTGGAATGTTTGTCATATCTATTAGCTCTTTATGAGCAACACAGTGGACTCAACATTTGACTAAAACAAAAATCAGAGCTGTAGCCCAGGGGATAGATGAGAACTGGTAATCTGATGTTGATGGCCTAACGATCTCTTTGCCCTTTGATAGGAAGCAACTGGAGCAGTGGTTGGCATCCAAAGGGAAATCGTATAAACGTCCACCCATGACACTGCCTGCTAAAAAGCCAACCAAGAAGATGGTGAACCTGTCCTTCTGGAATGGCATGGAGGAGGAGGAGAAGAGAAAGCAGCTCTGCGTGATGGACAAGATCAATGGCATGTTGGCAGAGTGTCTGGAACTTGCTGAGAAAGTGAGGACCGAGCAAGAGTGGCTTTAACAACCTGCTTCTCTTAATGTGTTTTGGGAGACTGTTAGGCAGAGGTAGCTTGAGGCAACCCTAACTTGTAATACAGGGGCATGGTTTGTGAAGACTGCCTGCCCCAGCACACAGCATTCTTTGTGCTCAGTGGCCTTACTGCTTGGATCTGGCCTGCCAGGTGCTGCCACTGGATAACAGAATGGATCACTTGATAGTTACCCTGTTCTATTCATTCCCTGTGAAACATCTGGCATTGACCACTGTCGAAAGACAGGATACTGGGGTAGATGGACCATCAGTCTGGCCATTCTTATAGTTCTTATCAAACAGCTCCATTCTGCAGTGCCTCTGTAGTCAAGATGAGGACCATTGCAATTTGCTCTTTGACGCCTAAATTAGGTGTAGCCATCTGGGTAGGAGCAAACCGCCAGTACAGATCTAAGGCAAAATTGCAGTATCCATGATCTTGGAGACAGTATTAATGTCCATACTGAGCCAGTTTCTTTCCTACCGATGAAATATTAATGTCATACTTAAGGTTGGATGAAAATCTGTTGCTCATCTTTCCTTGAAGGATTCCATAGCCCACTGCAGTAAGAGATATAATTGGGATACTGTGTAGATTTAAGTTACGCAGCAGAGCAGCACTAAAATCTGTGCTAAAATGGGAATTTTACGTCATTAATAGATGACAAAATAATTGATACGAGTGTTACCCATGATTTCAAATATCTTGTCACAAATTTTTTCTTGCTGCTCGCAGCGCATTTGGCCCCAGAAACTTCCAAGTCCAGCATCATACCTTAACTTGTGTCTAAAGTTGTACATTCTTGAAGAACCTTACTGTCGTTGAATTTCATTGCTGGAAATGCCAATGACTTTACATGATCTGTATAGGTATTTATATAGTCCCCATTACCACAGTATCAGCTCAAAAACTAAATGTATCATCGCAACACCCCTGTGATACATCTGTGACACTTTGGGGTTCAACCCAGACCAGCAAGGGATTGTGTCACTGCCTGCCCCGCATCCCTAGGTGCCTTAAATGTTATGCTGCTGTGGCTCACAGCTCCGACACCAACAGGCCACACATAATCGTGCAGGTCACATCTTGCCTTCCACTGTCCAGTGATCAACATTCTTCCAGTCCTGAATTTCCCCAGAGCTGTCACCCTGCAGTGTCCAGCCCTCTCCTGGAGCACTTGCAGAGGTTAAGTTTGTTACTCCTTTTAAAGAGACAATACACTACAACTCATTAATTTAACTGGGATTTGACAGACATTTCAATCACAGCACTGAGCTGGTTTATAGTAAAAGTAAAACAAGTTCCTTTAACAAAAGGACATAGGATTAAGTGATAGCAGGTATAAGGAATAAAGATAGAAAGGATTACAAACAAATGTAAAAATATGCTTTCTAATGACATTAGACCTAATTTTACAAGTTACAGTCTTTGGTGAGGACTACCTTGAACGATCTTTCTTTTCCAGCAATGGTTGACTAGCTCTTATTCAAAATCCCCACAGAGTCCAAAGTGCTTGTTTTCCTTGCCTCCTCAGGTGAAGGATAACTTGGGGATTCTCTGCCCTTTTCGCTATAGTCCAGTAAACCTTTGAAAAGTCTCTCTCTCAAACTTCAAGAGGCAGGAACGTTTCCTGGGAGCTCAGTCTCCATCCCCCGGTGAGATTAAGTGATCACTTTTTCCTCCACTTGCTCTGCCAATGGCTTTGAGTGCCTGGCATGCAGATATGCTTATCTTTGTCTTTTGTCACACCTTGCTTAATTCATATAGCAGACACATTCAAGCAGGTGGAACTGCATCCTTTGTCTGGAAAATATCTGTTTATCAACTCCCCCATACCTGTCTGCTTTAAATGCATTTTAATCATAATTCCAGCACGTCTGTATAATCCTTTGTGGGTTGATCATACATACAGCATTCAAGAATATTAATGATTAGTAAGTTGTTAGTTTTTCAATGACATATTACATGACACTTTTGGGGTATATGTCCTGACTACAGTGTAGTAGGTGTAGGGAGTATGTCAGGCCTAATGAGTTGTTGACACACAGCTGTGAACCACCAATAGGCCTCTGTCACCACATTAGCCTCATTTTGCTGATGAGAAACTGAGGCACAGAGAAAGTGATTGATTTGCCAAAAGTCACCACAGTAAATATATATCAGAACTGGGTATTTAACTGAGTTCCAGTCAGGTGCCTCAAATATAAGACCATCCTTCCTCTCCTTGAGGGATGTTAACCATTAACCATGTCAGTGGTTTTCCTCCATTCTAACCTGCACCTCTCTTCGTGATATGGCTGTTTTTGCAGGGTTTTCCTTCAGAGGAGCTCTTTACCACACTGTCCAGTATCCCAGAGGCAGAGAAGTTTGCCAAGTTCTGGATCTGCAAGGCAAAGCTGCTGGCTCGTAATGGCACCATTGACATGACTGGGTTGTATGAAGCAGCGGTCTGTGCTGGTGCTGCGGTGAGTGATTGCTCCACAAACTTCTCATCGGAACTTCCTCTGAATTCGCAAATGTCCCAGCTAGTTCTGGTGGCTTCGACATCAGCAAACCTCATTCAGATATTTCCTGTCCCAGGAGGCTGGGGAAAACAGCGATGGTTACCCATCCTCTCCAAATAAGCTAAACAAATTTTCTGGAGCTCAATAGCCAGATTTGGCTAGAGGGTGTGTGTTTGTGGCTAAACATATTAGTCGAATGTCTCTTTAAATCTGCTTATATGGGGGTGAATAGACATACTGAAATGGCTACAGTCTAACCCTAATTTTAGGTGAGGATGGTTGGCCAACTGTATAATCGTGTTCCTTTCTCCAAACACACAGGAGTTACTGAGACACCTGCTCCCCATTACAGTGTAGGAAGGAGGGCAATGTTAAGTTTTCCTTTCAACCAGAGTTTGGAAGTTGCTGTGGCTTGAAGGCAGCATAGTTTGGTGGGAGGGGCTGTGGGAGGAGTTATGGGCAGACTCTGCACAGCTGTCAATTTGCAGCCATAATATGTAGGTCTCTTATGCACTTGTCATATTCAATTTATTCATAAATGATCTGGAGAAAGGGGTAAACAGTGAGGTGGCAAAGTTTGCAGATGATACTAAACTGGTCAAGATAGTTAAGACCAAAGCAGATTGTGAAGAACTTCAAAAAAATCTCAGAAAACTAAGTGATTGGGCAACAAAATGGCAAATGAAATTTAATGTGGATAAATGTAAAGTAATGCATATGGGAAAAAATAACCCCAACTATACATACAATATGATGGGGGCTAATTTAGCTACAACGAGTCAGGAAAAAGATCTTGGCGTCATAGTGAATAGTTCTCTGAAGATGTCCACGCAGTGTGCAGAGGCGGTCAAAAAAGCAAACAAGATGTTAGAGAATAAGACTAAGAATATATTATTATATAAATCCATGGAACGCCAACATCTCGAATACTGTGTACAGATGTGGTCTCCTCACCTCAAAAAAGATATTCTAGCACTAGAAAAGGTTCAGAAAAGGGCAGCTAAAATGATTAGGGGTTTGGAGAGGGTCCCATATGAGGAAAGATTAAAGAGGCTAGGACTCTTCAGCTTGGAAAAGAGGAGACTAAGGGGGGATATGATAGAGGTATATAAAATCATGAGTGATGTGGAGAAAGTGGATAAGGAAAAGTTATTTACTTATTCCCATAATACAAGAACTAGGGGTCACCAAATGAAATTAATAGGTAGCAGGTTTAAAACAAATAAAAGGAAGTTCTTCTTCACACAGCGCACAGTCAACTTGTGGAACTCCTTACCTGAGGAGGTTGTGAAGGCTGGAACTATAACAATATTTAAAAGGAACTGGATAAATTCATGGTGGCTGAGTCCATACATGGCTATTAGCCAGGAAAGGTAAAGAATGGTGTCCCTAGTCTCTGTTCATCAAAGGATGGAGATGGATGGCAGGAGAGAGATCACTTGATCATTGCCTGTTAGCTTCACTCCCTCTGGGGCACCTGGCATTGGCCACTGTCGGTAGACAGGTACTGGGCTAGATGGACCTTTGGTCTGACCCGGTATGGCTGTTCTTATGTTCATCTACTCAAGCCCAGCCCGTTTCTACCTGGTGTCCCTGCTGACCCTGGCTTGTAGCCCTCTCAGGAGCATGGGATGGTGGCAGTTAATCTTTATTTTAGAAAGGTGTGTGACAGGCTTCCCCAGAAGACAGGAACATACTGTGGACACCAGAACTGTAAGGACACAGACCAAGTGTGGAGGGGGTGGAATGTTTCTCTTCTTGCTGACAGCACCTAGCAATCCTCTGCTTGCTTGTTCAAGAACAGACATCAGTCTGCTTACAAATATTTCCTCCTCTTTGTCATTGATTCACCTTGGTTTGGCTGCCTGGTATGGGGAGATGAGTTATGATTTAATGGAATAATGAGTTCCAAGCACATTACACTCTTTGGGACCCAAAGTGTTCGTTCGGGTGCTCACATTTTCCTGAGTCAAGGGTGCCCTGACCTTAAAGTTCTCAATTGTTTTTCCTGCAGCCAATCCAGGAGCTGAGAGAAGTTGTTGTTGAGTTTTTGAAAAATACAGACAACGTGTATCAAGGTAACATGTACTAAATGGAACTTAAGCCTTGACAAGGCTGGGCAAATAGTTAGCTGGGTGAAACTGGAAGAACGCATGAATGGGAAAAGGTCCTCTGAAGAGGTGTGATGTTTCCTTAGGAGTGGAGGATAAGGATCACAGCTTTCTGACCTGGCTGCCTAAATTTGGGCACCAAAGTGCTCTGACTTTCATAGGCACTGAGCAACCCCTGCTACCTCCTGAAAGCCAGGCTAGCTTGTTAAGTCTTGACAATGTAAGTCACATAGGCGCGGACTCCGTGGGTGCTCTATTGCCAGGGATCAGTAATTCCTAGGCAGCCCCGCCCCCACCAACCAGTTAGTAGACAGCTGCGTTAATCACCTATGAGCTGTTCAACTTTTGTAGCTCCTGGGCTTGCTGCAGCAGAGGCTGACCCAACCCTGCTTCAGCCCTTGGTGCGGGGGGGTGGGAGGGACTCCTCCAGCAGCCTCAGGGAGCTGCTCCTGCCGGGGTTAGGAGTGGGCGAGAGGGGAGTGCAGGGCTCTCTCTGCTCAGCAGAAGCCCAGCCTGATCAGCAGCAGTGAGACCCTGCTCACCTGGGTCGCCCTGCCTCCTGCCTAGATCTCCTGGATAAGTTCCAGCTTCCAGCCAGCTCCAGCTGCAGGCAGCACTAGGTAAGTCCTGTTTCAGGCAGAGGGAGCCTGGCTGGAGTGGGGGTGCTGCAGTGTCAGGTGAGGGGGAGGGGAGTCCACCATGGGTGCAGTTTGGGGGTGGGGGAGCCTGCAGAGTCACTGCCACTGCCTTCCCTCATTTCTACCAGTGCCAAGCTGCTCTGCTTTGCCTAGGTGGGGAAGTGTCTGTCCACAGGGGTGTCATTTGGGGGGGGGGGGGAGGGAACTGTCCTGGCCCCTCCAGGATAGTAAAAATCTGGGGGCAAATTTGTCTCTTTCATCCTCCCTTGCACCCATGCATTCTTTATCCAAAATACTCATTTGGCACTGAAGTTAAATAGGTGTTAACAAAATCAGACAAAACAGTTTTTCAGAATGTGATTTTAAAATCCCTTCCCCTCTCCTTTGCTCAATTTTCTGTCTTTTGACTCTTGTGAATATCATTTCACTAGTTCTCCTGGTATCATAGGCTTTGTCTGGACTAGCATTTGTCTGTCTTTTGTAATTGATTAGCATTTACAGTCAGATTGCCAACTGCTTGTTAAGTATCAGGATATGCCTCAGGCAAACAACAAAACTTTGTGCCCCAAAACAAACATTCATGGAGAACCTCAGTTTTCAACACAATTAGCATTTAGGATCAATTAGCTCAAATTATAACAGGATCACCAACTCTAGTCTAGACAAAGCCAAAGCATGAGTCCCCTAGGCTAAGCAGGACCTGGGTCTTTAACATAAAAGGAGGCAACATAAATGTATTTTCCCTCCCCAAAACAAACAAAAACAAACAAACATGCAAACAAAAAAAAAAGCCCACCTAGGCCCCCAAATCTGCATGCCTTCTTTACACATCGGAAGAAAAACAAATGAAGGCACAGTCTCAGTTCTTCCTCTTTCACAGATCACCTTTAAAAATGAAATTAGCCTTTGCAATCGTAATTTCCCGAAATCAGGATAACTGCTGACTTTGTGGGGCTGAAAGACTGAATCTGGGTCTGAAAATTTCTCCCTTTCCACCGTTGCAAATACATATAGAACAGAGTGCTGGGAGCACAACAGAATAAGTTAGGGTAAGAGAAAGCTGATAAAGGGAAATTGGCCCTTAAAAAAAATCTTGTCTTTGAAAATTGCCACAGGGTTGGTTTAGTAGTCAAGATTTTTGTGATTGTTTAAGTGAGATACAGTCCCACTAAAATAATCATGTAACATTCAAATTTTACACTTCTTATAACTTTTGATTTTTTACACGTACTTAGGGCTCAGACTATGGCTCTGGTCCTGATATTACACTCTCAGGATCAATTGTGGATAATTTCCACCACCCATTCCCATTTTGGGGAAGCAATAATTAAAAAGCTATTCAGGGACTAGGTTAGAATTTACAGTGCAAATTTAGGTCATTTGATCAAGAGGTTCCCAATATATGTCTTCCCTCTGCATTATGAGCTTCTTTTTCAAAATACTCTAAATTCCTCATGCACAATGAAATTATCTAGGATATTGGTATGCCACAACAGGGGCAATGGTGCAAGTTTGGAATAATTTGGGTCAGGCGTTCCTCAGATACTGTCACCCCCAATAAGAAAACTTATAATATTCCAGTTGCTCTAAAACTGACATACGTAGTGAGATTATCTTGAACAATGGTATTCCACAGCTGAAACTGAGGTAGAGGGGAACTCTCCACCCAAAGCTATTGCATTAGACTATTCATCTCTTTGGAGCATCCTAAGTCATCTGAGCACCCCACTGAATGGGCCATTCCACACGTACAACAGCACTCCCGTACTGCAGAGGGCTGTGCAGAGCCCCTTCCTTTACACTAGCTCCCTGAAGTAGGGAAGCTCCTGGAAGTTCCTGCTATTCTTTTTGCTGCTTCCAGCTGATGGAAGTGCTCCTCACAGCCCATCAGTTACCATCCTCCTTTTTTCCCATGGCCCTTCCAGCCCTACCGGGGGAATGGTGGTGCTAGGAGGAGGGCAGAGCTGGTAGCAGATCATTCCCCTCCCATAGGTGCCCTCCAGTCATGCCACCTCACTAACACCTCTTCCTCAAGAAACAAGGGAAATTAACTGCCCAAAAACATGGTTAATACAGGTCTTGTTTACACTACAGTGCCTTTGCCACTATAGCTCTGCCAGCTAGACTCACCCCTGCTTAGCAGCCTCTTCAACTCAAGAAATGTGTTTCAGATTCCTGTTGCACTGCCAGTCTGACATGCCTTCTCTGGCTTGTCAGATTGGGTTTATATCTGCTGGTGAACCACAGCGCCTCATTAGACTGCTTCCCAGGCTGGTGAACCAACTGTGATTCATTCATTTTATATCAGTGTAGCTTCACTGATTTCATTAGGATTGCTCCTGATTTACATTGCTACAAGTGAGGAGAGAATCAAGCATAGGCACCAGCTCCGTAGGTGCTCCAGGGCTCAATACCCATGGAAAAAAATAGTGGGGGTGGTCAACATCTGCCAGCCACAGCTGTTCAGCTGTGCCGCTGTTCGGCAGCTGCATGGGGTCTCAGGAGTGGGGGGAGAGGGTGGAGCAGGGGCAGGAAGAGGTGGAATGAGGGCGGGACCTTGAGAGGGAGAGAGGGCGGAGGAGGGACAAGAAGAGTCAGAGTGCGGGTGGGACCTCGAGGGAGGGGGTGTGGGGCAGGACTTTGCGGTGGAGTGGAGGTGGAGCACCCACCTGGAAAAAAAAAGTCAGTGCCTATGGAAGGTCATGCTATAGGCAAGGGGATAGAAACTAACAATACAGTCTATTGAATACAGTGCTCCCTTAAGCCTGACCATGCAACATGTACTTGCATATGGGGCTGGAATAGGCCTATGTGGAAAGGTAAAAGATGCAAGATCAGGCGTTACAGGGCAGGACAGCAAAGATTTCAGCTTTTCTCCACCTATGGGCAGCAGAAAGGTATGTCTGGGAATCCTGGACTTGTACATTTAGTTTCCTGTGATCATTAAGAGATGAAGTGTAGGTTTCTCAATGCAATGGGGGAGAGAAGCAGTGATGACCATTATCAAGAACTTAAGAAAAGACAATACCTCTTGTCCCGTCGCACCCTCAAGCCTCTGCTGGTCTTCTAATCAAACAGCCAGCCCCAGCAGTATATCTGGTATCTCAGCACCCACTTTCTAATCTGTTCATCCTTCTGAGGGACATGAATGTGCTTAGTGCTCATAACTGAATGAGTCAATAACTGAAAATACTCTGTAAATGTGACTTGCCAAGGAAAAATAAATAGAGGTCTGTCTTTTTGCTGCTTTGAGATAAAGAAGGCCTCGGGTCTTTAAATATTTTTCATGCTTGTTTGTTATCTTAGTATCAGGACCATCAAACCTGTTTTTTCTGGAGGTCTCAGACGTGAGTTAAGAGCCTTCCAATCATGGGGCAGTGTTGCTAAATCTTAATAGAGAACTCTCTTCTCCCATTTGTTTTTAGGTTGTTTGGGTTAAATAGAGGTTACAGTAGGAATAAAATTCCATTTTCCCTCTCAGCTAATCAGCTGTCACTTCCTTGGTGTTTGCTATAATACATCAATTTCTCCAAAGATCCATAGTGCTTTCTAGTGTAGAGAAGATACATACTGTGTAGATGTCATGGCCAGAAAGGGCCATTGTGATCCAGGCAGGAGATTATCACCCTTTGATTTCACTGTCAAGTCCAATAATTTGTGGTTGCATTACAAGATATCTCTCTAGAAAAAGATTTCCAATCTGGATTTAAAGACTCAAATGCTGATGAATTTATCCCATCCCTTGGAAAGCAGTTCTGGGGTTAATTTCCATTCCTGTTCAACGTATGCTTTTTTTCCAAGGTGAATTTTTCAGAAATCAGCATCTAGTATTTCTAAAAACAGAAAAACCTTCCTTAGCGGAGCCTCACTCCATCACAGAGAAGGACCCACGGCCAGTTCTCTTCTTTTGCAAGTCACTGTTTGCTGTAACAGATTGAAAACTGGCTTCTTCCAAAGTGTTGCAGTACCGTAACCCTCCTCGAGCTTGCAGCTTCCTTCCTTCCCTCTTTAAGCCAAGCTGCGGCCACAAAACTTGGAATTGACATCCCCTTTTTCTTCCTCTCCAGGGGTCTCTGCACACCCTTCTGCTGAAGTCAGCTCTCATATAGTGGAGGATGCAGCTGAACAGCCAGTGCTTCAGGAGCCCAGAACTCCTTGTCCTGGCATGAGAGAGCAGGTTGTGGCAACTCCACAGTCCAGTTTAAGGTTCTTGACTAGCAACCCAGTCTCCTTGATCAAGTTACAAGTTGTCCCAGTGCCCAGGTAAGAACCTGTAACCTGCAGTTCAAGCTGCTCTTATCCCTGCTGTTGTATATTGTTCCTCAGTTCCAGTGATCAAACCTTTCTACCGGTTCCCATCAGCCAGCATGTCACTAGCCAAGAGATCTGCCATGCCTCTGCCATCAGTGTGTGGGGTCATGGCGCGGGAGTTTGGCTTCCTGTCTTGCTCCTGAGCTTTGCAGAGAGTTGGTACTGCAGTGTCTTGATTAGGGCTGCAACTACATCAGCTCTGAGGTCTTGCTTGCTTGTTTCTAGGTCAGCAAAATGTGGGGAAGACCTTAACAGGATGGTGGACACAGGTGGGCAGAGTAGCCATCAGCACAGTGAGCCCTGCAGAGCTGTGGTAGCCCTGATTAGTGATTTTTTTTTAAGGGGGAGACTGATCTGAAGGAAGTCTCAGTGAAGGGGTCCATGTTGTAGCCTTTCAGATGGACGTGGGCCTTTCGTTGTGGGTAGGGGAAATCCCAGCCTGGATGGTAGGAATCTAATAGCTCCCCAAACCTCTCCTGCTTTATAGTGCTGTGTCTTTGTCCAGGGTCTATGTGTGGGAGACCAGACCAGGGCAATGGGACTCTTCAAAAGCCAAGCTTCAGCTAAGTGGCTCTTTCTCTTCTACTCTTTGCAGAATGAAGGGATTGTCTGATATGCAAGACTTGAAATACATAACCCCAGTGCGGCGTTCTCTGCGGATAGAGCATGCCATATCCCGTTACCCAGAGATGCTGAGGGAACATGACACCGTGGTGTCTTCCCTTGATGAAATAATAGCCATGGAGGATGTGAACCAGGTTGTGTTTCGTAAAAATGAGGCCCTACTGGAAGAGGAGGAGCTGGAACTTTAGGCTGGTGGTGTCCACAAGCTTCATGGCCTTCTGTTATGGTTTCCTCTGCCTGACTAAAGGGGAGGCCTGTAAATATACTGGGGGAAATGTGTAATTGCCTTTTACAGTGTTACTACTCTTAATAAATGTACATACCCTGTGACACAGTATAACCTAGTGCATTGCCTACTGGCCTGGGACACAAGGTGGCTGTTTTTGGCTCTACTCCTGGCCTGCTGGGTGACCTTGAACAAGTCACTTCACCTGTCTGTGCCTCATTCCCCATCTATAAAATGGGGGAGAATAATGCCGAGCTCCTTTGTAAAGTGCTGTGAGATCAATGGATGGAAGAGCACTGTGTAAGACCGAGGTGGTACTGTGATGAACAAACTAATGCTGAATACTTTGAGCCATTCAGTAGCAGAATAGCAGGGTCCTGATGAGCCAAGAGGGGACACCAGAGCAAAGCAAAGACCTTGCAGAGAGGCCCTGGGCTCTAATCCCACCACATGGGCAGGGCTTCTCAGCATGACTAATGTTGGCACCTCCAATAGCTTTGTGCCTCTTAAAATGGTGCAGAAAAACTCTCAGGATTGACTGAGAGCAACTGGTTTGGCTGCAGTATTTCAGTGACCAGTGAGGAACTTCTTCCAAACTTGTGGTGACTAAGGCCTTGGCTACACTTGAGAGTTACAGCGCTGGTGATGGCTCACTCACCGTCCACACTGGCAAGGCACATACAGAGCTGTATCTCCCTGGCTACAGCGCTGGTCGTAATCCACTTCTACAAGAGGAATAAAGACTATAGCTCTGCTGATGCAGTGCTGTCCCGCCAGTGTGGCCACCAAAAGCGCTGTTATTGGCCTCCAGAAGTATTCGGCAGTATCCCAGAATGCCAGTTCTAGCCACTCTGCTCATCAGTTTGAACTCTACTGCCCTGGCCTCAGGTGACCAAGCGTCAGACCCGCCCTTTAAATTCCCTGGGAATTTTAAAAATCCCCTTCCTGTTTGCTCAGCCAGGTGTGGAGTGCAATCAGTGAATCTTTCCAGGTGACCATGCCTCCACGTGCCAAACGAGCCCCAGCATGGAGCAGTGGCGAGTTGCTGGACCTCACCAGTGTTTGGGGAGAGGAAGCTGTGCAGTCCCAGCTGCGCTTCAGCCGTAGGAATTACGATACCTATGGGCAGATATCAAGGGCCATGCTGGAAAGGGGCCATGACCGGGACGCACTGCAGTGCATGGTTAAAGTGAGGGAGCTGCGGAGTGCCTACTGCAAAGCTCGCGAGCTAAACCACCGCTCCGGTGCTGCCCCCACAACCTGCCATTTCTTCAAAGAGCTGTACGCGATACTTGGGGGTGACCCCACCTCCACTCTGAGGACCACCATGGACACTTCAGAGCGGGGCGAGGAGGAGGAGGAAAGTGAGAATGAGGGTACTGGGATAGGGGGAGACATCCCAGAGTCCCTGGAGGCATGCAGCCAGGAGCTCTTCTCAAGCCAGGAGGAACGTAGCCAGTCGCAGCAGCCGATACTTGGTTGAGGACAAACAGAGGAGCAGGTTCCCGGTAAGTGGCTTTTATTTTCAGGATGGAAAATTTTGGGGAGAGGAGGGAGAGTTAGGGCTGCATGCATGCATGCCTAGATGCGGAATAGCGCATTGATGTGGTCCATCACATCGCAGTAATCGGCCTCGGTAATCTCTTTGAAAGTCATCCAGAACGTGGACAATGCGCTTGCACAGGTTTATTGAGAGAGCCACTGTGGTCCTTGTCCCAGTTAGGCTAACGCATCCATGCCACTGTGTCGTGCGGGGTGGGGGGACCATTGCAGCACACAGGCAAGCTGCATAGGGCCAGGGCAGAATCCGCATTGCAGTAGAAGACCCTTCCTTGCTTCCCAGGTGACACTCAGCAGCGAGATATCTTCCAGGATAAATTCCTGTGGAAAATGTTGGGATAGTGTTCAGTGTAGGTGCCCTCTGTAGCTGTTGGCACTCCCCAATGCACAGAAACCCAGAGGACAGTACAGCCCTGAAACAATCAGTCCCCCTTGCTCACCATTTCGGGGCTCCCATGGGTTATGTGCACTCTCTTTGGGATGGGAAAATTATGCTATTTTGAAGATTGTATGTGCCCTCCTTAAGTGCGGGGGAATTACTCTGTCTGGTATAAACAGTGCTGCCTCTGTTAAGTGTTGCATTTTGCCTTTACAGATGCAACCTTGAGATCTTGGCTGTCTGTGTTATCACCGGCTGAGAGACTGCAAAACCTCCGGAAGAGACCACGAAAAAGCAAAGACGACATGCTGCACAAAGTGATGCATCATCTCTCACAGAGAATCAAAAAGCGCAGGAGTGGAGGGAGAGGGAAAGCAGGATCTGCAAGGAAAACGCAGCGCACCGGAAGCAAAGCACAGAGCGGCTGATAAGCATCCTGGAGCGCCAAGTGGACTCTATCCAGGTGCTCGTAGCCATGCAGGCGAAGCACTACTGCCCCCGCTCTCCCCTGCACCCCTTGTCCCAAAGCTCTTTCCCTTGTGCCCCCATGTCAGCTCCAGCCCCCCTTTCCCCAACATCCGGGTTCTTACCACCACCAGCTGCCTCCAACTCCTGTATGTTCACAACCAGCCCTGAGAACTACGACCCTTACCCTCTGCACTCAACCCCCATCACCATGCAGTATAGCCATCCTGAAGTGCAGCAGTCATTGCACAGCACTCCAGACAGGACATATGCAATTCTGTGATTGTATAGTTCCCCACCCCACTCCCTTGCCCTTTTAGATTCCCAAAAAATTGTGTTTCTTTCAATTAAGTAATTTTCTTTTCAATAAATGAATTCTTGGCTTTGAAAACAGTCTTTATTATGACATAAAGTTAAAGATACCTTAGCCCAGGAAAGAAACAGGCACTGCAAATCAGCTTAGCAAACACAGATTCCTACAAAGATTGTAACCACTGCACTTCACTCCTGTGCAGGGCACCAAACATTACTGTTAGTTTTCAGCCTCAAATTCCTCCCTCAAGAAATCCTTAATCCTTGCAGCCGTGTGCCCTGCCCCTCCGCCCCCTTCCCACAACCCACAGCACCAGAATTGGAAGAGGTGCTCTGTGGGATAGCTGCCCATAATGCACCACTCGCAACACTGCTGCAAATGTGGCCACAACAGTGCACTGGTAGCTGTCAGTGTGGCCAGACTGCAGCGCTTTCCCTACAGAGCTGTACGAAGACAGGTTTAACTCCCAGCGCTGTACAGCTGCAAGTGCAGCCATACCCTAAGTATTTCTAAAGCAGCTTGTCTGTTCAATACCTAGAGGGGGTCATGCATGGTCCCAGTCTCCACACTGAGTTGGGGGCCACACAGACCCTCTCCCTCCAAAGACAGTACCCAGTGGTCTTATTTTGTAGTGTCTTTATTCATAAACGAAATTTAAAAAAATGTATACAATAGCCTTAAAAATTCTCCCACCCTGGTCAAATTCCTGCATTCTCAAAGAGTTGCCTGTGTGCTTTGAGCCATGAAAGTCAATGCAGGAGCAGCTCTGCACACAGTCTAGGGTGCTCAGACCCAAAGGAACCTCCCTTCTCTTCCCTCTCCCTCCCCCACCCCCCAATCACACACACACACACACTGTATTCTCCATCTCCTTCTACCTATGGATGTAGGGCCCTCTCAGCACTGTTGCAGGGGTAGATGGTATATACACTTGGATGCTGCTGTGATCTGGATGCCTGTTCATTCTGTTGGATAGTCTTTGCACCACTCTGGTAGCTGACTTGATTTAAATTTACAATCAGGAACTTTCTCTGCCCTGCTCTGGAAGGCTGCAGTGCTAGGGCACAACTGCATTTCCAGTGGATCCATCATTTAGCACCAAAGGGAAGAAGTATGGAGCTTGTGACTTGAAAGCTGTCAGTTTTGAGCCTTATTGGGACAGCGTGGATTCTTTTATTCCCTGAACAGACCTAGGACAACCTTCATGCACAAGCCTTTTAAAAACGGTACTCAGTTTGTGGGAGGGGGTTGGGCACTATCAAACATCCCTGCTAATATAAATGCAGTGGTGCTGCAGAGTGTTTCCTGAAGGAGGAGCTGGGGTCCCAGCTCAAAAGAAATCTAGCTATTCAATTTATACTGAATGAGAGTTCACATTGCCTGGGGAGATGGCAGGGGAGTGGAGGCAGAGGGCACAGACCAGCACTGCCTGCTTCAAGCCCCAGAATCCAGGTTCAGCCACAATCCCCAGAGAATCAGAGCTTTCTTTTCCCATCCCATGTAAGAACAGTAGAATCGGTCAGGGTCACTAGCTCCTGGCTTGTAAGGGATGAGTATCTGACTCCAGGAACCCCACCACTGTAGTAGATTCTCATAAAGCAACAACTGCTACATGAGTCAATCTAGCAAAGGAGAAATCAGAGTGGGCACTGGACAGAGAAACTAGTGTACCACAGATTCTCCTGGTGCACCAGCAGCAGCGTCTTACCCTTCCCTGGCTCCTGCAAGCCTTTCTGCCTCAGAGGCAGTTGAGGGGATACCTGGCCATGAACTGTCTCCACTGACTCAATCCCTGGAGGAAAACGCAAACAACTGCTGGATTCCAAAGAGCCCCCTTAGGCACTGGCAGCTAAGGCCAGACGGGCAGGGATAGTTGGTGTGCAGTGTTTCTTTTCAGAACACTCTCCCGTTTCACAGGATTTTGATGCCTCAGAAAAATGCTTTGTTCTGGGTTTGGCGTCTGCCGTCCAGTCAGCAATCAGCCCATGGCCCGGCTCAGTCATCGTCGTCATTCTCAGCCTCGTCAGTGTCCTGAAAAATGCCTCTGAGGGTCTGAAATGAGAGACGGTTGGCACAACCTGAGAGCTGTGTCCATGTCACTGCTGCTCCAAAACCCATTCGCACGGAATAGGAGTCTGATCCTGCCCAACTGCTAGTTCTGGTTTGCCAAACTCCAGAGCCACCACTTCCCTGCTGTGCCTGAGTCTCCTTACACAGCAGTAGGCAAGGGCCTCCAAACCTCTCAGCTGCGCTTTTCAAGGTGACACAGCAAGCCAGAGGTACAGGCTGCTCTGTGGGAATGCTGGGCTGGAGGCTGTGCACGTTCCTGCTGCAGCCAGGCTGCTGCTGGGGAGACAGCCCCCAGTGGAGCCCTGCACAGGACTATATTTTTAATGCTACTCCTCACTTACATTAAGTATTAAAACCTTTTATTTTTTAAAGGTAAAGTGGCTCTGTATTGCTGAAATTCTGTTCATGCCAAACTGATGAGATATTTAGTGTTTCTTGCAAATTCCCAGTCTGTTTTTTTCCCCCACGCAATCCCACCAGCAACATTTTACTCACTCCCGCTCTTATGGAAGTGGGTCCTGTGGGATCCCAGGCCTGCTGCAGGGCTCTAGCCCACAGCCAAACGGGGTCCAGGGCAACCTGCTATATTTGCCCCTCAAATCTGGGGGGAGACCTTCAAGTTTTCTGAGTTACTAAACATTTAAAGGACAGAAGACAGCAAATCTGTGCTGGGTTGCAGCATCTCCCCAAGCCGTGAGCCTGGGCCTGGGTAAGCTGACCCAGCAGCATCTGGCTAACCTGATTTGATTTGCGTGTATGATGCACCAAGTCAAAAAGGAGATCAGGGAGGCAGTACAAGGCTTGGGTCGCTAAGCCCTGCAGTGCTCAACTCAAAGCTTTGCTGGATACTAAAGAGCCCAAAGAGAATTGTAGCTTCCTGTCTAATCCAAAGACAGCCAGTGGCCTGACTTGAGTACTACAGGCAATTACTTGGCTGATCTCCTGCTCCGCTGCCCCATAGATCTCACTTTACTGGCTGTGAAGCAGAAGTTCTGCAAAGGTGGAGGCACAAGCGTTTCCCACAGGGTGTGGGAGCGAGTGTGGGCTGGGGACATTTCTTCAGGTGCATCACAGGCACAGCCTTAGCAGCCCCTGGCTCCCATCACATGACCTGGCCTGAAGCCCCAAATCATCTTGGCTTGCGAGGGCAGGTTGGAGTGACACTGCAACCCATTCTGATTAGGAACAGGCTGGCTTCAGTGCACCATCCCCTAGGGTTTAATTAGGTGGGATATTTGCATGAAAACAGGCTATTTCCTGCTCTGGCTGCTTTTCCGCACCAGGAGAGGGATTAAGGGAGTTTGAGGCCCCTGTCACGCAGATGGCTCAAAGGAGCCCAGCATCCAGGCCATCCCCAGCAGTCTGAGTGGGATGGCTGCAAGCTGGCTGGCACCATGGCTTTAAGGAAACCCAGCTGCAGATGTAGCTAGGGCATGGCCCTGTCTTTGGTTGCTGGGCCAGCCTGCACCTGGAGGCAGCCATTGTGCTGGGAGGTTGGTACTGCCTGTTAGGAGACACACTCAGCACACCTGGAAGGGGTGAGGGCTGAAAGCTGGGAGTGTGTAAGGGTCTAACTTGGCTCAATGACTTGTTTGCTCACCGACAGCTGCCAGGGCCTCACTATGCTGCAGTACCCATTGCCAGAGAACAGGCCCAGCAGGGCTACCTGGGCAGAACAGTCACAGGCATCATTACCGGCCAAGTGCTGTGCAAAAGCCCAGCTCAGAGAGGTCCAAGAGCCAAGATCCAAACGCATCTGATCATCCCAGAGAGCAGTTCCCGCTCTGGGGCTGTATTGAGTTTTGCTGGACGTGTCTACTCTTCACACTGTGGGTGAGGTGTCCTTGGCACTGCCCCGCAAGGGCTACCGCAACCCTCGTAGGTCAGAGGGAAGGGTCAGCACTGGTCAGGAAATCCACCCCCATTGCACTCCCACCAGGGCCAACAGCAGCGCTAGTGTAGACTGGCACAGGCTTTACCCACTCTGGGCAGGGGAAGAAGGCTCATGCCCAGTCCAACTGCTGCTACCATCCATGGAACTGCAATGGTAGGAGGCCTTTGGAAAAAGCTGGAGCAGCCCCAGCTTCAGGGTGCTGATGACATGGCAGGGGCTGCTTGGTGGCTAGAACACGGTCAAGGAGTAGCCCGTGGGCTGGATGCAAGGCGGCTGAGCAGACAAGGTGGGCAGTGAGAGGCAGCAGGAGCCCAGTACAGAGGCTGATGCCCTCTAGTGGTGGGGAGAGGGTGGGGGAAGCTGGGAGAGAAGCAGATCAGCCCAGAGGGTGAGAGGAGAGAGAAGCCAGGTGCAATGAACGTAAAAGGTGGAAAGGTGAGAGATGAAAAAGCACAAGGTCAACAGTGCAGCCACCCCCGGGCAGGGAGAAGAGAGGCCCCAGAGGTGCTAGCAGTGTTACCGACACCCACCCACCTGGTGGCCGTGGAAGCTGAGCTGGTGCAGCCGATGTCCCGTTTACAAGCCCGACTCCCTGAGCTCCAGGTGCATATGCTCTACAGTCGATTCATGTGGCATCTGTGGGAGCAGGGAGAGCATTTGCACACAGATTTTGGGCCCTGAACTTTGTTTCCCAGGAGTGAGCCCAAGCTTCTCCAGCTCTACACTGCCCTGTGTTGGGTCCCCACCTCGTGAGCTGTACCAGGGTAAATCTAGGGAAGCAGCAACTGGATGGACCCAGTGGTATCTCCCCACCATGCCTAGAGGTACCTCCCAGCCTTTATACATCTCCTTCCATAGAGGGCTTCAAAAGCACCTCCCACATGTTAATGAAGCCTCACAAGAGGGGTCAATAGCAGCATGCCCACTGGAGAAACTGAGGCCCAGAGAGTCCCTGGTAGGGCTGGGAATAGAGCCCTGCTCTCCTGGCTTCCAGCTCAGTGCCTGAGCCACAAGGCCTTTCTTGCCCTCAGCAGTGCCAGCTGCATCCTGCCCTAGGGCGAACCTGATCCCATTGGATGGCCTTGTTGAGTTGCTCTCTGGACTATGGCCAAGCTCCCAGGACAGGCCAGCCGGACTAACCCAGGGGCAGAGTCCTGGCCATCATCTCCCTCTCTAACCCAGGCTCCCTGTGGACCCAGCCCATCTCCTTGCCCCAGCTTTGCTCTGACCAAGTGCATACCAGCACAGGCGGTGCACAGAACAGGTAGCTGAAGGGGTAGTAGAGGAAGTTCAGGAAGGAGGTGGCGTAGAGGTCTGCATAGCGCATCAGCTCGTTGGCAAAGAGCGTCTGGTGGGAACCACAGTGGAAAAGGCTGCCCATCTTCCCGTAGCACATGTCCATCTTGTGGGTGACATTCTGCAGGAGACAGCAAGTGAGTCAGCATGGCCTGAGGCCCAGTGCTGCCCTGGCTCTCCAGGGAGGAGATGGGGACCTGTCAGTGTAGGACCCTTTTTTAAATGGAGACTCAGATATAGGACAGACACCGCAACAGAGACATCAAAACCAGCACAGGTGTATGCTCCAGGGGACTGGCCAATGCTCAGGGATATGTACCACAAGGCCCAACAAAGTCTAGGGAATCCCTGCCAGGGACCCCCAGACCCTACTGTGTCAGGCCCTGCCTGCTTCCTCCAGTGCTAGCCCCTCCGGCCAGGAAGCTCAGTCACCACCATAGCAGAGAGTCGCTCTTCTGCCTGGCAGAGCTAGCTCAGATTTTGCTGCC
This sequence comes from Chelonoidis abingdonii, assembly GCF_003597395.2. Taxonomy (NCBI): domain Eukaryota; kingdom Metazoa; phylum Chordata; order Testudines; family Testudinidae; genus Chelonoidis; species Chelonoidis abingdonii. The sequence goes on from NC_133770.1 coordinate 150,662,343, forward strand.
CCTTTGGCACCAGCCTGGCACCTACAGTGTTCATTCCTTGTGCCCCTCCATGCAGAGATCAGCTCCGGCAGCAGAGGATTTGGGTGTCTGCTTCTGCAGAGCAGAGCCACAGCACCAGCAAACAGCAGGAGAAGGCACCCAAGCCTGTCTGACATGGGAAAGGGATCAGGAGGTGAACTCAGGGACCCCAGCACCAGGCTTGACCCCCCTCCAAACGGCAGCTATAACTAGACACAAGGAAGCAGAGATCATTCTGTGACCCAGCTGGGACCTGCTGTGGGCCAGGAAGCCAGGCCCTGGGGGCTGGGCTGGGCTGCTGCTCACTGCCCTGGTAGGGGAGCAGGATGATCCAGGAGCACCAGCTGACAGTCTTCCCTTCACATCTGCCTTCCCTCTCCCCACCCCTTCCCAGTGGCATGGAAGGAACAGGAAGCAAGTTTCTGCTCTCTCACTCCCTCAGCTCTTAAAACAAGTGGCAAGGCCCCAAAGCCTCTCCCTGAGCCACAAGCGCTGGGTACCTGGATCTGGTGCTTGATGGAGCTGATGTCCGGATGCTCGCTGCTGCCACTGTCCAAGGGCCTGAGGAGAGCACAGCATGGCACCAGGGTGAGTGTTACAGTCCCAGCCCCTCCAACCTCCCAGCCGCTCCCTGCACAGTGCTCTGGGCTGAACAAGAGCAAGAGGGGGCCATTGCTACATGCCCACAAGGCGGCCCTGTTAACATCCAGACCTGGGCTGATTCTGCCAAGTGCGTGTCAGATGCCCCAGAGCCCTCCTCATGCCAGGAGGGCATCCCACCCCACCCTACCTGGGTGTAACTGATGCGAGGGACAGGACTGAGGCCCTGCCCCTTTGTGCTCCCCAACTCCAGGACGGGGCATGGCGCAGCCCTCGCTCGGTGCTAACAAGGGGTTGTTAATTTCTGAGGCTCTGCGAGGGAAAGCATCAGGCCCCTGACAGATTGGCACAGTTGACAGCAATAAGCAGGCATCAGAGGCATCAGAGTTTGGTGCAGTGGGTGACTTACGTTGGCGGGAGCAACGTTGTAGTGTAGACATAAGCTGCCGTATGCTGCCCTAACTCTGGAGTGGAGACCAAGCCTAAGTCAGGTCAGCCTTGGCTGAAAGCAGTGAGGCTGCCCCTGGGATAGAGGAACCACCTCTGGCTGGAGAGCGCTAGCCCAAGAGGAATGAGTAAGCGTGTACTAATGGGGTGGGGTCTAACCCCACCATTTCGCAACCTTCCCTGCAGTATTCACATCCAGGCCAGTCTGGAATTCACACTCTCCCCCTCCAGCTGGATTCACTAGCAACAAAACTTCACATACGCAATGGGCCCAACAAATTCAGCCGCGGAGATGGTTACTCTCCGGCACCAGCAATGCGGAGAACAGCGCAGGCGCACAGAGAGGCCTCAACCTGCTGCCGTTGAGTCACTCTGAGCTCACTCCAGGGGCAAGTTGGCCCACAGAGCGTCTGGCGCCTTCCCCCACTGCTGGCTGGCATGCGAAGCGGCCACTCGCCTTTACTGTTTCATGGGGAGATGGGGTGCGGCTGCTTCTCTTTCGTTCCAAAGCTGGCAGCGTGACAGGCTTGTTGCTCTCTGACTCACTGGCTAGAGAGCAACAGCTGATCCGTGTCTGCACAGAGCCTGGCACAGCAGGGTTCTGGTCCATGCCTGGGGTCCTCAGGCACTAGCACTGCACAAACAATAGATGATGGACATGGGGGCAGGAGGGGCCACTTTGAAGTGATCCAGCCAGGGCACTCCAGGGAAGCGCTAGCTCATTGCCTAAGGAGATCACTATCCCTGTTGCACAGATGGGGAAACTGAGGCAGCCAGAGAGGAAGGGGCTACATGGTGATTCAGTGGCAGATCTAAGAATAGAACCCAGGAGTCCTGCTCTAACCCACTAGACCCCACTCCCCTCCCAGAGCTGGGAACAGAACCCAGGAGCCCTGGCTCCCAGTCCTGGCTTTGATCTGTATTTCTCATTCCCCGTGCAAGGTGCTGCATGGGCACAGAACACAGGGCCTGGCCCCAGGGAGCTTACAACCTACCAGTGCTCCCTCTCCAGCTCTGCTTTCCCTACACTGCCCTGGACACAGAGGGGTCTGGTCAGCTCCCGGCATAGGCTCTGCACCAGAGGGTGTTGCTGCTGGCCTTCCCCTTGGTTATTCAGTCAGACAGCCACAGGTTTGCCCTGTTCCAAATGCAGAGAGAGAAGCTGACATGTTCCTGTCACGGAGTCACCGGGCGATGCTCTGGAACTGCTCCCCACTAAGCCAGTCAGGACTTTGGGGAGCCTCCTCTCCCTTGGAGCAGACTTGTTCAGGGCAAGAAGCTCACACGTCTTCACCTCCTGGGTCTCTCCTTGGAGCATATCAGATCCTCTGCCCCTCCGTGGGCTCCCACAGCGGCCAACCCCAGGCGGGGTCCTGGGGAAGCCACAGGTGGTTCCCCCCACTTGCAGTCAGACGTGACTGCTCAGTGCCAGCAAAACAGAGGTTTATTCCGATGACAGGTGTAACGAGGTCTAACACAGAGCTTGTAGATACAGCGAAACACGACCTCGGCCGGGTATTCTGGGGGCGTGAGCCGACCCTCTAGGCTGCACTTTCACTTCCTTATCCCCAGTGTACGCTCCGTACTCACCAACCCCTCCATCCCATCCTCCCGCTCAGCTCTCTTTCCCGGGCCACGGAGGTCACCTGATCCCTTTGTCTCAACACGCTGCAAGTTTGGCAACTTTGGCAGAGGAGGGCCTAGGCCATCAGTTGCTTAGGAGACAAGCAGTGCCAGGCATTAGGTGCACTGGCCCTTTGCTCTGCCAGATACTTAAGAACTGCCTAGGGGACACTGAGGCACCAACACAGTATTCAGAGCAAACATTAGGAACAGTCCCAGTTCGTCACAGTTCCCTGCAGCTATGGGCTCTGTGGTGGGGAGGAACCAAACTATGGGTCTGACTCTGGGGTCTGAGCCCCCAGTCAAGCACCAAGTGACCTTCCCCCACCTCTCTGCACTCAGGCTGCGCCACGCAGCTAGAGCTCAGCTTCTCTCCTTCCACTTACTGGTATAGCTCCGCCAGCAGCACGTCCAGGCTCCGCAGCTCCTCGAAGATCTCTGCAAACAGAAGCGGGCGAGAGGGGAAGCACGGGGGGTGAGCTGGGAGTGATGTTCTCTGTCAGTCCTGGCTCCCGACAGCCCCGGCCCGCCTGGGAGTCAGACACGGATCCTTTCCCCAGCTGCATGAAGCTCAGCATAGCTCAGTGGAACTGGGGCGGGGGGGGGATTGCAACCCAGCACAGGCCAAGGACAGCTGGCCCAGACCCCAGAGCCAGACCCACAGCTGGATGCAGCACTCCCAGGAGCCCATGGTGACAGGATCAACCTCAGCTCAGGCCTTCTCTGCGCTGGCCCATGGCATGAAGCTTCAGAGAGGTGCTTTGCTGTTAGTCTGTACCTGCTCAGGGGGTACGCAGCCCCAGGAGGCAGGGGGGGAAGAGGTTCCCCATAGCGGGGGGGCAAGGGGAGAACCAGGCATGGCTCTAATGCTTCCCTCGGCCTGGGCACTGGCTGTAGGGATTCCCAGCACTTTGCCACCACCACCCCCACCAGCCCTGGGCACACCACCCCTGCCCCATGCTCCCCCGCCCGGCGCCCAGGCCAGGGCACTCCTCACCGCTCTTCTCTGTCCACACATGCAGCTCTCGGGCCAGCTCGGGCACCACTAGGAGGGTGTGCCAGCCCTGCCTCTTCTTGGACTTGAGGATGTCCCCGAAGATGAAGTCCCCGATGTAGAGGATGTCCTTGCCCTTCACCCCCAGAAGCTCGCACACCATGTCCGAGGAGCCTGGAGCAAGAGGACCGGAGATCAGCGCCTGTGGCCTGAGGGCACACTCTGCCCCCAGGAGACCATGTACTGGGGGAAGGTCCTGGCAGGATTCCTGGGGGCTGGCAGAGCAGCTAGAGGCCCTGGGTCAGGGGGCGGGTGGGGCACCAGGCATTACCTCCAGAATAGACAGCGCAGTGCTGGAGGGGTCCGGGGTAGGTCCCGATATGCAGCTTCCCCGTGTCCTGGAAGTAAACACAGGGTGTTACACTGGGCAGATAGCGAGGAGCCATGCACAGGGGGCTGGATTCTTGAGCACAAGGGGCCCACTCGGCAGGCCCGGGGGTCCCCAGCTGAGGGAGGGTAAGGGCCATGCACCCTGCTGGCTGATCCAGGGAGCGGGGTGAGGAGCGTGCTGCATGGGATCCAGTCCGATGCCACTCAGTGACTCAGACAATGGCTGCTGGGTGGAAGGGATGGAGAAAGCAGCCCTCAGGGAGTGGTTGGAGGGCCCAGGATGGAGACAGAGGCCTTTACTGCACCCCACGCATGGCAGAAGCCAGTTAGTGCAGGAAGGGCACTAAGGCAAGGGCCGGAAGCTCCCACAGCAGAGCACAAGCCATTTCAAACCCATCCAACACCCCAGCCTAACCAGCCAGCACATGGAATTCCAGCTCCAATGCCCAGCTGGCTAATCCATGGGCGTGACTAACATTTGCAGCTACACCAGCTAATCTCATGCTTCAGGGCACAGAAACTGACCCCTTGCAGAGGTCAGGCAAGTGCCGCTCACTTCCCACAGTGCTTGGTAGGGCGGTCTCTTTGCCTCTGGAGCAGCAGAACCAGGATTGTGGGGTAACCAGATCCGTGCTCTGCTCCAGTCTTGCACTGCCAGCAGGCCCTGTCTGGCTTTCCGGGGAAGTCACTGCAGTGGGGGCCCTACCGTGTTGACCTGCCACAGGACGGTCCCCTCGGCGAAGAAGAGCGGCTTGCGCGTGTCCACGACAATCAGGTCAAAGCAGGAGCGCCAGGGGAGCTGGACCTGCAGGGAGACACCAGGTCAGGGGCCCAGCGGACACACCCTTCAAAGTCGCAGCTCACGCTGCTCCTAGGTCGGGGCCCACTAGGTCCGAGACAGACTTCCCACCCCAAATCGCTAGCACTCAGTTCTCCTGCAGCCAATCTCAGCCTTGCAACCAGTGTCTAGGTGCAGCGGTCAGATGCCACGGTGATGGCCAGATCTCCCAGTCCACCTCAAGAGCCACAGCCCAGGAGCCATCCCCCCTGCCCCGCAGTTCCTCCTTGGGGTTCATCCAGACTCACCTTGTCTCCTGGGTCAAAGGTGAACAGGTACGTCATTATCGCCTGCCAAAGACACAAGTGTGGAGTTGGCATCAGCTGCGCTGCACAAGACGCTCTGCTTAGGAGCAGCAGATGAACAGCACTCAGAATACATACACTGAAAGCTGGGCTGGCTGACCAGGGCCCGGCCCTTCCCAAGGGAGTGGGAAGCCGCGCAGCAAGTGCTGTGGTCACACAAAGGCTGCCCAGCCTGGCACCAGCCTGTGATGGAGTAGGGGCTGTCTGTGTGGGGGATGGGAGAGCAGGGGATGTCTTTAGGTGAGGGACAGGATCTTTAAGCCTGTAACCTGAGCCAGGCAGGGGGCAGGGGGTTCAGCACCTTTGCCCAGGAAGCTGGACAAAGGGATCGGCCGGCAGGAGGAGGAGCAAGTCAGTTTGGGTTTGGAGCCGTGGGGCGGAATTCAGGGTATCCTAGCTGGGATCCAAGCACCCTGAACCCCCAGAAGGACTGGAGGGAGGAGTCCTGACTGTGCCTGCAAGCTCTGCTGTAACCTGTGTTCCTGTTGTCCAATAAACCTTCTGTTTTACTGGCTGG